>NW_027411977.1:216414157-217014157 GCF_047663935.1 Musca autumnalis | reverse complement strand
AAACTTTCTTTAAAATCAGTAAACAAAAACCATGAAAATATGAATCATGTTGCTATGAATTGTGTACCATGTCGTATGAACGGGTTAATTCGTGTACGTAATTATGAGAACGAACGACGTGATTCAAATGCTGGTATGAACATGACATTAACAAACCGACTGGGTTTTAAATGTCAATTCCATTGCTTATACTTCAAACAAATCCTCATAAAGAAGGTTAACCCTGCAAAAAGCTCTAATATAAACAGCATATAAGGTTACCACCCATGGCCCAATTAACAGGTTTCCCCGCACAACAACAAGCAGGGGAAAAGCTCAAAAACTGATAGTAGCTTTGTTCCTTTACTTTTTTAATGGTAAACATGGTAAAAGAGAAAACTGTATAAATTGCCCAAAATTGCTCTCTCACGAACAGTTTTACCAGAAAAGTAAAGAAACAAAAAATGATATATGTGGTAGCAATGTCAAAAAGAAACATACAAATTCAATTTTCTTCTTTTATTTCGCTGTTTTTAATTTTGTTATGTCAGCGTTCGCCTTTTTCTTCTGTTTTCTGTCCTTTTTATCTTCAATAATCGTCAAAAATATCGAAAAAAAACAGTTCTGCCATTTTTTACCTGAAAAAATTCGTCTGGTAGCCTGTGGTAGAAGAGAAAGGCATTTTCGCTCTCTCACACTCTTAAAAATTTCTTCCAGTTTTACCACTTTTTAGGGTTAAGGAATGCTTCGCAGGTTAAAAATAGTAACAAATGCTAAAAATGGTAACCTCAGGTAAGTAAAGGAAAACAACTAGTAATAGAAACAATAAAAAAATACAAATAATTATACAGCGAAATTTTATGCAACCCTTACTTTTGGTCCGATTCATGTCAAATTTTGGGACTGGTAGGGATATTTTTGTCTTCCGATTAAATTGCAATCGAAACATATGACATATGCAAAATTATGCAAAATGCTTAAATTTCTGCATATGCAAAATGTATGCATTTTACATATTTTCTTATGCAACAAATATTTCAATAATAGGTACTAAAATCTTCGTATGTACAATTTTTCTGTTTAAAATTCTTTTCAGACAAGTCAATAAAATAGAGAAATATAGAACCACAGCCTCAACCTTCAAAATACCGAAAATCGGGAGATATCGTTCTATGTGGGCTATATGAAGGCCTGAAACTAAACCGACAAATTTTAGGTGGAAAGTTTTATACCCCCAAGGAAGACTTAATACCAAATTACAGTCATTTCGGTGGGATATTGACGCTACAACTTTCAAAATACCGAAAATCGGGGGGTACATTTCTATGGGCGCTATATGAAAACGTGGACCTATACCGACAAATTTCAGGTGGAAAGTTTTATACTCCCAACGAAGACTTTATACAAAATGTCAGCCATTTAAGTGTGATGTTGAGGCCACAACCTTCAAAATATCGGATATCAGGAGGTACCGTTCTAAGGGGGCTATATGAAGACGTGGACCCATGCGGACAAATTTCAGGTGTAAAGAAGAAGACTTAATAACACATTTCAACCATTTCGGTGGGATTTTTTAGCCACAAATCCTATTATGTATATATTTTTGCATATGCTCATTTTATGCAAATATGTAAAAATATGCACGATATGCAAAAATTGTATTTTGTGATAAAACGAGTTTCTGTCTAATCAGATTTTCTCTACGACCATCCTAACCATATACATATGCATTTGCATAGGATTCCGCTGACTACAAATAATATACCCGTGATACATCGAACAGACCTGATGTAATGCTAATGCTATGTTTACATTTACGAAATCCACTCGATTTCATCTGTCAAATCCATAGGTTAAACGTCAAATGAAATCCAATGGATTTCAGATGAGATTTCATTTGACGTTTGAGCTATGGAATTGACAGATGAAATCAAACGTCAAATGAAATCTCATCTGGATTTCATTTGACGTTTAACCAATGGATTTGACAGTTGAAATCGAGTGGATTTCGTAAATGTAAACCAAGCATAACACTTTTTTATCCGCCATGGTTAAACGCAATTTTCACTTGCACTGTTTTATAAAACGCCATTTGAGTTGTCATTTCCATTTTCCATCTAAAGCGGCGTTTACACAAGCCATCAATGCCGAATGACATGTCAAATTTGCTACCTACGAATGTTGTACACATAAGCTTTGTTCTTTACTTTTTTAATGGTAAGAGTGGTAAAAGAGAAAAGTGTCAAAATTGCTCTCTCATGAACAATTTTACCAGAAAGGTAAGCCCATATTTACATTAGGCTATTTTCCTTGCGGCAATTGTCAGTTTGAAGGAGAGAGAGGTGAGGCATGTGGTAACCCTTTGCCTCTCAACACCTTATCTCACCGACATACTGACAATTGCCGCAAGGAAAATTGCCTAATGTAAAAATGGAATAAAGGAACGGAAAAATGGTAGATCTGGTAGCAATGTCAAAAAGAAACATAAAAAATCAATTTTCGTCTTTTATTTCACAGTTTTTAATTTAGTTTTGTCAGCGTTCGACTTTTTCTTCTTTTTTCGTCTATTTTTTTCTTCATTGTGAAATAATCGTCAAACAAAAGTCGAAAATTCAGATCTGCCATTTTTTACCTGCAGAAATTTGTCTGGTAGCCTGTGGTAGAAGAAAAAGGCATATGTGCTCTCTCACTCTCTTAAAAATGTCTGCCAGTTTTACCCCTTTTGTGGTTAAGGAACGCTTTTCAGGTTAAAAGTGGTAACCTCAGGTAAGTAAAGGAACACAGCTATAGTGTGACCACTATGAAAATGTTCATCTATCAAAAGCTCTGTTCCAGAACTAAAAAGTTTTTACAATGTTTACCACTTTTACACATTTTGCGTTCCCGTACACAAAATTTATATGAAAATCGTTTACGACTTTTACCACTTTATAAAGTACGGGAACAGACCAAAAATGATGTGGCAACTCATATGTAAATTTTTCATTTATGGGTACTTTATACGATATTTTTTAACATATGGGCTGTCACTTTTTAATACAATCTACTAATTTTTACTATTTTGTTCGATAACATAAAGGAAAAAGTGTTATCGAAGTAAAAAATAGTAGCAAAAATAGTATATGCAAAGTGACAACCCATATGTAAAAAACATATCGTGTAAAGTACCCAATATGGAGCGCTCTATTCGACCATGTTATACGGCGTTTATATTATAGTTTTTTGCAGGGTTAACCTTCTTTATGAGGATTTGTTTGAAGTATATACAATGGAAATGACATTTGAAACCCAGACCCACTGGGTTAACCTTGTTATATATAAACGGCCTATAATTTCGTATGCAGCTGAGAAATTAATTGTTACAAGAAAACAATTTTACCAAAAAATGAAGGAAATAGGTAAAGAAAACGAAAATGTGAGTGCGATTAAAGTTTTAAACAATATAAGCTCTGTTCCTTTACGTTCAAGAATCTTAAAGTTTTACCACTTTTTACTCGAAAAGCGTTCCTTTACTTTAGACACCATACAATTCATATGGGAGCAGTTTACAACTTTTGCTACTTTTGCCGGTTTTACCATTTTCAAAAGTAAAGGAACAGACCAATAAATTGTCATGGTAGAACAAATATAAGGTAAAGTAAATACTACAACAAATACAACTCAAACAACAACCTCAAAGGAATTTGTTTTTGTTTGTAACGTTACTGCCAGTTGTATTTCTAACAAAACAAGGAAATGTCTATATATTATTGGAATTTAAAAAACTAATAATTTTTCACATTTGGTTAAATATTTTGGAAAACATGAATGAAAATTCGTTACATTTTCAATTTTTTTGTTTCCACATCATTCCACTACATGCATAAATTCTCGCAGAAAGTAGAATTCTTGCAGAAAAGTTTGGGGTCGCTGGAAATTCACAGAAAAAGGAGAAGCTGTTTCAATGTTTTGTTTTAGAAATCAAAGAAGCACATGTTTATTAGGGCTTTATTATTTTAAATTTTAACAAAATACCTCACATATTAACAAACGTTGTATCGCCTCTACAAGCGGGTATTTATTGCGCGGCTTATCGTTCGAACTTGGAGGAGGTTACATATCATTGATATGAAAAAGTCTTTCTGGGAAATGTTTTTTTTCCGAATGATATATTTTTTTCTCAAAAAATATATGTCCCTAATGTATATCGAAATAGAAATAAATGTATAAAATGTCATATGAAATTTGACACTAACGTTACAACCCAGTTCAGTCAGCTGTGTATTGCTGCTACCTTTTCTTATTCTACCATGATAAATTGTGTTATTTGCGTGATTTATATTTTGTGGTCATATGAAATTGTATGCTATTGTGAACGCAAAAACTAAGTGGTATGGACTTTGACAAACATAAAGGATGTCGAATGGATCAAAGAAGTGACAGCTCATATGACATTGATAGATAGTGTAAACCTCCCTTTAGGGAGCGCTCTATTTAGCCTTTACCTAATTAACTGCGTGTTGCGTGTGCGTTTCAAAAATACAAAAACAAAATACATGTATTTCAAATTGAAAACAAAAACAAATACATGTATTTTGTTTTTGTTTTTTTTGAACGCACACGCAACACGCAGTTAATTAGGTAAAGACTTTTGATTCGTCATTTTTGTATGTAAACATAAATTTATCAGCTGTTTTTTGTTGGCAGACACAAATAAATAATTGAAAAACAAAAGCCATTTAAAAATGGATAAAGAATATGAATATGCGTATTTAGGTATTCAATAAAGTAAATAAATGGTTTTATGATGTTATTTTAAGAAGGATGGGTCGAAAGAAGGTCTTGAGATGAGTTTAAGCATTAAGCTCGGATCGGGAACAATTTTTTCCACAGGTAGGTCTCGTTACCCTGATCACAAATACATATATATAACATTTTTTGCGGAATTCCATACTTCCCGAGATATGGCACTCCGAAGTTACGAAAATTCCCTTGTTAAATGTCGGCTACTTAGAGAAAATTTTTAATTTAAAAGAAAATGTTGCTCCCGTTCCCTAGATTGGCTCCTGTCCATAGCCGAATGTTTTAAATCCCCGGCCGAAGGACGGCTATAGGTGTGTACGATAACTTTCCCAGCAATAATTACTCAGTCAGTTCCAGCAACCTCTCTCAGCAAGAAAAATTGCAGAAAGTTATCGAACAGCATTTTGCAAAAACTTGCAAGAAAGTCAGCTGTTTCCGAAAATGTATGAAATTTGTTTTTGTTTCTTTTGATATTTTAAACAAAACGGAACAAAAACATAAATTTTAAAATTGCAGTTTACTTATTTAATGCTTTAATCCTATCCACAACGCTTTAGAATCTAAAAAAAATGTGCAATTGTGAAATTTTCTTGGTCAAAAATGTTAACATTTCGAATTGTTTACATTGAACATGTGATTAAAAGTCAGCTGATCAGACTTGCAAATTTTTGCGGGACAAATTTTCCCAGCAAAAATTTGCAAGTTCTCAGTCACAAAACTCTCCAAACTCGCATTCTTTTGCTGGATAATTTTGTTATCGTACAGCATTCAGTAATAATTTGTACGAATTTGTACAAATTATTGGGTTATCGTACACACCTTATATAGAAAAAATTATAATTTTATCTGAGCTTAATGCTTAAACTCAACTTGCTCCGAAAGAAGCAGTCTTGGAAATGACTCCACAAAGATTCGTACCTTTTCAATTTATTTTCTACAATGGATACAACTATTTATTTATTCGTTTATCAGCGATTGATAATATCATTTTTCTTCCGCCAAAATTTAAATTTACCCAAATTTGCAACAACAATAAATGCAAACAACGACAAAACAGCTGTTATTTGTAGGTTATGTGATATGAAAATAACATTCGCAGGTGTGAACACAAAAACTCAATTAGAAGGCAATTCAAAAGTTTCTGCATATAATTTGTGCCTTGGAATGCTGTGCAATTTATAAATCTGAGGAAATCGTAAATTTAACGAAGCTCGGGATATTATTTTATCCGCAAGGACAACTTCAAAGCACTCTTGAATCTCAAAATCTTTTGTACCATTGTGTTTTTTGTGCTATACAAAACACTAGACAATAAATATTGCACGGTGCAATCGACCCACAAATACCCAGCAAAATTTTAAGGAAGGGGTTCTATGCGATGACTTGATTTCATGGCATATTTTGCATTGGTTCAAAGCAAGTCGTGAAAGATCCGATCTTTTCATTAGCATTTAAACCCATACAAAGAAAGTCGTGAAAGATCCGATCTTTTCATCAGCATTTGAATCATGTGTACAGGGGCTGGATTCTTGTTCTATGAAAATTTGAAATGAAAAATATTTCCTTTATAATTTTTTTCATTTGACAGTTTTCTCCTTTATAAAAGTTGTCATTTCACATTTTCATAGAAACAGAATTGAGCCCCAGATTACTATAAACAAGCAGGTCGATTTGTACATCCCTACATGTAGCGACATCAAAACAAAAGGGTATACATTTCCAAAATTGTTGTTATAAAATTACAAAATTACAAATTAAATGTAGGTTCACGAACCCTGTTGTTGTTGTTTTTTTCTCGACGCCCAACGCAAAACTTTAATCAAACGTTGTATCTGTTTTCAGCTTTAGATTCGATCAGCTGGGCTGAGGCATCTAGGTACCCATGGTAGAATAAAGTAAAGGTAGGCCACAGCTAACAGCTGATTACAATTTTTTTTCTTTTTATGGCCCAATCTGCCAAAAGCAGGGTTGACATTTTGTACCATTTTTGACATTATGCAATCATAATGGTAGATGCATCGCTGAATTGTTCCAACAAAAAAATTCTGCTGTAACACTATATCTTAAAATTGACAACAAGGACAAATAATGTGTATTCGCGTGGCAAAATAAAATTGTTAATTTTTGGCAAAACTTACGAATGAACAATTTATCAAATATTGATATTATTTTTTTTTATTTATTTATTTATTTACTTTGCAATTGAAGCCAGTTTACAATTCTATGGCCAATTTAAATATAATTACAAAGAATCCACATGAATATCATAGCTACTCGAAAATATAATTAAGTAATTACATATATTTAAATAATCTTAATAAGTAATATACATTAATGATTTTAAAGAATTAAATTCAAATTTGTTTAAAATAACTAGCACAACATTATTTCATAACTACTCGGCTATATAGCCTACTTATAGAAAGAAAGTATTATTTATAATGTCTTAATAATTTTAATAAGTGATGTAGTTTTTGTTTGAAACGTCTATCATTACATTATTTCATAGCTACTCGGTTTATTGCCTACTCATAGTGGAAAATATTTATAACAATTTTCGCAAAAAAGAAGCACATAATATACAGATAATCAGTTTAGACGACGTGACGAGTGGAAAATAAGCTAAAAATGAAACATCAATTATTCATTTCAATTTCAGCAAAATGTTGAAGAAGCTTTCTTTTATAAGTAGAGTACGAGTAGCAAAAAACTTTAAGACTATTCGGAAGTATATTAAACAGCCTAGCTACTCTAACTGCAAAAGATTCATTCATATAAGGCCCAACTACGGGTATGATTAGTTGATTCAATCGAATCGAATTAAAGAAATTAAAGTAGTTTGTTATAAACTGTGGATGTTGTTGTTTGTATATCTTGTAAAACAGTAACAATAGTCTATAGTTTACAAATGATTGAAAGGAACAGCCTAAAAAAGAATTAACACAGGGGGAAATGTGGTCAAAAAGACATCGAGAATATAGATATCGCACTACTCTATTAAAAGCAAGTTGCAGTTTTGACAGCTGCCTTGCATGCGTACCCGAAAATACTTCCAGACAGTACAGAATGTTAGGCATAATAAGGGCATGAATTAGTCTCTTCTTTTCAGTACGGGGCAACACTAAATCTGTATTGTACAACTGCCGAAGGGCAAAATTCGTATGCGCAACCACTGTGTCTATGTGGTATTCAAACGTAAGTTTGTCATCCAATACTACCCCTAAACATTTCATATGATGAACAAATTCTATATTCACTCCCCTATATTTTAATTGCAAGCTAGGAAGGTCTCTGTTTGAGAATAACATTGCAGTAGTTTTAGCAGGGTTTACACAAAGGTGATTATTTAACATCCAATCACTAAGCTTGTTTAAAACAAGGTCAACTTTCGATTGCAGTACATTAATGTATTTGTAATCACCCGCAAAAAGCAACTGCACATCATCCGCATAAGCATAAGGAGTACACCAGCTATCCAAATACGTATATAAGTCGTTTAAATATAGAATGAATAAAAGAGGGCCTAAAACGGATCCTTGAGGAACCCCGCTCTTAACGGCAAGAACATTAGATGAACAGTGTTTAAGATATACAAATTGTTTCCTATCACAAAGATAGGAGTATAACAATTAATTTAAATTTGTTCCAAAAGTACGGCAATGTAAAAATTAAAATTTTTGTAAAAATTCTGCTGACATTTATCAGCAAATCGGATGCCAGCAATCACGATGTCAGATTAGCCAAACTTGTCAAGTAGAAAATAAGTGAAAGACATTTTTCATTGTCATAAGTTTGGGAAGAACTTTTGCTATTTTTGGAATACTTTTCCAACAAGAATATTCTGGAGCCTAGGTAAAGAAATGTTTTTACACTATATGGCACTTTTAACATATGTATAAAAAGTGAAGCTCTTAGTTCCATATGTTTTTGTAATACGGGATAGCTATGCAGGTACATCTACCATTATTATTTTACCATGCCATTTGACGTTTTAAGCCATGGCTGCAGGATGGCATTTCTCAGTGATTTTCATACCTGGCCTACCTCTACTTCATTGTACCATGTAGGTACCTTTGGTACCTTTGTAATTGTACCATGATTGCAATCAAATAATAGGTCTGTACGATAACCCAAAAGTTTGTAGCATGGCCCAATTACAGGTCCTCCACCAAGCGAATTCATAGAAAAACAAAGATTTTAAATGTCAAAATTCATAAACAGAAGCGAACAATTGTTTGAGGCGAATTTCTTTTCTGTCAATTCAGGTAGATGCATACAAAACATTTTCCGAGAAAAAGTTGAAGAAGAGGTATTTTTGTTTGACGAAACAGAAAATACCATCTGATCGAAATTGAACTGCTAAAATAAGTCATTGTAAATTAAATTCTCATACATAACACAAAAAATCATGGTAGAATAAGAAAAGGTAGCAGCAATACACAGCTGAATAAACTGGGTTGTAACGTTAGTGTCAAATTTCATATGACATTTTATACATTTATTTCTATTTCGATGTACATTAGGGACATATATTTTTTGAGAAAAAAATATATAATTCGGAAAAAACCATTTCCCAGAAAGACTTCTTCATATCAATGATATGTAACCTCCTCCAAGTTCGAACGATAAGCCGCGCAGTAAATCCCCGCTTGTAGAGGCGATACAACGTTTGTTAATATGTGAGGTATTTTGTTAAAATTTAAAAAAATAAAGCCCTAATAAACATGTGCTTCTTTGTTTTCTAAAACAAAACATTGAAACAGCTTCTCCTTTTTCTATGAATTTCCAGCGACCGCAAACTTTTCTGCAAGAATTCTACTTTCTGCGAAAATTTATGCATTTAGTGGAATGATGTGGAAACATAAAAATTGAAAATGTAACGAATTTTCATTCATGTTTTCCAAAATATTCAAACAAATGTGAAAAATTATTAGTTTTTTAAATTCCAATAATTTATAGACATTTCCTCGTTTTGTTTACAAATACAACTGGCAGTAACGTTACAAACAAAAACAAATTCCTTTGTGGTTGTTGTTCGAGTTGTATTTGTTGTAGTATTAACTTTACCTTGTATTTGTTCTACCATGACAAAAAATGTTGACATTTTACGTCTACAACATTAAGTTTATTTATTTTCTTTTTTCGAGATACATCTACCTGTTTCTGTACAGTTTAACATTTCTATACCTGTTATTGGGCCATGGTTTGTACATACTTTTACAAAGCGCTGTTCGATAACAAACTTGTTCAGCAAAAGAGAACTTAGAAGACTTGCATGTAGTTGCAAGCAAAGTTATCGAACAGGACTTAAGTCCCGACTTCCATTAGGCGAGTTTACTTGCGGCAATTTTTCTCGTTCCTTTTTAAACTTGCCTCTTGCGTTTATAAAAGGCAATTCTGTTCCGACAAATTTTGTTTTCAAAACAATGAAAATAATGTCAAATACGAAAAATATAAAGGGAATTGCATGACATTTTTTTCCCATTTCCATTCCCCTTACGTACGTGTCTCTTCTACAAACAGGGACTTGCCGCATGTAAACTTGCCTAATGTAAATTGGGACTAAGCAGGGTACACACGATCAGTTTTGACTGCCGATTTTTCGGAAATATCGATAACTTGGCGTTTACACAAGGCAGACTGTCTGCAAATACAACTCTGATTTACTAATACATACAAACATTTGGCTAGTTGCCTCGACACTGTCTGGTAATTTTCGTAGACAGTAAACATGGACATTTTTGAACAAATGAAAACAAATCAATTTCAAATAACAAAAAAGACAACAGGACTAGGATGCAACAAAACAAAAACAAAATATGTAAACGGAAAACAAAAAGAAAGAATCATTCATAACATTACAACTGGTTTTGCAGTTGTCTGGACGCCTACGTCACACAGGCAAGTTTTGGGTTTTGGAAATCAATACATATACTCAACTGTCCTGTCATGTGTAAACGCAGGGTTAGTGTCAAACTGTGGTTGCCTGATGACTGAAGTGGGGTACACACGATCAGTTTTGACTGTCGGTTTTGCTCAAATTGCTCGGTTGCTTGCCAGTTTGCTTCAATACAAAGAACTAAGAGAACTGATGAGTTCAAGTGGCGTTGGACGAAACTAGTCTTCTCTGCCATCCGCTAAAGTAATCAGTTTTAACTTCAACCCACTTTAAACTTGTTGTTTTTAAATTTGAAAACAATAAATATGAGATTAAGCTTGACTTACATACAAATAGTAAGTAAAACACACATCTCAACAAAACTGCCAAAGTGAATCTAAAAAAAGAAAATATTTTTCATTTCAAATTTTCATAGAACGAGAATATGAAAAATTGGATCTATAAATATGAAGTGGCAACTCATATGAAACTTTTTTGTTTAAGGGTGTTCTACACGGTATGTTTTTTACATATGGTCTGTTCCTTTACTTTTGAAAATGGCAAAACCGGCAAAAATAGCAAAAGTTGTAAACTGCTCCCATATGAATAGTATGGTGTCTGAAGTAAAGGAACGCTTTTCGAGTAAAAAGTGGTAAAACTTTAAGATTCTTGAACGTAAAGGAACAGAGCTATATTTGTGCAGACCAACTGTCACTTTTTACAAATCTGAATTTTGTACACATGGTGTGAACCATACAGAAATTTCAATGCATCAAAGTGTTATGTGCATACATATGTACATATATTTTTCGAATAGAACGCGCTCTATTCTTTTCTGTACAACCAAAGGTAAACAGCTGTTTTGTTTGTACGCGATATAAATAAAGAAAACAACAGAAAACGAATGAAAAATAAAATTTTGTAGTGCAGAAGGAATTACATATGGGCGAAAAAAGTGACAGTTGATATGCATGAATATGTAAAAAACATACCGTGTAGAAACCCCATTATTTTTCAATGGGTTTGACTATGCATTTTATTACAACTTTTTGGTGTAAATGCGACTTAAACCTAATTTACACTTGCATCCATGATGAAATACTAAGGTGGTGTCATGATGCAATACATGGTACAATAATTCATAGGTAGGCCAGGTATGAGAATCGCCAAACAAGTACAACCCTGTCGCTATGGCTTAAAACGTCAAAATTGTTTTAATGAATGATAACGGATGAGTAAACAAAGAAGAAGAAGAACGAAATGTTGAAATGAAAACAAAACAGAGTTGAATTTTTTGATCAATAATAAATATCAACTCTGCATGTCAACACGGTTTTGACAGATTAAGCCATAACAAAAAAAAAAATTGTAATCAGCTGTTAGCTGTGGCCTACCTAAGAATTATTGTACCATGATGCAATACATAAAGGCCTCTGCACATACCGTCCGTTCAGCGTCGCGTTACAACAACCACATGGAAACTTTCAGAACAAACTTGGCATCACTTACACATTTTCATGTGGTTGTTGTTTTTAACGATCAACGCGTCACTCAACGGACGTTATGTGGCGCGACCATTAAGGTGAGAAAACGTAAACCAAAATTTTGACAGATTGAAGAAATTTTTAATCAAATAGTTTTGTTGTTTGTGGTGTGCGACACTTAGATGACTAACTATGAAAGTTAGAAGAAGAAGAATTCAGTTTTTGGTATTCACCAAAACAGCTGTTTTGTATAACAGAGTCATATGTCAGTAAGGGGAAATAAAGAGAGAGAGAAAAATGACAAAATGAGGGGAAAAGAGGTATGATGACAATTAGAGGAAGGAAAATCTGTCCTTTTATCTCACCTGGAGCGAAGACTGGATGTGTGGCTCATGTTACCGAACCAAAGAAAAGACCAATGTTAATGTTCAGTGGGCCTTTTATTGAATAAAAAAAAAGCTCTATGCTACAAATTGAAAATAAAACATAAAAACTAAAGACAATTAGAAAATAAATCCTGAAAGAAAATTTTAAATAAAAAAGAACAATTTTTAAAATAAAAGATTTTTATGAACTAAATTTTAAATAAACTAAGATCGAATAAACATGTAACACTGATGTACATACAGATGTCTAATTATTAAACATATAAAAATAAAAATACGTAAACTGAAAGTTTTTGAAAACCAACACTCTTTGAGCCACACTCATCGCGGATCCAATCCAACGAGGGAGGCGCTGATTTACGGCATGGCCAGACAGGCATGTCGCTGGTATAATTTCCCAATAGACACTTATTACGTTGAAACTCCGGACAGACAGACGGACGACAGGCAAAATAGTTAGATTCCGTGGTGTTCATGAAAAGAAAATAAATACAAAATTAGAAGGAGAAACAAACGAGATTAGTTGTCAGTTTTACTTACCTTACGTTGGGTACCGTACCCCTACTCCGAACTGAGCTCATTTCAGGGTTAGGTTACATCATTTCACTCTGCCCGCCTTGTTAATGTGAAGGCGATTCTGCGACGGTTGTTTATCCTTTCCTGAAAGAAAAAGAAAAGAAAATATAACTATTAGTTTTTTAGAATCCGGAATGTAATTATGACGCTAATACTATAAACACTAGACATACTTACATATTGGGAAAAGCTTACAGATAAAAGCCAGCAGCCAGTTACCTTGAGCCTTTCATCATCCTTTTGTCCAGTCGGTGTTGCTGTAACGAGAAAGAAGAAAATTGCTGTTATCTAAATCTACTCAATGTTTTGAATTTCTGCTAAACATCAGATTTTCCAGTTTAGATTAATACATGCAATTCCTATGATATTTATTATTATGTTTTTTTTCTTCATCCTTCCTCATAGTAGCATGAATTTGATTGTTTGTTAAAATGGCTCAAATAAAACCACATTTTATAATGTTTGAATGAAATTTTGAAGAGTTTTTAAAATGGCATACTAAGTTTTTACAAAGGTAAGAAAACGTAGTTAATAGCAGGTGGGAGAAGTAAGGGGTATCCCACTGATTATTGGAGAGCAGGGATACCTTGGTGGGGAGGGAATTTCTCCGGCACAAATAACACCTAATTAGTGCCAGATTAACCATTCAACTTCTGTCGACAGAAAGTATACTAGTGTGCAGATATTGGTGCTTCGTTTATGTCATCCAGCTGGCAATAGGAATTTAGTTTTTTGTCCACCCTAACGAGGTCTACTGTCACTGGCAAGAACTGCGGCCCCACAGACTGAGCTACCGCCGTGCAGATATGTCAGCCAGCCAGCACCGTCAGTGACGTAGTTCCCACTCCAAACGTTGGGGGTCCCTAGGTCAGGACAAAAATGGCGCCCGCAACATGGGGCCTGAGTTTCAGGTATCCAGATTTAAGTTTTTAAACCATCCCCAGCGCTGTTCTACGTCTTGAGGTTCGGATATTTTAGACCCGGGAATAGATTTATTGGAAGCCACACCCGAGGGCGAAGTATTGGGACTTATGGGGGTAGGATGGGGTTGGGATGGACCTTTTTCCGCTTGGAAGATTCGTAAGTCACATCTAGCTTAACTTCTTAAGTATAGGGATGTTAGCGACGATTCGGGAAAGAGGGAAATAGGAGAATTAGTTTCAGTAAATAGAGTAAATAGACCAAATTAGTTTGCGTACCTGTCCGTCCGATAAAAGCAATTGTGATTGCCCATTTCCAGGCTTGGGAGTCGGGATAGTAGTCTCGGCGGGTAGAAATCAATGCCCTACCTTCGGTCCAAGACGAAATGAAATCGAGAAATGGAGACTGAGATTTGACGGCACGTCCAAGTCTATCACTGCCGAGGATTTCATTTTTCGCTTAGAGCACTTAAAGATGGATTATGGTTGCAGTGATGAAGAGGTTGCAGTGAAATTTGGTTCTGGATGCAGAGGCGTTTAGGTAGGCTAAGCAGTCTTAGTGACATCAAGCAGGCGTTTTTTTCGCAATTTCGAAAATTTGAGAGCGATTTTGATGTCCAGCGACGTATGATGGACCGCCGCCAAGGGTCCCAAGAACCGTTTGAGGACTTTTACAATGCCATGCTCCGATTACATCATCAGCAGCGTGTGCCCATGGACGAAGGCATGCTGGTAGATATGATGAAAAGTAATTTGAAGCCGTCCATGGCCTCGCTGGTCTTTCCCATGAAGATTTACGGGCTCCAGCATTTCCGGGAGGAGTGTCGGAAAGCCGAGCAATTATTAGCGAATCAGAGGCAAGCCTCGCAGATACACCGGCAAGCATATAATCCCAGAGTTAACGCGTTAGAATATGAAGTTCCGGAGGAGCTTGAGGTGGATGCAATATCCAGACAGGCCAACTACGTATGTTGGAACTGTAAGGAGAAGGGACATGGTTTCATTGAGTGCCCATCGACCAAAAGAAATCTTTTCTGCTATGGTTGCGGCTTGGAAAGCGTGACTAAGCCCAATTGCCCGAAGTGTCAGGGAAACCGGCAGTCCGGCACGATGAAGGGGATAACTCGTCCGGTTCAATCGCATCCCCAGAAGTGAAGCATGCGGAGCAGGAGGGTGTTCAAGTCAAGGTTTTGGAGAATAGAGGTAGTAAAGTGGTAGAAACAGAGAATCGGGTAGGTAGAATTAAGGAAATAAGACCCTGGCATATACGTCTACGCGAGTATGAGACGGCTAGGAGGAGAATTTTTAATGGAGTACTAGAAAATGAAGTAGATATTAAGAGCCATGAAGGCGAAGGGAATGAATTAGATATTAAGGGCCACGAAGGCGAAGGAAGTGAATTATTTAGTAAGCGCGATGAAGTCTGCGAACAACATTTAGTTAGTAAGGAGATTGGATTTGATGAAGCATCAGAGGCAAACAAAATAGGAGTAAATGTTAGGTTTAAGAAATGTGTATTGAATTTTAGTAATAAGAATTGGCGGAAAAGGATAGAGAAGGCCAGAAGAAGATTCAAGGCAAGGAAGAGCCTTAGGCGTCAGATAGATGAGGCTATGTTGTATGAAGGTGAAGACACCCGATTGTATGCCAGGATTAAGATTGGGAGCACAGAAGTCGAAGGCCTTTTAGATAGTGGTGCTACAGTTACCTGCCTGGGTAAAGGTGCAGTGGAGTTGGCCGATAGAGAAGGTATACCAATCTTTCCTTATAGGTCGGTGATTAGAACCGCCGATGGCACACCCCATCAAGTAGTTGGTAGGATCAGAGCCAATATTAAATTGAATAAAATAGGGAGAGAAGTTGAATTTTTTTTAGTCCCTACTTTAGGCAGAGTTCTTTACCTCGGTATTGATTTTATGCGCGCATTTAAGTTATTAGCCGCCGTAGAATGCCTCTCGATAGAGGACGAAGCCGAAGCGGAGCCAATCGATCCAATCGCCCACAACCTCTCCGAGGGAAAAAGAAAGAAACTGCAAGAGGTCATACAGCTGTTTCCGTCATTCGCTGTGCTAGGATTGGGTAAAACAGAACTGGAGACGCACATTATCGACACCGCAGATGCAGAGCCTGTCAAACAGAGGCACTATCCCGTCTCTCCTGCAGTCCAGGCTCTCATGTTTGCGGAGTTGGATAGGATGCTGGACATGAAGGTCATTGAGCCAAGCCAGAGTCCCTGGAATAGTCCTGTAACCTTGGTGCGGAAGGGTACTAAGAACAGGCTATGTCTGGACGCCAGGAGGCTCAATGCCCTGACTGTCAAGGATGCCTATCCTCTCCCAAACATCGAGGGTCTGCTCAGCAGGCTAGGAGAAACGCACTACATCTCGAGTGTGGATCTAAAGGATGCCTTCTGGCAGGTCCCGCTCGAGATGAAGAGCAGAGAGAAGACGGCTTTCACGGTCCCGGCGAGACCCTTATACCATTATACCGTCATGCCTTTTGGGCTGTGTAATGCGGCCCAAAGGTTATGTCGGTTGATGGAGAAGGTCATCCCTGGACATATGCGGGAGAGAGTATTCGTGTATCTCGATGATTTACTCATTGTAGCCCCCGACTTCGAGACGCATATCGACCTTCTTACACAAGTTGCACATCATCTGAAGAGAGCTAATTTGACCATCAATGTGGGCAAGTCAAAATTTTGCTTCCGTGAGCTACGCTATCTGGGATATATCGTGGGTGGAGGCCAGTTGAAGGTGGATCCTCAAAAAATTGCAGCAATTGTTGAATGTACGTACCCGAAAAATGTGCGGCAAGTCCGAAGATTCACAGGGATGACCGGCTGGTACCGCCGCTTTATAGCCGATTATGCCACCTTAGCAGCACCAAATTTTCGCCACGCTGAAGAAAGGTCGAACATTTGAATTCGGAAAAGAGGCGCAGGAGGCGTTCGATAAACTTAAAGTTGCCCTGACACAAAGCCCGGTATTACAGCACCCGGACTTTAGCAAGCACTTCTTTGTGCAGTGTGATGCCTCGGATCTAGGCATTGGCGGGGTCCTATTTCAGAAAGATGAAGATGGGGGCGAGCATCCGGTGGCGTATATGTCGCAAAAGCTGACATCAGCTCAAAAAAATTACTCGGTAACCGAGCGAGAGTGTCTGGCGGTCGTAATGGCCATCAAAAAGTTTCGTCCATATATCGAGTTGATGCCCTTTACGGTGATTACCGACCATTCATCGCTCAAATGGCTGATGACAAACAAGGAACTGAGTGGACGTCTAGCCAGGTGGAGCCTGCTCTTACAAAGCCACTCATTTGATATAGAGCATCGCCGAGGTATTCAAAATGTGGTGCCAGATACACTGTCCCGTTACAACTTGGAGGAGCTGGTGGACAATATGGAAAGCGTAGTTGACCTAATGTCCGAAGATTTTAAAAGTGAAGACTATATGGCAAAAATTCAGACTATCCAGCAGAATCAAGAATCGTTACCGGATCTGCTAGTCAGAGAAGGATACATTTACAAGAAAACGGTCCCAACTACTGTGGACATTCAGCATGAAGATTTTACTTGGAAGCTCTGGGTACCAGCCGGTTTGACTTCGGAAGCTATCAGAAAAGCCCACCATTCAACAACAGCAGCGCATGGGGGATACCATAAAACTCTGAAAAGACTGAAACAGCTTTACTACTGACCCAATATGAATGCACAGACGAGAGATTTTGTAAGCAACTGTGAAACCTGCAAAGAAGCCAAAGCAAATTACCGGAACATGCAACAACCCATGGAGTCCACTGTAATGTTCGAACGCCCGTTTCAAAAAGTGTACGTAGACTTCTTAGGACCCTATGTTAGATCAAAGGCCAATAACTCATACATATTCATAGTACTCGATCACTTCACGAAATATGTGTTGTTGAAGCCAATGTCCAAAGCAACGTCCCGTAACGTGATTAAGTTTCTAATGGATGAAGTGTTTCATAAGTTCGGGGTGCCTGAGGTGCTGATGTCAGACAATGGACAACAATTTGTTGGTAAGGATTTCACAAGCTTCTTACAGTCCTATGGGGTAAGGCATTTCAAGACGGGATTGTATTCACCACAAGCCAACCAGTCTGAGAGGGTGAATCAATCCATTCTAGCAGCGATAAGATCATATCTCAAAGAGGACCAACGCGATTGGGACGAGAATCTTTCTGCGATAGAATGCGCTCTTCGATCATCGGTTCACTCATCAATTGGCATGACACCCTACTTTGCTTTATTCGGCAATAATATGATAACACATGGCAGTGTATACAGGTTAGCGAAACAACTAGAGATAATGAGTGATCCCGAGTTCAGTGCTGTTCCTAAGGCTTCGAAGCTAGAACTTATACGCAATGAAGTGAAGAAGAACCTACAAAGAAGCTTTATGGATCGGTCGCGGAAATATAACGTGCGAACGCATAAAATTAGGTTTATCCCGGGACAGGAAGTATATCACCGCAATCACCAGTTAAGTGATTTCGGTAAGAATATAAACGCGAAACTGTGTAAGAAGTTTATAAAATGCAGGATTTTACGGTCAGTTGGAAGTTGTCTTTATGAGATTGAGGACCTGAAAGGGAAATCTCTAGGGGTGTATCATGTTCGAGATCTTAAGCAATAACCAGAAGAAGCAATACGACGTTTAACAATAACATAATATACAACTAAATCATTGATAACTTTCGATAAGTAAATTTTTTTTCCAGATCCCAAGATTTCGATGCATTTGATCCTCCTCATCAATTCATAGCCTTCGTGCAATCGTTATTGCCGATCTTTAAGGCAGGTTGTGTGCTTGTGTGTGGGACAGTTTCACTGTTGCAGGATAGAAAAGGAGAAACTTGTTTGCATTGCTTCATCTGCACCTACGAAATATTGCAGTTAACGAGAAGTCCACAGGAACCCATAGGTAACAATATAAGGCTTTTAAGCATTGGTCGTTGTATTTTAGTAGGGTTGGCGCTATTATTTCTGTCGTGAGCAAGATCAGAGGAGAGATCTGTGTATAATTCAAACAGTAAAAGTATCCTAAATCATTGAATTCAAATCCAGAGCAATAGGCTATTTCGACAATCTTCGGAAATTTTGAGTTCCAGGAAAAAACTACTTATTTCTTCACCGAAAAGGAGCCATTCCACTGAACACATCGGCAGACGTCCGAATTGGGAGGTCAGAGTACGAATAAAAGCTTCCCTGGCTTGCAGACCGGCACTGTATTTACGACTCCTGAGCAGTCAGCTTGTGACTGTCGTTGACCCTTATGTACCCGTCCCGTATTTATATCGTACACACATAACGTTTATATATATACATATAGTATATATACTACATAATGCGTGTAATAGCAGTACCCATTTGAAACTAGTGACACAAGGCTGGGACTGCGGTACAGAGTCGCGGAGCTGTCAGTTGTCGATTTATGGAGTGAAAGTCTGAAGGTAGGGAAGACAACATCAAGTACACCTAAATGTATTTGAAGGAACAACGTATCCAACCTTCGGACGGGGCCGCGGTACTAGTGATTGGTACCCTGGGGTGAAGAAAGTAAGCAGTGGTGTTAGGAACTTACAGTTCTTCCTAAAATTATTTTCGTAATCTCGCCAGTTTATTAAACATGTAAACATACTTCAATTCGTTACTAAACTTTCGTAGTTTTAGATAAAATTTTAAATAAGGGTACAATTTCGCCATTAAACTTTCACCGGTCTTTATGTGAGTCCCACAGATGACCCCGCAAATAAGAAAATTCAATAGGCTGATTCGAGGATACGGAAAATGAAAGCCTTCCATAGGAAATAGGCAGAATAATACGGCATGCATTTCAATTTTGTTTCGTTTTAATCTTAGAATGATCTTGAATCGAGTGCTTTGATTGTAGGGCAACATAGATAAATAGGAATTCTTACCTTTTCTCATCTTCCTTGATGGGCAGACCTCCAAGGAATAGCCTTTCCATTCAGATCTTTACACATACAACTCGAAATCCCGATATGTTTTGCACAATAACCGTTTTCATTTCAATTTTCCATCCATTATCAAATAATATTAAAACGCTCCTTTAGATATATCAAGAATTTTATAAAGAACACAAGGTAGCGAAAAAAGGAAAGAAACATGTAATTACCACAATCACTATTTCAGTTGGAGCAATCGGTAATCAGGTCGATGCTAATATATCACTTAACAGACTTTCTCTATTGGCTATCGAACTTGAAAAGGTACACAATTTTAAATTATTATTCAAAACAGAGATTTCAAGCAATTTCTATAAGATTATTTGGGGTAGAAAACTCGTATACACCAGCCCTCATTCATAAATTGGTATTGATCAGGCAGTTAATTTTGATTTGATCTTATTTTTTCCAGTAATCACAATCACGACACTCATTACATTGAGAAAATAAAACCACTTTATACACCATTTTATCTGGAAACCGATTATCTGATTTGAGATCATTGTAGTTAGGAATCCCGGATATTTATTCTGTTGAGCCAATCATTACGATTTGATCAGGTATTGATGTTATTTTCATTAGCAAAATTAATGTTGGCGTATAAAAAACACGGGAATCGAACGAAACATCATGTTAACCATTTATTTAAACACTACGGAAATGCGGTATAATGGTTGAATTATATGAATATCTTCCACAAATCTTATGATAATCGATTTTGATTTTTGTATTTTCCATATTTCTTTTCAAAACATTACACATTGACATATTCACAAGAAAATTAGGATCAGCCCTTGATTAGACCTTGTTAATTATAGCACACCCCCATTATTAAAAGTCTTCTTTGGTTAAAGTATGGATTTTACGAAAAGATTTATAGCGTTCCGGTTAACTTAAGCTTAAATGGTCATTATATTTCAAAGAGCGCCTTCTTGTTATTAACTTTTAACTTCAAAGTTTTATTTTGAATGCTTTGTGTTTTCAAATCCATCCAATAGTAAAAGAAGACATTTAATAATGGCCTTAGGGTCATATTATCTCCTTGGCTCATAAAGGTTTTCATTATAATCAGCACACATTTTTTCCGAATTTCTAATTTTTTTTTTCACCGAATATCACTATTCTTCCTATATTGTTTACATTTTCGAGCTTTGTTTACATTAATTATTTCTTTTGCTTCTTCACTATTATGACACTAGATCTTTTCACCATTTGTTTTGATTTTGCTTTTCTCTTTTGATTCATATTCACTTCTTCATTCATTTCTCTATTTTTATTCTCTTTTCCGTTTGCTATTCTTACAATCGCCGTTACTTCGAAGTTACATGGACTATTTTCGAATTTCCGCCAAAATCACGTTTTTGGTGAATGAGTGCACTTTTCGAGTGAAGCGTCTTCTCATTCAACCACTAATTTGCACACTAACACATACACACACATGCATGAATTGATAAACTTTTATAGGTTAGGTTAATTTTTCCAATAATTTTCATTTATTTCTTTCTAGGGGAATTCTTTCTTTAATTTTCATTGGCTAGGAAATCGCCAGATTATACCTTTTTGCCTGTAAGAATTTACAATGAATTCACATACAACCCGCCAACTCGCACTGTATGTTTTAATGAAACTTCCATTCATTTATTTTCACGCACTTTATCAACTTTTTACGCACACGATACACGATTCGATTTACTAGTTAGCATTTCTTTTTTTAACACTCCACTTACCATAATTACCAGCCGACCACCTGTACGATTCCACCGCCATTCATACATCATTTGTTTTGTTTTATACATAGAGTTTTTTTTGCCGGCCTTTTCATAGTAACCGCACACACACACAAGTAGCTTTTTCATTAATGCTATTTTCCTTACCGATTTCCTTCAAACGTTTAGTAAACATTTTCCGCGAACCCGAAACACGTATTATACCGTTTAATTTATTCAACTATTATTCGTATTTTACACAATTCACCTTCAAATTAAATTTATTTACACAACTCACCCACGATAATATGTCCGTCCATACGAGAAAAAACGCGAACTGATTGCTTCTTCTAGTCTTGATGACACTAGTGGCCACTATTGATTGATAGCACGAGCCAATTTGGGAATTAGAGTAGTTCGCACCATCTGATTTGTATAAATCGCACTAATGATTTCAATCACGCTATGTTTACACAGAGCCTTATCACGTTAAACCAGGTTTACATCAATGTAAATAAATGTTTATAGTTTTCCTCAATTTTTTTCTTGGAAAATGGAAAAATGAGTTGGAGGGTTGCCAAACTATGTCAGTGTAGGAGTGCCATATTAAACTCTATCTTATTCATGCCCAAAAACAAAACAAAAAAATATGATCAGTTTATTTATTGTCGCTTTTTTCCCTCCTATCCTTTGATAAAGGATATCAGCAGGATAGTGGGGTTTGTGGTGTGCGACACTTAGATGACTAACTATGAAAGTTAGAAGAAGAAGAATTCAGTTTTTGGTATTCACCAAAACAGCTGTTTTGTATAACAGAGTCATATGTCAGTAAGGGGAAATAAAGTAGAGAGGAGAAAAATGACAAAATGAGGGGAAAAGAGGTATGATGACAATTAGAGGAAGGAAAATCTGTCCTTTTATCTCACCTGGAGCGAAGATTGGATGTGTGGCTCATGTTACCGAACCAAAGAAAAGACCAATGTTAATGTTCAGTGGGCATTTTATTGAATAAAAAAAAAAGCTCTATGCTACAAATTGAAAATAAAACATAAAAACTAAAGACAATTAGAAAATAAATCCTGAAAGAAAATTTTAAATAAAAAAGAACAATTTTTAAAATAAAAGATTTTTATGAACTAAATTTTAAATAAACTAAGATCGAACTCGCATTCCTGGTTGAGATTGTGTAGCGTGAAGACGTCTTGTTTACTATACAGAGCTGTGAAGATATAGAAGAGAAACGAAAATTGTTATTGGAAGATTTGGATTGTTGTTGCCTGTTTGCTGTTTGGTGTGGAGCTGTAAAGTTTTGTGTGGTAAATTGAAGAGTGGTAATAAAAATATAATTGAGGAGGGTCGTTTTTGTTGAAGATCCTGGATGGTGGCCAAGTTGCTGGCCAAGAATTTGGAGGTTAAGGGCGCCATGATGGCGTCGACATCTAATGATGTGGATGAGTGTGAGATGAGTGTCGATTATAATGATAGTTCTGTGAGAAATAAAAGACCACTAGAAAATGGCGTATCAAAACCTGACGATGGCACTCGTTGCAGTAGTGTTGTTAATAATGACGATGCACCTACAGTTGCAGAAGTACAAAATGGCATGTTGAAGAAGAGGCGCTTTAATGAAGACCCTGTGTTGTACACAGAAGATCATAAAGGTGAGTTCATAGTGTTGGTTGATACAAGCAGTGCTGAAAATATGAAGAATAAGAAAATTAAAAATGGCTTATATCTTATGGATAAAATTAAAAACATAAAGGCGGAGGAAATTGAAAAGATTAAGCGTGTGGTAGCGATTGGGCCCACGCTATATAAGTTATTTTTTGATGACATGGTGTCGGCGAACATGTTTGTAGGCAATGATGAGTTGAAGGAAAGAAATTTGCGGGCTTTTGTCCCAAAAATTTTATTCAAACTTTTGGGGTGATTAGAAACATTCCTGTGTGTTATTCGGAGGACGAGCTTATGGAAGGAATTGTGTCTGATAGAAAGGTGGCGTCAGTTATGAGGTTCAGGAGAAGAGATGCAAATGAAGCTTCGGGCTTTAAGGAGACGGAAACAATTAAGATTGGTTTTTATGGTGACAACCACCCATCGTGGGTCATTTTCAATCGTGCTGTTTTGGTGGTAGACACGTATTATCCTGCTGTAAGACAGTGCTTTAACTGTGGACGTTTGGGGCACACCAAACTGGGGTGCAGGTCCAATCCAAGATGTCTGAATTGTGGTAAGAGTGATTGCAACACTAACTGTACTACAAAGATATGTGTGTTATGTGGTGGAAATGACCACATATGCAAAGACAAGATCAAGTGCCCGAAATGGAGTAAGGAAATAGAGACGAACAAGATTATGACGAGGAAAAAGTTGTCGAAGAGGGAGGTGCAGGACATTTATAATAACCAAAATAGATTTGATATTTTATGGGATGATGAATCTAATTTTCCGCCTCTTTCGGGAGCTGACAGGAAAAATAATGCAGCGGCAAAGAAACCATCCACAAATAGCATTGAGGAGGACGTCAATGCTATTCTGACACCATACAAATATAGTGCTGTAGCCAAAAAGCCCAAAAAAACATATGTACACAGACCAGGTGTACAGATGAATAGTCGGATGTTTTCAGAACCTAAGCCGTCGTCGCCAGTTTATATGAAAGAGGAATATAGAGTATCAGAATTGGAAAATATTACAAAGGAGCTGGTCAAATTCATGCTGGATTATTTCAATAAGGAGAATAATGTTGTGGCGGGAGAGGCAGTTAGCCATTTTCAGAGAAGAATTGAGAGATGTGGAATATCTTTTGATGGAGTTAATAACAAAAAATCTACAAATGACAATGATGGAGAACATTAAGGTATTCCAATTTAATATCCAATCATTTAAAAATAACAAAAATTTTGTGGAATTCTTTCTAAACAAATATAAATATGATGTGGTCATTTTATCGGAAATTTTTGCTGAAAGCAGAAAATCTATGAACAAACTAATAAATTTTAACCTGATTCAGAAATTCAGACCAGATGGCTATGGTGGTGTGGCAATCGGTCTTAAAAAAAATATAAAGTTTGCAAAAATTGACTATGAGACAGATCAGGACATTCTCATTGTCAAAACGATGAATTTACGTCGTAATTTTGTTTTTGTTTCCGCATATTTTCCCCCCTCAGTAACATATAATTGCTTCAAGGAAGAAGTTTCAAAGCTTCTACGCTTTTTGGATAAGTTTGAAAATGTAGTGTTATGTGGTGATTTTAACTCCAGAAACGAGAAATGGGGTGACCATATAACAACAAGGAAGGGTAAAGAGATGGAAATTCTTGTGGTTGAGGCTGGAATGACTTGTTTAAACAATGGCAAATCGACTTTTAGGAGAAATTGTGACTCTAGAGGATCTGTACCGGATCTAACCTTTTGTAGCAGCGATTTTGGATGTAAATGGGATGTTTTGGAAGGCCACTTTGGTGGAAGTCATCACTACCCTATACATTTTGAAATTTTGACTGGTTGTAAGAATGGTGAAATGTTTTTACATAAACGGAAACTGTTGAAAAATTTGGGAAACTTGGAATTGGAACCGGATCTCTTGAGTATTGGGGAAGCCATTGCGGATGAGGTAAAGGCTGCAACGAGCAGACTAACTGGTAAACGGACACCGAAATATTGGTGGAGCGAGTCATTAGAAGTGGCCTACAGAAAACAGCTAGCAGCCGTCAAAAGAGCAAGAAAGTATTCAAACTATCAGAACCTTTTGGAGGCAACGCAGGAAGTGGAAAAATGGAAGCAGTTAGTGGCAAAAGCAAAAAGTGAAAGCTTTGTATCTAAGATTGAAGAAGTGAACTCCACTGGTAATATTAGAGAAGCCTGGCGTTTTATCAAGAATGTGAGCAAAAGGGAATCAGCGGTTCCAAGAATGTGGGACAATGAAAATGATGAGGCATATTTAAGGTTACTAAAAGAGCAAGTACCAGTGTCCCAAAACAGTACAGACGTTGTGCGGTATGACGAGGTTGATAACCAGGATCCAATCACGTTCGAGTTTGAACATTTGGAGTCCATTTTGGATAAGAAAAAGAAGGGTTCCGCTGGAGGCTATGATGGTATAACATATGAAATGCTGAGGGCATTGCCAGGTGTGTCTAAAAGGGCACTCCTAACGGCCATGTACAACATATTCTTGGAAAATATAATTCAGGATGATTTGAGAATTATTAAGATTGTGCCCATCCCAAAACCTAATAAGGATCTAAGTATCATGGCCAACTTTAGACCTATTTCACTTATATCAGTCTTTATGAAATGTATAAATTTAATGTTGAAAGATATGCTTGTCAAGTTTCTAGATGAGAACAAAGTGTTGCCAACAAGGTCCTTTGCATACAGAAAAGGCATGTCTACATCAACTTGCCTAAACGAATTTTTGCACCGGATTGCCTTATTAAAGGCAAATAATTACAAAGTCCTTGTCCTCTCTCTGGACATAAGTAATGCTTACAATTGTGTAAAAATAAATATTCTGCAGAAACTTTTGACTAAATATGGGGTGAATAGTCAAATAATAAATTGGATCATAAATTTCCTGTCAAAAAGGATCTTAAAATTGGGAAATAGCGAGATTATAGTGAGGGACGGCATCCCACAGGGTAGCTGTCTTTCGCCAATTCTCTTTAACATCTATACTACCAGCCTACATGAACTTGAAGACAACAAAACTTTGATCTTTCAGTATGCTGATGATTTTCTAATGATGTCTTTTGATAGGGATTTTGAAGTGGCCCTAGAGAATCTTCAGAGAAAGACAATGATTTTCCAAAGAAAATGTTTCAACCTAAACTTGTCCTTCAACCCAGAGAAGTCGAACACAATATACTTTGCCAAAAATAGCACGAAGCAAATTGTACTAAACGTCAATGGTCAACAAATACAGCAGGTCAAAAAATTAAAGGTCCTGGGAAGAATTATTTCTAATTCTCTGGCCGTAAAAGACCACTACATGCACATAAGTGAGGCGGTAAGCAGAAGAACAAAGTTATTGAAATGCCTAACAGCGAAAAATGGGGGCTTACACCCAAAGATGTCTCTGAATGTTTATAAAAGCTTGGTGAGATCCAAGGTTGACTATGGTAGAACCACTACAGCTAACTCACCGGAATATGTCAACAGAAAAATTGAAAGGTTGCAAAATGAGATGCTGAGAAGATCATTAGGAGTTACAAACTCCTCTCCAATTCATTCAATTTATGCCCTGGCGGGGGAGCTTCCTCCTAAATATCGAGCAAAAATGTTAACAGCGAAGGAGATAATTAAGATCAAAGCAAGTAATGATTACCTTTTTGACATCATTTCAGACAATCCTCCTGTGAAATCTAGCTACAGTGCGATCTACAATGAATTTGCGGACATCATACAAAAGGTTAGGTTTCTACCTTTCACCCGACAAAATAGTTTGAATATCAGGTTCAACCTATTGCCTGCAACAAAACAACACACCCCAGATGAAGTTATTGTTGCTGTTTATAATTATGAAATCATGTTTTACATGCAACATGATTTTGTTATATTTGCCACTGATGCTTCGGTGAATGACTCGACCACGGGCTGTGGTATCCTAAATGTAACAAAAGGGCATCGGTTTCTGTTTAAACTGAATTTTAAATCCTCGTCTATGTTTGGCGAACTTTTCGCAATACGAAAGGCGCTTCAAATAGCGGCCGAGGATAGACATGATAATGTTGTCGTTTTCACGGACAGCCTTGCGGCCTGTAAGGCTTTGGGCGCGGATGAGACCGACAACTATTTGGTGGCGGAATGTCATGAAATATTGGAGAAATCGTGTATTAGAAGATGCCATGTTGTTTGGACACCGGGACACAGGGGCATACGTTTTAATGAAGAAGTCGATTGGCTAGCAAAACAGGCTGCTGAAGTTGGGGCTACGGTAGAAGTTGGTCTGACGCCGAATGAAGCTATGTTGCAGATTGAAACTCGAATAAAAACTAACTGGAATGAAGACTTCATTGCCCAATCTGAGAATAAAGGACGATACTTTTTTCAATTTGTTGATAACATTTTTGATAAGCCATGGTTTTTGAAGGCAGATTTTAGCCCTGGGGAAACCAAGCGAATTAACAGACTGCTAATGGGTCAAACTTATGATAAGGTTTTTCTCCATCGCATTGGTGTACAATCTACAAATCTATGTGAACGATGTAAAGTGCCTGAAAGTGCACAACACTGCATTTTTGAATGTCCTAATTATGCTAACATAAGGAAAAATTACCCATCCATTTTTTCCCAACACTATGAACTGACGACCCTCCTCAAATCCAAAAACCTGAAACTCTACCACCTCCTTCTTGGATTTATCAAGGAGGCAAAGATTCACTTGTGATCATTTACCCATCTGTGATATTATCTGTGATCATTTTATTTATATTGTTAAAATACATTTGTTGAAGGATTAGTACTAATATCAAATCTCCGATCCTTTTCCCCACTGTTGTCCCGTTCTCTTACTCTCTTTTTCTCAACAGCCATATCTTCAGGACGACACGACGAGATACATATTCTGGGCTATCGATTTTACACCCTGAATCACTTTCAACGTATGAAGCTACATCTCAACCAGGTGTTCGTAAGTTTGTGTTAAAAAGTTTTTACTCTACCTAACAATTTGTACTCTATGTACTTCCGTTTGATTTATGTCTAATTCTGTATGCTGTATAATTTGCAGCGATCGAGTCTTGTTTGCTGAAGCAGTATATGTTGCGGTATTCTACGTCTTGAATATAACCTGGCCGCGTGTATCTTAAAGATCGCCATTTTACTCTCCTGTATAAAGGAGGTCTCGCTTCATAAATAGTTCAAAAAAAAAAAAAAGATCGAATAAACATGTAACACTGATGTACATACAGATGTCTAATTATTAAACATATAAAAATAAAAATACGTAAACTGAAAGTTTTTGAAAACCAACACTCTTTGAGCCACACTCATCGCGGATCCAATCCAACGAGGGAGGCGCTGATTTACGGCATGGCCAGACAGGCATGTCGCTGGTATAATTTCCCAATAGACACTTATTACGTTGAAACTCCGGACAGACAGACGGACGACAGGCAAAATAGTTAGATTCCGTGGTGTTCATGAAAAGAAAATAAATACAAAATTAGAAGGAGAAACAAACGAGATTAGTTGTGAGTTTTACTTACCTTACGTTGGGTACCGTACCCCTACTCCGAACTGAGCTCATTTCAGGGTTAGGTTACATCATTTCACTCTGCCCGCCTTGTTAATGTGAAGGCGATTCTGCGACGGTTGTTTATCCTTTCCTGAAAGAAAAAGAAAAGAAAATATAACTATTAGTTTTTTACAATCCGGAATGTAATTATGACGCTAATACTATAAACACTAGACATACTTACATATTGGGAAAAGCTTACAGATAAAAGCCAGCAGCCAGTTACCTTGAGCCTTTCATCATCCTTTTGTCCAGTCGGTGTTGCTGTAACGAGAAAGAAGAAAATTGCTGTTATCTAAATCTACTCAATGTTTTGAATTTCTGCTAAACATCAAATTTTCCAGTTTAGATTAATACATGCAATTCCTATGATATTTATTATTATGTTTTTTTTCTTCTTCCTTCCTCATAGTAGCATGAATTTGATTGTTTGTTAAAATGGCTCAAATAAAACCACATTTTATAATGTTTGAATGAAATTTTGAAGAGTTTTAAAAATGGCATACTAAGTTTTTACAAAGGTAAGAAAACGTAGTTAATAGCAGGTGGGAGAAGTAAGGGGTATCCCACTGATTATTGGAGAGCAGGGATACCTTGGTGGGGAGGGAATTTCTCCGGCACAAATAACACCTAATTAGTGCCAGATTAACCATTCAACTTCTGTCGACAGAAAGTATACTAGTGTGCAGATATTGGTGCTTCGTTTATGTCATCCAGCTGGCAATAGGAATTTAGTTTTTTGTCCACCCTAACGAGGTCTACTGTCACTGGCAAGAACTGCGGCCCCACAGACTGAGCTACCGCCGTGCAGATATGTCAGCCAGCCAGCACCGTCAGTGACGTAGTTCCCACTCCAAACGTTGGGGGTCCCTAGGTCAGGACATGTTGTAGTTTCTGTTTCGCCTTATTTATTGCATTATGGGTGGTGTGAAACGGCTAGTTAAAGGGCCAAATACATACGGTCCGTTGTGCGTCGTGTTACAACAACCACATGAAAACTTTAAGAACAAACTTGGCATCACTTACACTTTTTTCATGTGGTTGTTGTTTTCAACGCGCGACGCACAACGGACTGTATTTGCCGGGGGCTTAATTGAACACAATATGTGAAATTCGATGTTATACTTGGCTTGTTCCTTAACTTTTGAAAATGGTAAAACCGGCAAAAGTAGCAAAAGTTATAAAATGCTCCAATATGAATTGTATTGTGTCTGAAGTAAAGGAACGCTTTTCGAGTAAAAAGTGGTAAAACTTGAAGATTCTTGAACGTAAAGGAACAGAGCTACTATGTTTACATTTCGAAATCCGATTTAAGATATGTTTTCATTTGGCGCATGGTGGAATAAGAAGGTGTTACATCAAATCATGTCAAACGTCAAATTTGCTCACAATAATGCATTTCTGTGAATTGCTTGTTTACATTTAGTATGTGATTTTATTCACAATAACGCATTTTGACAACTGGTATGAAGATCAGCTGTTTTTGGCGCTACACCTTATTATTGCACCATGATTTGGCGTATACGTAAAGGAATTGACAGATGAAATCGAGTGGATTTCATAAATGTAAACATATGGTCTGTTCCAGTACTGCAAGAATCTACTAATTTTTACTATTTTTTCGATAACATAAAGGAAAAAGTGTTATCGCAGTAAAATGTAGTAGCTTCTTGCAGGTTCTGGAACAGAGCAATAGTATTATTGTGAATTAATTGTGTGATCAATTGTTTTTAATGTTACACCTCCTTATTTATGTAGGCCTCCCTCAAAGGAAACTCCAGCAAATATCATTTCATTGTTAATTCCTACTTTGACTTTATTATCCTTTATCTTCCAATTTACATTTGCAGTGGTTGTACCGTTAATTCATGTATCTGGACATGGGGCGGTGTGGCAATGGCAAAATGAACACATTCAGCAACATCTTCAGGTTTCAACATAGTTTGACCACGTCTCCAGGCGTCGGGTACAATTTCGGTGTCTGTTTGTCCGGGACTAACACTCTGGAACAGAACAAACACAAAATACATCGGTAGAATAAAAAGAAGAAACAAGTAAACGTAAACACCAACTTACCGTCACCTTAATTTTTGTACCCAAACCCATAAATTCCTGGCGATAAACTTCCGTTATGGCGGTCACAGCATATTTACTACATGGATAAATATTAAATGGTACTGGTCCTTGCAAACCCAACGGTATACTATGGCCCATAACACTATTAACAATTATCACATGACCATCAAAGTTACGTTCTTTCATCGATTTAAAGGCACGTTGGGTACAGGCCACAACACCCATAACATTAACTTGTAGGATATTTTGTACCGTGGCTAAATCCATGGTGGCCAATTGGCCCAAAGCAAAGGCGCCGGCATTGTTAACTAGAATATCAACACCTCCCAAATTGGCTTCCACCCAATCGAAGGCATCATTAATGGAACGTGTATTGGTTAAATCACATTTGATTGCATGCAAATTGGCCTGCAGTTCTTCCGGCAGTTCTTTGCGATATTCTTCAATGGCAAATTTACGACGAGCCAAACCGGCGACAATTAAACCCGATGCCAACAGATCTTTGACAATAGCAGCTCCAATGCCTGAACTAGCGCCGGTAACAACAGCAATACGTTTATGCCAACGTTCCATAATTTAGTTGCCTCCTGAAATGTTCTGTTCCAACTGATGATTAGTCAGAAATAACACAAAAAAAAATCAATTACTTGCATTATTTTGGGTTATCAAAAGCTTATCGCATGGCAAATGAGGTAGGTAGGTAGGTACCTCGTCATATCTTATGCTTAACCATATACAAGTTTAGATAAAGGTTAGCTGATAACTGGATGAAAAGGAAAGGAATACTTTGATCAAATCTTAAGTTGAATGTTAAAACTTTTCATGTACGGTGTTTTCCATAGGAAAACTGGCTGAATAAAAGTTTTCTTATGGAAAAATTTCTATTCAGCCAGGCTGAATCGAAGTTTTCCTATGGAAAATCTCTATTCAGAAGTTTTCCTATGGAAAATCTCTATTCAGCCAGGCTGAATCGAAGTTTTCCTATGGAAAATCTCTATTCACTCAGGCTGAATCGAAGCTTTCCTATGGAAAATCTCTATTCAGCCAGGCTGAATCGAAGTTTTCCTATGGAAAATTGTAGCAACCGCCTGTGTGTCCACCGTCATCATTCAAGTACCACCGGTTTTTTTATGTTTTGCTCGGCTGTCGGTAGATGGCGTTAAGTTCTAGGTACTATGAATGTGACACGGCTGTTAGCAAAAAAAATAAAAGCAAAAGCTAGAAGCTAAAACTGAAACCTGGCTGAAACAAACTTGAGAAGAACTAGAAATATTTAGAAGTGAACGGAGAACCACCAAATGTTAAATAAAACTGATTGTTGTGTCTGCGACTCTTTCTCTAGGAACGATAGATGAATAAGTTCCTGGTCACCCTCCCCAACCATGGTATCACTTTGACTATTTTAAGGATACCCCTAATCGACTACACTGACGATTTTTCACCCACTCACTTACCCGTAATTCTCTCTATTCCATGTTTACTGAAAACACTATCTGTTTTTGGAAAACGTTATAATTCATTTCTTTATTCATGTATTCTTAAGCTAGCCTAGCACAGTGTGAATTAAAATTTGGAAAACTAAATCTAACGAAGGTTTAGAGGAAAAAAACTAAACAAGAAAATCAAAAAAACTATTTGACATTGGAAATTAACTGAAATAAAAAGGTTATTTACATGTCGCAAATTGAGGGATAAAAAAAGCAAATGAAATAAAAATTAAAGCAAATGAAATAAAAAAAATACAATAAAGTTAGTATGTTAGAATGTTATATTCGACACCATTAAGTTCAAAATATGTTTTAAGATAAGGTAAGTTTTTTTTTTTAATTTGTTTTTAGATTCAATTGATTTAAATTAAGGTAAGTAAATTTTGTTTTCTTTTCCTTCAGGCTTATTATGTTCTCTTTCAGGTAAGTATAAATCGAAGGTAAGTTTATATAAATCGAAAGTAAGTTTATAAAAATCGAAGGTAAGTTTATGTAAATCGAAAGTAAGTTTATAAAAATCGATAGAAGTTTTCTTGCATGTAAATATGCTCAAAATTTGTAGGTATGATGGATATGAATTCTGTTTTTCTAGGTATGATTGATGTGCATTTTGTTTTAATTTACGATGTTTATGAATCAACTGGAAGTTCTCTTCCAGAATTTATTAACTTCCCTATCTCTAGCAATCATTTTGGTTGGAATATTTTATCTTTGTTAAAGCGAAATTAATCCTTATCATCCATGGTAAAAAAATCGATCGACTTTTTCTCGTAGGATATAAAATTAACAAGCAAAATCAAATTGATTGCTGTACACGTTATCAAAAGAGGAATAATCTATTCAGGATCTTAAATAAATGTTAGTATTTATAGGTAAATTCCATTATTAAACATGCTCTGTGGTTATAAAATGGATTTTTATAGAAGGTAAAGAAAACTTCCTTTAAATTTACAACTTGCTCATTAAATATTTATGATCATGCTCTCCTTAATTGCAAAAATTGCTTTAAACATTAGGATAACTAAAAGGCAAAATAAACCTGCTCAAGAAAATCCTTTCAATAATAAAAGAAAAGTTTTAATAATGATTCTAGATCTAATAAATATAATTAAGAATGTAAAGATCTGGCCTTGTTCGGTTACTTAATGTTGTCAGCAGGATGGTTTGATGCTTGGTGCTGCAGATTCGTTTCTCGGCATGATGAGCAGGATAATGTGTTGACAGGATTATGTTTTGGCAAGACGGATGAAGTAGATAAGTTTTTGGTGATTCATTTCTGACGCGAGGTGGCTTTGGGTGATATTTTTATTTTAGTTTATCGGACTATGTTTAGTGTTTATGATTTTCATTTAATGGTTTATAATTTCCGAAACTGTAAGCTGGGTAAGTAATAATAGTCGCACTCCACTTTCTTTAAGTTTTTCTCTCTTTTCAGGTATGTTGTCTTTTTATCTCTTTTCACTAAACACTTTAGGTTAAACATCTTTTAAGTTATGTGTTCTATCCTTTTGTGTTTTTTTAGATTAGGTGAGTTTTATCTTTTCTTTTCAGGTTATGAGGACCTTCCTTTTCAGGTTATGTTAACTTTTTTCACGTTAAATGTAATGTTTTTACTTTTAAGGTTATGCAAAATTTTTACTTTTTCTCTTTTCAGGTTATGTAAGTTTTTACTTTTGTAGTTTTCTTTTTTTTGAACTTTTCACCACATGTTTGCTGGGATGTATTGATTCGGTATATGATATGTGTGTGTAGAGCAACTGACCACACCCCAGCAAAATGTTTGTAGTAGCCAAAGAAGTAGTTAAATCATGAGTGCAAGTGATTTCGGACTACATCTTTTTACGTGAAAGAAGTCATGATTTTTACAAGGGCATGGTGCAGTGAGGATACTGTCTAATTTACTTCTTAAGCAAACATTTTGCATTAGTTCTTTGTAGTGGATAAATCACAACAACATATGATTCAACTACTTCTTTGGCTACAAACAAAGATGTAGTTCGAAATCACTTTTATTATTTTTTGTATACAAATTACTTTTTATGGATGCAAACATATTGCTGTTATTAGAATTAACAAGAAACAAATTATGTTCTTTGTCTTTTTAAGTTTTTTTTTTGCAAAATTTTGAAATTTCTTAAATGTGAAAATTTTATGAAATGGATTCAAATCGGACATTGTCAAAATGTGAAGAACGGACTGCATTTTTCATGACTCTGCGTGGACTGCTTCAAAAAAAGCTATTCAATCACTACTTCACAAGGAACAACTTCAAATAAATTTTGCTGGGACTTTACATGTAAAGCCTGCGTAATCCAGCACACTTTTTGTCACTGTTTTGTTTATATATTATCACCGATTTAATAACAATTATTTTTGGAATATATGGCTGAAGGCAACATACTTTAAAATGTAATTTTATTTTAATAACTTAAAATGTAGTTGTGACTTTTCCATCAATCTTTTCTTTTCGGTTAATGTATGCGAACGGTATGTTTTTTTCATCTTTCAGAGTACAAATCGATATCATATAAATAAAAACACAAATCGGGGTACGTTTCTTGAACTTTCTCACAAAATTTAACTTTTTCTTTGTCATTTAGTAGGTCATAAACTGGCGTGTTTAATTTAATACTTTTTTCTTTCTTTTCAGGATATTTGGCGAGTTTACCACTGACGATACCGTGATTGACTTTTTTTCTTTTCGAAATATTTTTATCTCTTTCTTTCTTGCAGGTTTTACTACATTGTTTAACATTGGCAAACGGTAAGTATATTTTTGCGTAAGTATTTGTATTTTTCTGTTTCCTTTCTTTTGCGAATTACACTTTTTTACAATCTTTCTTAGATTTCTCTAGAATTTTAGCAATTTTCCACTCCTTTCAGTTTTTTTTTTTATTTCAGCGAATGATATTTGTTTCTTCTTTTCAGGTTATATTATTTTTTTCTTTCAGGTTTTTTATGTTACTTTTTCAGGTTTTATTTATTTTCTTTTACAGGTTAATACGGCGTTTATATTATAGTTTTTTGCAGGGTTAACCTTCTTTATGAGGATTTGTTTGAAGTATATACAATGGAAATGACATTTGAAACCCAGACCCACTGGGTTAACCTTGTTATATATAAACGGCCTATAACTTTGATTAATTTTCCTTTGCAGGTTTAATTTATTTTCTTATTTAGATTTATTTTAATTATTTTTTCTTTCATGTTTTAATTATTTTTACTGCTTTTTCTTGAATTTTCATTCATAGTTAATATATTCTTTTAATAAATTCACTTTGATATTTTAACTTTGTTAGCGCTGTTCTTTCTTTTTTCACGTACACCAACTTTTTCTTTATTCATCACCACCACCTTACCTCGTTACGCGTCCAAAAAAACTGAATTCAAAGAGAGAGAGCGAGCTTGGGATTTTGCCGCTTTTATGGCAGCTGTTGTTTGGTATTCCTTTTTGAAGGATACCGTTATAATTTTGTCTATTTTATTTAAGATCCTCCCATTCAGTGTTGCATTTTTGATTGATCGATGTGTTGTTGCCAGATCGTTTGGCCGCCGCCATAATTTTCTTGCCGCCGTTGGTTATACGTTGTACGCTGTGTTTTTTTTATTTATTTATTTCAAAAACCAATACATAGATAGCTTCCTAGCCAATTATGTATGTATTGGAGATTACAATAAACAAGCTAATACTATGATAGTAACAATTATAATTCAAAAGATAATAATAACATTTAATGGTAATTTTATAGAAAAACGATAAACGGCTCCCCAGCCATATGAATATTGCATGTTAATAAATGTATAAAAATAAAAATCTTAGTTTTATATTATTGTTACGAATGTAACTGATAGGTTTAGGTTAATTTAGTTTAATTTCCGTTAATTTAAAAATTTGAATTGTAACGTAAAGTTTTTATTACGCAGTTACTTTATTTAAGCAACAACAACTACCATGTAGAACTCTCTTCATTATTCCAGATGTTACTTTACCTTTTATTAATGTGCTTTTATTTGTCTTGCCATAATCATGTAATTATCGTTTAGTCTCTACTTCTTGTATTTGTTTGTTGTTGTAATAACGTCATTACTGTGCTTGTCGTCCGCCTGTATTCGCCCCACGTATGTATGTGAGTATGGTTGTTCGCTTAGTGCGAATGTGCGTCTGTGTGTTCGTTACACAGATTCGAGATGTTGCCAGATTACTGGATAATTCTAGACCAGGGAGACTGTGGGATATAAATACAGGGGAACTGGCAATAACGAGTGAGTTGTGTTTTAAGCGTTGAACTGAACAGATCGGTTAAATAAGAGCTGCGTGCTAACTAGAGACTTGCTGTGTGCTTTGTAATTAAAGTCGGTTCTGAATAAGTGTAATAAAGTAAATAAAGCATTGTAGAAACGTAATCTAAAACGAACCCTGTTTTATTTGGTACAAATCGTATCGGGGAATAAAACAACGTCTACACGGAGATTAGTTAAATCTAATTCCGTAACATTATTTTATGGTCCCATAGAACAGAGGTCTTTTTGAAATAAAAAAAATATTAAGAATTATGCTCAGAACTAAAAATTACTTTTAGCTTCCTCTTTAATGTGAAGTAGGAATATGAGAACATTTTCAAGGAACTTGGTAATTGATTCCAAACTCTATAAACCCGAACCAAAAAACAGTGCTCAAATATAGAATTTCTCACCAAGGGAACTTCAATTTGCACGTTTCGTGTTAAGTTTATAAACAAAAACTTATCTACCAATATTTCAGGTTGTTGGTATTCAATAAGTTTATAAAAATGTAAAAAAATTTATGTATTAATATAGACATGAAAGTTGCAACCAAGAAATACTTCCAGTAACTCAAATGTAAGTACGTGATTATATACACTTATTTGATAGACATATCTAACAATTTTGCGAATAATATGCTTGGTTTACATTTACGAAATCCACTCGATTTCAACTGTCAATTTCATAGCTCAAACGTCAAATGAAATCTCATCTGGATTTCATTTGACGTTTAACCTATGGATTTGACAGTTGAAATCGAGTGGATTTCGTAAATGTAAACCAAGCAATACTTTCTATTAGTCCCAATTTACATTAGGCGAATTTACTTGCGGCAATTGTCAGTTTGTGGGTGAGAGAGGGTGTTGAGAGGCAAAGGTTTACCATATACCTCACCTCTCTCTCCATCAAACTGACAATTGCCGCAAGTAAACTCGCCTAATGTAATTTGGGACTAAAGTATTCTTAAAATAAGGCAAACTTTCCTTGATATATCATCAATGTGGTCACTGAAATTAAGACTTAAATCAATAATTACGCCAAGACATTTCATAGAATCCACAGTATCAATAAATGTGTTCCCAATTTTAATTCTATGACAAGAAGAGAACTGATTTCGGGGATGGAAAAACATTGCCTTGGTCTTAAGAGGATTTAAATCCAACTTATTTTGTGACAGTAAATGAGAAACGTGAAGAAGGTGGGAGTTTATAGAATTATCAGAATCAAAGGACTTAAATAATAGAAGAAAATCATCTGCAAAGACATAAGGATCGCAAATTGGACTTTTTAATGCAGTAACTATATCATTAATGTATGAAAGAAAGAGAATAGGACCTAATATTGATCCCTGAGGTACACCAGAAGTCACAAAATCAACAGTAGAATCCAGACCATTTACTGAAACATACTGTCTACGATAAGAAAGGTATGAGTAAATTAAGCGACACGCCGTTTTAGAAAATTTACATTGGTCGCGAAGCTTTTCAATCAAGACGCAATAATTGACACGATCAAATGCTTTAGTGACATCCAAAGAAACGAGCATACAGCTGGTATGAGTGTTCATTTATTGTCTAATAGAGTCAGTAATAGAGAGCAGAGCAGAAGTTGTATTATGTTTTCTCCGAAATGCGAACTGAAAAGGGCTAAAAAAGATATACGACGGTAATGTTCCAGAATTTGGTTCTTCATGACATTTTCAAGTATTTTTGATAACGAATGTAATATGGAAATGGGCCTATAGTTTCTGATAGAGTTTTGGCAGTCCTTGAGTATCGGAATTATTTTCCCAAGTTTGCACGCATCAGGAAAACTGGAGACTGTGAGAGCAGTATTTAATATATGCAACAAAGCTGACGAAATTGCAGGAAAAATCTGTTTAACAAACTTGATCGGAATACAGTCATAGCCACAGGTGTTTGATTTAATAGAATTAAGTGATGCTGATAGCTCATATTCGGATATACAGCGGAAAGAAAACGAATCAAAATCTTCAACCAAACTATTGTTACGGAATTAGATTTATCTAATCTCCGTGTAGACGTTGTTTTATTCCCAGTACGATTTGTACCAAATAAAACAGGGTTCGTTTTAGATTACGTTTCTACAATGCTTTATTTACTTTATTACACTTATTCGGAACCGACTTTAATTACTAAGCACACAGCTTGTCTCCAGTTAGCACGCAGCTCTTCTTTAACCGAACTGTTCAGGTTAACGCTCAAAACACAACTAACTCGTCATTGCTAGTTCCGCCTGTATTTATACTCCAAAATCTCCCTGTTCGAGTGTCCTCTAGAACACGTCTGGCAACACCTCGAATCTGTACAACGACTACACAGACGCACATTCGCACTAAGGGGTACTTTACACGGTATGTTTTTTACATATGAGTTGTCACTTCTGCCATACAAAATGTATATGCAAAGTGACAACTCATATGTAAAAACCATATCGTGTAAAGTACCCATAAGCGAACAACCACACTCACATACATGGGGGAATATCAATACAAATGGACAAACACACTAATGACGTAATTACAACAACAAACAAATGCGAGAAATAAAGAAGTACTAAACTAAACGATAATTACATGATTATGGCAAAACAAAACAAAAGCACATTAATGAAAGGTAAAGTAAGAACTAAAATGATGAAGAGATTTCTACATGGTGGTTGTTGTAACGGAAATAAACCAAATTAACTTAAACTTAACAGTTACATTCGTAACACTATCAAAGTTAAACGAAAAATTATCAGAGGAACACATGTTGCTTAGAAAGTTATTTGCTATAGACTGAACTTCACTTCCATCAGTTTCTGAATTTTCACGTTCAATGCAACCTAATTGACGAATTTTTCTCCACAATTGTACACGATTGACATCCTTAAAATAAGAATTGCCAAACTGACAACGTATCTTCCTAATTATGGACTTAGCTTTATTTCTTAAACGCTTGTAAGCATTCCAGTTTTCAAGATTTTTGGATATGTATAAGCATACACCACCTCCTCTATGAGAACAGCCATCATTTCTAACCACGGTATAATCCGACATGTTTAAAGAACTTGAGCAAATATTGGGTTTAAGACAAGCCTACGATATTCCCAAAATATCCAATCCACAGTCATCAAAAATAAGCTTAAACTCTTCCAACTTAGCATTGGAGTTAGAAGGACATAAGCTCTGAGCATTAACATGACCAATATTAAGGTTTCTCAAAAAAGAAGAAGTAAAATTTTTCAATATAGTATTATCCATAGCTACAGGACCAAGATTAATGTTATAACTCATCAAAATAGGAGCAATATTCATATATTTGGGGGAACCGAGTAATGCAAAATATATAAAACATATTAAAGAATACAAATAACAATTTCAATATGAAAAAATTTAACAAGTAAGAAAAAGGCGTAAGCCAAAATCTCAAAAAATTTTGAAATTAATGGATAGACACTAAATAATTTAAAAGTTATGTATATCCATTGCTTTAAAAAAAAAAAATCGACACATTCATGAAAAGTCAACATTTTAGAAATATTATTGGGCGTGATTAATTTGGTTATTAGTATTTCTCGATTAATAAGAATAAAGCCAGAGATTTTGTTATCTTTTTTAACTTTCAAACAGATTTTCCAAATTTTGTTGGCCAGATTGGAATAATTATCATTTAGATATACACCCGTTCCATCGGATCCGCCAATGACATCAGAAACTTTGAGTGATTTTAATTTATAGTAAGAAGACATAACCTCATCTTTTTTTCCAACATTCTTGAATTTAATTAGAATTGAACGGCCCTTTCTGATGTAGATGACGCTATCAATAAGCTCCGGAGTAATATCCACTTTGAAAATACCACAGATTCGTACAGCAATATCATTTAAATTATCAATTTTGTCGGGAAGGCCAGTAACAATAATGTCCGATCGGTTTAATCTGTACTGAAGACAATGATTTTGGAGCTCAAGCTCCATGAATTTATTTTTATTGGCAACATCATGAGACCCAACAAGATCTCTGCACTCCTGCACATCATCCCTTATCTCTGGAGTCCATTTGATAAATCAGATCGAATTTCAGTCACCATGGTTTCAAATGTTTGTTTGATTTCCATTTGATCTTTTATCATATCACTGGCAAGTGAACGAAATGAGTCCCTTATTTCAGCAAATTGCTGTCTTATTTCCGCCTTGAACCCATCATCAATCTCGTCTGGGGAATTTCCTTGATTTCCTTAGAGAAAAAAGTGTACTTTAACTATATTTTTTGCTTAAAAATTGTGGTAGTTATTAAAATTTTAAGGAAGAAAACTTACAATTTTAAAAAAACTGTTTGTCCGCGTAGCTTAAATTTCAACCCGTCCATAGGAGAAAGCCTTAAATCCCTGGCCAAATGCCGGCTACTTAAGAAAACTTAGAATTTTAAAGTAACTTTGGTCCGCGTAGCCGAAATTTGCATCTGTCCATAAGAGAAAGTCTTAAATCCCGTTCTTTGTAATGGCTAAACAAGTAATCCTACAAAAAATTTTGAAAATCGGGTCAGATTTTAATTTTGGCTATATAAAGGGCCCTTGCAAACTTTGAGGCCCCAGTGGTACTTGTTAACATATTCTGGTTGAACTCCAACTTTGGCAATCTTAATTTCTAACATGACTAAACATTTTAGGAGCGTGCCGCATAAAAAAAAATCCAACATCGATTTTTTAAAACCACTCTAGTGACCCTAGCTTATGTTTACATTTACGAAATCAACTCGATTCTGTCAATTCCATTGCTTAAACGTGAAATGAAATCCAATGGATTTCACATGAGTTTTCATTTGACGTATACGTCAAGGAATTGACACTTGAAATCCACCCGATTTCGTAAATGTAAACCAGCTATAAGGCTATGTTTACATTGGAACTTTTCACAATTGACGTGATATGCTTAGCGTGCCTAGCGAATATAGGTATTTTCAAAATATTGATTAGATTAATAGCACGGTTACACTAGCACTTTTTGCCGGGTTAACCCACTATATGAGGATTTATTTGACATTTGCGCTACGAAATTGACATTTGAAACCTAAACCCACTGGGTTAATCCTGTTAAGTGTAACCGGGGTATAACACATCACAAGGCATAGTTTTAGAAGGTAGAAGTGACAATCCGCTGTAGTTTTAACTTTTTTGTAAATTTGGTTTTCAAAATGTAATAGGTTCTACTCATAACATTTTTAACTTAAATTATAAACTTTTAAACGTGTAGTAAAAAGGACCTGCGACAGTTCTGAATATTTTATATTTATATTTTGATTCAAATTTGTTTTATTTTAGAGGATTTTTAAAATGTATTTATGGTTTTTTTTTCTTGATACAATTTTAAGAACGACCCTATTATTCAATATTTTCTTTTACATTTATTTTTCAATAACAACAATGTTGTTTTTGTAATATTTTTAGTTGTTGTAATTCATGCATCTACCTCATATATAAATGTACCTTGACACATAAGTTGTGTTCCTTTACGTACCGAGGTTACCATTTTTACAATTTGGCTGACTTCCGAAAGTAGGCGTTCTTAGATCGAATTCCCCGAATTTTCTTAAAATTACTCTAATATGGAACTCGATCTAAAAAATCCTAGTTTCATGCATTACAACAAAGCAACTGACGATTCGGAAGTTAACGTTAAAATACAATGAACTTTGTTGCTTGCTTCACGCTCAATTTCATGTAAACGAATAAAGGCCAGGTACTACCTAATACAAATGCAATCCTGCATTTCTTTATTCATTTACACAAATTAAGGCTTGGGAAAGCATGAATTTCTCGTTGTGTTCTCAACCTTTAAGGCCACGACACATAAGCGACTGGCTTTCTCGCTTATGTCCGTGTTTAGACACACAAATTTCTCGGGAAAGTAAATTCAGTTTTTAGGCAATAAGGGGTAGGAAAGAGTATTGAGGAGCTCTTTCCTCTCCGCTCTCTCCCAAAAAACTCAATTTACTTTCCCGAGAAATTTGTGTGTCTAAACACAGACTAGTCTTTTCTGGTAAAGGAATAAAGAAAGGAGAGAGAGCAAATGGCTTTCTCTTCTACCACAGGCTACCGGACAAATTTCTTCGGGTAAAAAATGGTAGAAGACAAAATAAAGAAAAAATATATAAAAGCGAGCGCTGACAAAACAGAATTAAAAACAGTGAAATAAAATAAAAAATTAATTATTCAGTAGTGGAATTCTGTAACTCATTTTTCTAGTTACCGACAATTATCGGTAAAATTAAAATGCTTATAATTTCGGTAATTCACGAAATATTAATAATAATAAATAAATAAAATAAATAAATAAATTTATCAGTTAAGAAATTCTGTGCCATTGACATAATCTCTTAAGTTTTTGAACTCGCTTGGTGGTGGGGTTCTGGTATAGTGTTATTCCCTAGAAATTGGTTTCTTAGCTTCGCGAAGGCTGGGCAATGACAGAGATAGTGTTCCAACGTTTCGTCGTCCTCTACGCATGCTCTGCATTCGCTGCTTTCTGCACAACCGATTTTGTGCAGGTGTGCTTGTAGCCCTAGGTGTCCTGTAAGGATGCCTGTCAGTCTACTAATGTCCTTTTTACTCATTTGAAGGAGCTCCTTTGTTTTATCCTCGTCTGGGTTTCCCCAGAGGATTTTGTTATTTTTCCCTTTCTCTTCAGTGTTCCAGAGGGATGTATGGGCGTTTTCTGCCCATGCCCATAACTCTAGACGCGCCGCTTTTAAAGGCTTATGGCCCCGGCACATACGGTACGTTGTGCGTTGCGTCACGCGTTAAAAACAACAACCACATGAAAAAAATGTAAGTGATGCCAAGTTTGTTCTTGAAGTTTTCATGTGGTTGTTGTAACGCGACGCACGACGTACCGTATGTGCCGGGGCCATTAGCGTTATCTAGGCTTATCATAGTTTGCCCCACTGGCTTGCCTTGCCAAGGAGCTAGCTATCTCGTTACCCCTAACCCCTTTATGTCCTGATACCCATATAATGTTAACAGAACCATGGTGGGAGTAGTCGTTGATTGATTTTTTACACTGCAGGACAGTTTTTGATTTCATCGTCTTGCTTATTGCTTTAATTGCTGCTATACTGTCCGTTAGGATGTTTACAGTGATTGGCCTTGTGTTAGCTTTTCCAGTTGGCATCCGTTCCAGGGTTCCATCGATCCACATGTCCCTGTCTGGTATTAAAATTTCACACAAGGCGGATTCAACTGTTTCAGGTATACGGTCTGATACAATATGACTCACCCGTTGTAACCTGTAATATGCTTTGGTGGTATGTTTGGTGGTCTCTTACGATCCACTCGCTCATCGACTTAACAGGGTGTTTTTGTAAAAATGCTTGCCTGTCACACGAACCGTTCGTACTAAAACGTATACGTTCAAAATTTGGTTCTTGTAAAATTTTACGAACAATTCGTTTTCATCTGAAAGCTTTCGTCTATTTCATAAAAGCTTTTATATTTCAGGGTTTCCATGATACTTATTTTGTGAATTTTGCACAGGCATCTGCACGTAAAATGTGTTACTTGATGGCAACCCCGATAAACAGATGAAAAACAAAAAATAAGAAAAAAATGTAATCAAATTTGTCCAAAAATAATTGTGATAATATGAAGAAACGGATGTACATATGGAAATAAATAAAATTGCTTCCCTTCCAGTTTTCGTGTGTTTTGTGCCATTTATTACTCAAATTATTTAATTTTCATTAAAAATGATGGGTCTTTTCCATTCGTTGATTTTTCACGTATTCGTTCGTCTGATTTTGTTACGAAAACTAAAAAAATTACGAAAATAAAAAGCTTTCATTTGTTTGTCACACGAATAAAAACGTCAACCGCTATGAAAACCAAATTGTGTCTTCGTTCATGAAATCGACGAACGAATGGGCAACAACTTTTTACAAAAACACGCTGTAAGTCTTATAGCTGCGATGGCTGCCTCATACCTTACCTGAATTTCTATTGGGTGGACAAATAAAATTGTCTCTAAAGCCCTAGTTGGTTTAGTCCTCATTGCCCCGCTAATACTTAAGCAGCACGTTCTTTGGACTTTTTGCAGTACTTTTACGTTGCATTTCTTGTCCGTAGCTGTCCACCATACCACAGAAGCGTAAGTTAAAATCGGTCTAATTACGCTTCTGCATAACCAGTGTGTCATCCTAGGATTGAAACCCCATTTTGAGCCTATAGCTCTTCTGCAGGTTGACCAACATCTGTGGGCTTTATTAGCCCTTTCCTGAATATGGTCTCTCCATTTAAAGTTGTCCCAGAATACAGCTGCTTTTTTACGTTTTGCCCTATTGTAAAGTCTTCGGACCTCTTTGCCTTTGTTACGAAGTTCCCTTGTCATCCAGGGTTTTTTGTAGGCAGATTTCCTCTCTCGAAGTGGACAACTTTCTTCGAAAGACCTTGCTAGAGCCTCTGTTAGTTTATTGACATTTCTATCTATATCTTCTTTTCCGAATTTAGTCCAATTTGTTTTGGATTTATTTCGGAAAGTTATCGGATTCGGCGGTGGCCTTGATATTTTAAAGCTAATATACCCATGGTCAGAGAAGGAGTGTTCCTTTGAAACCCTCCACTCATGTACCTCGTTTATTAGATTTTCTGAGCATATTGTTACATCTAATACTTCCTCCCTAACTCTGTTAACAAAGGTTGGTGTATTTCTTATGTTAAGGGTTATCAGGTCGTTAGTATTCAAAAATTCTAGAAGGGCTTGACCCCTCTTGTTACTGTTAGTACTACCCCACTTTGTTACCTGTTTGCTTGATCCTTCTCACCAGTTGCTGCAGCTCCGACGAAGGTGGTAATGTCGGCAAGTCGAACGACAGGTAAATTGATGCTAAGTATATATTACCATTCCCTTGCTTCAACACTGTGGCGTCCTAGGTTGACAACTCTGGGGAGAAAAGAAAGCATATAATACAGGTCCTCGGTCGGTTTCCTGTATTAGCGTAAAAGAGTTGGTGGTGGTTTAGTCCGGAACCCTTGTTCTTTACGGTCCAAGGTTCCTGGATTAAACTGATGTGTATATTACCTTTGTTTATTTTATCCATCAGGGCTTGAGTTGCCGTTTCGCTCCGATGGAGGTTTATCTGGATGACCTCAATCATGAGTCATCCAGTAAGCGTGCTTCTTGGGAGTAGCTGATGGCTTCGACCCCCTCTTCGGTATTGCTCGGTGGTTTGTCCTTCTTGCTGGTTTGGTGGGCATCCTCTTCTTCTTCCCCGACTCGTGCCCTTCCAACTTTAAAGGTGACTGCTTTACAGATGTAGTACGCCTTGCCCTTTGTCTTTGTAAGACTGGCTAGTGAGAGGTCGTCAATTCCAACCACAAGGAGAGTGCCATCCTCTTTCTTCTCCCTGTGGAAGACTTCCCAGCTCTTCACTTCCAAGGTCTCATTTTGCTTGCCAAAGACTTCGAGCATGCGTTCTGTCTCGAACTTGCAGCCATACCCTTTGACGTATACCGTCGCTTTAGTCAGTTGAGGTATCTCGTCCTTCCTCACCAGATTCAATTTGCCGCCTTCCCAAGGAGTTGTCACACTGTTGGTGACTTCCTCGAGAGCGGCCGGGTTCGCGTGCGGTCCCAAGTGGTATACTAGGAGGTCCCCTTTGAGCTCGCTGCTGACTATTTTTATTGGCCCACTCTTTAGAATGTGTTCCAGTATTTTATCGCTGACCATATTTTCGATGGCCTGCTGATGTTCTTTAGGTAATCTGCCGGACCCTCTACTGGTATCGACCACTGCATAGCACCTCTCGTCCCTGTAGTTCTTCCTGGCCGCCTTGGCGTAAGTAGATGGCTCCGAGCCAGTCTCTGCGCCCATCTTCCTCTTCTGGAAGGCCCTGGGCTTCTTATCACAGCCCTTGGTACTTCCAGAGGATTCCGCCGTCGCGCTCACCTTCTTCGTGCCCGAGTACTCCTTTTCGCCCTCCGTCGAAGGGTTCTTTGGGCAGTCTACTTCGCGTGGGTTTTGAGAGGAATTGCTTAGGGCATTTGATGGTGGGAAGCTCATTTTCTTCTTACTTGGTTTGGCGGTATTTTCTTCCTCTGGAAATCTGATCCTCTTCGCCGTTTCCGAAGAAGTGGAGGGATTGTTGATCTCTTTTGGTGCGGTCCGCTGTTTTTTGTTTAGCTGTGCCTGGATCCTCTTGTACCTACGTCTCTGGGCTCCAGTCCACCGAACTTTTTTCTCCGTTGTAAGTTTAGATATGCTTTCGCTCACCTCTTCTACCATCTTGTGGACCTCCTCGTTAAAGGGCTTCTCCACAACGGTGGTGTTGATTTTGCAACTGCTGTCTGATTCGGAGTCAGGGTCGCTCCCATCCTCGAATGGCTGGGTCCAGATTAAACTCTCCCTTCGCTTCCCCTTCTCCTCATCTTTTTTACCTTTCGGTTGCGTGCTTGTAGCAGTACCGTCGACCACAGATGCCAAGGCAACCACATCTGTGGGAGATGTTTGCTCACGATCGCTTGATGACGGCGAGGTGTGACTCGCAGGCAGATCACTATTCCCCGCCGGTACTGGGTTATTTAGGCCCTGCACTGTAACTTGTATTCCTTCTTTGTCCTCCATGTTTGTTTTTTGTTTTAGGGGAACACCCCCGTAGTCAGTTTTTTGTCCGCGGGAACCTCAGAGGTTCCAGATGTAGGTGGTTGTGCCACTCCACCCTAGACGGGTCATGTCACAAGTGATTTCCCTTGTAAATGATAGAGTAGCACGACCATCCACTTCCCCCTATCCGCCGGTTGGGACGCGCCCGGTAGGAGACCTGACAAACACCCTCGCTAAGTCCTATCGATAGCAACAGTGTTGTCAACTTTTATTGACACTTTTCATTCATAATTTTGCTTTTTAATTTTCCAATATTTTTTGGTAACTTGAGAAATGAGTTACAGAATTCCACTACAGGGCAATCATGAATAAAAATTCCGTGCGGAATTTGTCCCCTTTTCACAATTTTTTATTTCCATATTTATGTCCAAATAGGGAATATTTTCGAATATTCCATAATTAAATGATTCTAGTAGTTTTAAAATATTGATTTTAAAAAAAATATAACTTTTATTATTTTATTTTCTGTACGGAAAATGGCGAGGGAAATATTCATGATTGCCCTGTTTATGATCTTCTTGCATAGTTAAGAAAATCGCTTCGAAGATTTTCAAAAAAAAAATATATATATATATATATTTTTCACTTTAAATAAATAAAAAACCGCTTCTATATTTTTGTGTATAATATATGTATATTTTGTTTAAATTCAGTATTACAAATTAATATTCATTTTGTTGTTGTTTTTTTTTTTTTTTTAGATTCCTTTTCTTTCGGTTTTGGTAGGTTTCTTTTGAATTTAAAAAAAAAATAGATATTTATAATAATTAAATTTACAAAAAATATTTATTAAATTGTAACGCAAAAAAAATAATAGATATCTATATGTATAAGTTTCTGTTATACATTTGTAAAATAATAAACAATTGTTATGTAAAAAAATATATGTAAATATTTCTGAATATAATAATATTCAAACACCAATCGAAAGTTCCATTTTTTGTTAACAATTTAAAAGATAGTATTGAATTTCAAATTTAAAAAATAAAAATATATAAAAAAAATTGTAAAAGCATAACAAAACAGCAGAAGAACTGAAGCAACTGTGAGGCTAACTTTGTACAACTCACTATCATGATGGACTGATTTTAAATTATTCAAAGAACATTTTCAAGAGAATGAACGTCAATGTGAATATATGTAAGTGTAAACTGACCTTACTCTGGTCCATATTATGACCATAGACTGTTCTGTATACACAAGGTCGTCGTAAATTGCAAGAAAATAAAGTTCAAAAAAAAAAAAAAAAAAAAACGAAATGTAACAGTTACCACAGCAACAACCTTTAAGCTGGGTTGACAAAAAAAATCATGTCTGTGCAACATTTTTTTTTTTTTTTGTAAAACAAAGAATTGAATTGATATATTTTACAATTGTTGTGTGTTTTATTTTTTTCCTTTTTTAACTAAAAGAAATTAACTTAATTTAGTTATAAATTGTAATAAAACATTAAAACATTTTTTTTTGTTTATAGGTATTTTGCAACTATACACTTTTGATCATTAAGTAATAATAAAAAAATAGTCTTTTAATATAATAACGGTAAAATATTTAATAAAAAAAGAGTGGTTTGGCAACCCTGGTCTTGCCATATACATATATAGCCAAAGACTTGTAATTCAAATTGGTAAAAACGATGCAAGGTAATTTCTTATATCTCTCTCAGAATTTATAACTCTAACTGAAGTTTCACACTTGGCGCTCATTATCATGATAAACTGCCCATATTTATTTTTTGACGTTAAATGTATAAAAATATACGCCCAATAAATTATTATAGAGCACTTATCATGTTAAGGAATGCTAATGACAACATATCCATACCCCGCGAAAGTAGGGTCTCATTAAAGGAATGTGAATAATTTTTTGGGGGGGGTAAGAGAAATAACAAACTCTCAGCCTTATTCTGAATGTCAACTTCCCGTGAGTTGTGAGAGTGAGAAAACTCACCGGGAATTTTCATTCAGAATAACACTTAGGGCCATTATTATATGTGTTCTTTTAAAAATATAATTTTTACATTGAAAGTTAATGCCAAGAAGCTCCTCCTTGAAATTTAATCATCACTTTTAACTTTAAGTTGTGCGGAACGCTCTAAATCTGTTGGGTAAATTCTAAATATAACAAAAGAAGACTTGTAATAATGGGGGTTACTGTTATCCATGTTATTATCTTTTTTCTCAATATTTTACAATTATCTTCTGTGTCTGATCAACGATTTACAACAACATATTGCTCTGTCGTGATTTAATTGGTGTAAATTGTATGCAAACTATCATAACAGTAATTGATAATGTAAACATAACCTAAGCCACTTGTATCAAAGAGAAACTAGGTTTACACAAAACAAATGCCATAAATGGGAAATATGAGGTAAAGCGACAACATGGCCACATCATAAATTTAGTTTAATGAAACTCATTCTTTTTCTCCAAAAAATCATTGTCGCAAATCCACTGGATTTTAAATGTCAATTACATATCGTGTATACGTCAAATAAATCCATTGGATTATATTGGACGCATACGCTATGGAATTGACATTTGATATTGAGTACTATTATATTGCCCCTCATGATAGTTTTACACCATGGCACAATTACCCAGGTAGTGGCATCGTAAAATTTTGAATATGTTATGTCAAAACGTTCTTTATGTTGTTGGGAAAATTACAACAAAAATAATTTTTTTATAAAGGGATTTAGCTTTTCATATTCGATCAGCTGGTGTGATACCACTACCTGGTAGTTCTGCCATGTTTTACACAAATGCCGTTAATGAAAAATGCAGTTAAGCGACATGGCCACACATCAAATTTGTTTTGAAAAAAAAAGCGTTTTAGTTTTTATTTCTTCAAGAAAAACGCATTTTCCAAAGACTTCAACGTCATTTACACTAAAGCAAATTATCGCGGTAAACTATATAAAAATATGTAAAATAAATACTATAAAAAGCAATAAAATGTATGTTCCAGAGAGCACAGATGCCGTTAATGAAAAATGCAGTAAAGCGACATGGCCACACATCAAATTTGTTTTGAATAAAAAGCGTTCTAGTTTTTATTTCTTCTCGAAAAACGAATTTTAAATATACTTCAACGTCATTTACACTAAAGCAAATTATCGCGGTAAACTGTATAAAAATATGTAAAATAGATACTATAAAAAGCAATAAAATGTGTGTTCAAGAGATCACAAAGTGGAGAGGATCTGTTCCTCTGTTAATAATACTAAAAAGGTGTTTATGTTTCAAAAATAAGACCGGTGCTGTAAAGCTAAGCTACCACCTTCTAGTTCAACGTTCCGGAAAGGCTAAGTTTTTTCTTCGGAAATCTTCATTGATGGATTTCAGATTCGTTTTTATTTGACGTATACGCAAAGGAATTTACAGTTGAAATCCACTCGATTTCGTAAATGTAAACCAGCTATTAGTATCCCCATATTTGCTATAGAAATTGATCAAGGTTACTCTTATGTCCCGGTCCACACTAAAGTGATTTCATTGAAAAAATTTCATGAAATTATGCGTCTCTAGATCGACTTTCATAGTAGAATAAAATCTTAAAATTGCTGCAGTGAGGAATTCGATTTAAGAACGCCTAATTTCATGAAAATTTTTAATGAAATTCACGCTAGTGTGGACCGGGACTAAGTTACACCTTGAAACTTTCATATGAAACTTTGGTTTAGACAATACTCTTAAACGCGTTTTACACTTGCATTTGAAACAATTGTTTTGGGAATTTACGTCATTTATTTGACAGATATCCTATGGAATTGACAACTTAAATGAACATAGATGTAAAAGCTGTTTTATACGATGATTGAGTGCATTCACTATATCGATTTATTTGACATATGTTGTATGAAAATGACCACTGGATTTGCTAAATATGTTATTAACGGCATTTGTGAAAACTATGATACAATTAATAAGGTGAACTAGAAAATACCGCAACCAAATTGTTTTTATCATGGTTTAATAAGAAAGGTTAGCCAAAGCTTTATGTCAATTTAAATTTTTTCATTCGAGTATGCCTAAAACTTCAAAACAATATAAACAAACCGTGTATGTATGTGTGGTGTTTGAATAATATCCCAATAGAAAATCGAGTCTTCGATGACATTTTCGTCGACGATTCGTTGATGAAATCTCCGAAATTGTCGTGCACGACACGATGCATGACAATTTCTTGCAATGTGTCACCAGAAAAAAAAAACAAAAATAATCAAACAAAATATGCTATGAAATAATTGTACACATATTTAGGAATTATTAATATTTCAATACGACTGAAATCGGTCAAACATTGCAGTTTGAATTAAAAATTCGCGACATTTTTCTAAACAGCTAGAGGTAAGTGAGAAATAGTATGACTGACATACATATGAAATTTAAACAATGATTTTGTTTGTTTCTTTAAAATAGGATGAAGCAATCAACAAAGAATTCGAATTTTTTATAGTGGAACGCGATCGTGGAAACAATTAAAGGTAAGTGCATAAATGACATACATATATTTATACATCACAAGATTGAGCATAACGTTTTATTATTTGCAGAATTTGCCTAAAAATTCTTGCTGTCCTAGGAGTTTTTGTTAAATGGAGTCTTGGGACGTTCTGGATTATAGACCACACTGCCGCGGAAATGCTTTTATATTGGGGGTTATCATGAACGGCAATTCCCCGTGGATTTTTTCACTTTCTCCCTTAAGTTGCAACGGCGGAAACTCAAAACTCACGGGGAAATTTCATTCATGATAACCCCCATTATGTAGTATATTTTTATATGTACATAAATGTTATATTTTGTATGTTAATAAAATAAAAAATGTTAAAAACATATTTATGTATGTAAATAAAATTATCTTTAGGAGGGTCGTTGGTGACAAATTACAAGACATTGTCTTCAAAGTCGTCGTCGACGACACCTTCGCTTACCCTGTCGCCCAAGTTGTCGTGCATGAATACTGGGACACTTGTGTGAAAATGTCGTCAACGATCTCAAAGGGTTGTCTGCAAAGAGTCGTGGACGAATTGGAAATGTCTTGCACGATTCATCAATGTTGTCTTAAAGACACTTTCTACTGGGATGCCAAACAATTTTAAAAACAATCGAATTCAATGATTTTTAAAATTGTTTTTAGACCATTTGTATGGAAGATATTGGTGAGATTTGCATTGAAACAATCAGTTTATCATATTCACAACTCGATTATGTGGAGAAAAATTAACTCTTCATTCATTTTTCGCGTTTTTTATAAAATGCTCAAAAAATGCATTGTAAACAAACCCACTTGTTGCTTTTATTTTGAAGTTTTAGGAATTCAAGAAAAACAAGGGTTCTATAGATTTTTTTCATTTAAATCTACCTCTTTACTTATACCATGGTTTTTATTAAAAGTTCTTCAAGCTGTCAACATTTTTCTTTACGTTTTCATGCGATTAATTAACAATAACAATTTGATTGGCTTAAATCAGCTGGTCTAATCGCTTCAACCTTATGTATTCCATCATGGTGTAAATTATGCTTAATATTACATAAAACCAACACTGACTCAAATAAGGGGTGGGGGGAGAGACAAAAATGCAGCACAACTTTCATTAAATCTTTCTTTATCATCTTTAGAAGGGTGGAATTACAAAAGGTACCAAAATGCATAAATTTAATGTGTGGCCTGGTACCTATAAAACATTTGTCAATAACGGAATTTGCACTGAAAATAACATTTGAGATGTAAGCAAAAAAACTATGCTTTAAATTGCATAAAACTATCACTTGCTGACTACAGAGTAAACGAAGATGGAAGGAAGAGAAACATAAACGCAATGAAGCTTCAATGTGTGTTAAATTGGCTTTTATTCTCATTTATATTAAAGAGATAGCCGTTGAATTAAAAAATACAGCAAAATGCATCAACTCAATGTGTGGCCTGGTAACAGTAGAACATCTGTCAATAACGGAAAGAACATTGAGATGTAAAAGCCGCAAAATATATGTTTTAATTTGTATAGAGTTAAGATGAAAGTGGGAAGCACATAAACGTAAAAAAGCTATAATTTCTGTTAAATTGACTTTTATTCTCATTTTTCTCGCAGAGTCATTAAACTAAAAAAAAAAGGCGGCAAAATGCATCAACCCAATGTGAGTGGCCTGGTAACATGAAAACATCTATCAATAACGGAATTTGCATAATTTATAAGGGAGTAGGAGAAACTGGAAGAACTTTGAGGTGTAAGCAACAAAATTTATGCTTTAATTCGTATAAAGTGATGATGAAAGTGGGAAACACATGACTTTGTTCTTCATTCTCGGATAGAGCGCCGTTGAACTAAAAAAGCCGCCAAAATGCATCAACTTAATGTGTGGCCTGGTACCTATAAAACATTTGTCAATAACGGAATTTGCACTGAAAATAACATTCGAGATGTAAGAAAAAAAAACTATGCTTTAAATTGCATAAAACTATCATTTGCTGACTACAGAGTTAACGAAGATGGAAGGAAGAGAAACATAAACGCAACGAAGCTTCAATTTTGTGTTAAATTGGCTTTTATTCTCATTTATATTAAAGAGATAGCCGTTGAATTAAAAAATAAGGCAAAGTGCACCAACTCAATGTGTGGCCTGGTAACAATAGAACATCTGTCAATAACGGAAAGAACATTGAGATGTAAAAGCCGCAAAATCTATGCGTTAATTTGTATAGAGTTCAGATGAAAGTGGGAAGCACATAAACGCAAAAAAGCTATCATTTCTGTTAAATTTACTTTTATTCTCATTTTTCTCGCAGAGAGTCATTAAACTAAAAAAAAGGCGCCAAAAGGCATCAACCCAATGTGAGTGGCCTGGTAACATGAAAACATCTATCAATAACGGAATTTGCATAATTTATAATGGATGAAACTGGAACAACTTTAAGGTGTAAAGCGGGGCATACACGATCAGTTTTGACTGTCGATTTTTCGGAATTATCGATAACTGTCCAACCGTCCAGCAACTACAAAATATTTTGTGGTTGCCTGACGACTGACAAAAGTGAACGGCCACACTGGCAAACAACCGATTATTTAAGCAAAACTGATCGTGTGTACCCCACTTAAGCAACAAAATTTATGCTTTAATTCGTATAAAGTGAAGATGAAAGTGGGAAACACACAAACGGAACAAAGCTATCATTTCTGTTGTATTGACTTCGTTCTTCATTCTCGGATAGAGCGCCGTTGAACTAAAAACGGCGCCAAAATGCATCAATTTAATGTGTGGCCTGTTAACATTGAAATGTCAATCTATAACGGCATGTGCATTATCTATAGTTGAGTAAAAGCCATTAAAAGAATTTTGTTATGTAAGCAATAATTTATAATTTGTATAAAGTAAGTGAAGATGAATGTGGGAAACACATAAACGCAATAAAGCTATCATTGGCTTTTATTCTAATTTTTCTCGCAGAGAGTCATTGATCTAAACAAAGGCGCCAAAATGCAGCAACTTAATGTGTGGCCTGGTAACAGTTAAATATCTGTCATTCGTATAATTCTATGAGATGCTAAAATAACAGTGCGATATCAGCTACAAAAACTATGTTATTAATTACATAAAACTATCACTTGCTGACTACCGAGTAAATGAAGATGGTGGGAGAATACACATAAAAGCAACAAAGCCATCATTTCTGTTAAAAAGGCTTTGATTCCCACCCTTTCTTCGAGAAACTATATTTGGCGAAAAAAAGGCGCCAAAATGCATCAAAACAAAACAAAATATGCTTCTACGTAATGGTACGTTTTTATATAACCGGATTTAACAAACCCACTGGGTTTCAAATGACAATTCCTTTGCGTATACGTAAAATAAATCCTCATTAAGAAGGTTATCCCTGCAAAAGGCTATAATATAAACATGGCCTAAGTTTCTATGTGATACAACAAAAAACATCATGTGTCTGAACGGCATTTGTATAATAGGTCTGTACGTCTGATTACTAGATATATTGTAATAATTTTTACAAAATATTATTGAATTTGGTTCATTTAACACAATTTTTTGATAGTCTTTCACTTGCAGGCAAACAGACACACATAATTATAAAAGGAGACACTAATAACTATGCGGTGGGAGGACCTGTCTGCAAAACTTGCCTTACACATTGATTTGAATTGCAAAACTACTGAATTTAGCCAAAACCCCAGCTTCTTTCACACATAAAACAATTTCATTCATATCCCGGTCTTAACGAGAGAGTTGGTATCAAAGTTATTTGTTCAAAAGAGAGATATAAGAAGAATAGCTGACTTCTGAAACGTCAGTTGCTTTGCAAATATCTGAAGTATTGTGTTTCATAACGCAGTGATACTTAACAACTGTTTTGTATTTTTAAACTTCACAGCTTTTTACACGCATTTTAAATGCAAAAAATCAAACATGCATCACTTTTATTTTTGATACATTCGTAGTTGCATTTCCAATCAACAATGCATGAGTGTGTAACTGACAAATTTTGACAAAATCTAAAGAAATGCAAAACAACTGACGTTTCGGAAATCAGCCAATAATATTAAAAATCTCTGAGAGATATAGTTGGACATCTATACAAAGTTTACCCATAATTGTTCTTTCATATAGACTGGAAAAAAATCACCTTTGGTTGTTGTCATTATACAAAATCAGCGATATATATATCAACGTTTTTCGGATTTATTATTAAGTGGTACCGAAAGACGTGTACGCAGGGTATGTGTTGATGATGCAGACGATGTGTTTTTACCATTAGCTATAGCTTTTTCCTGTTGTGTCTTACTCTCTGTGGGAGAAGGACCGGCTAAAGATTGGCGTCGTGTTGTTAGGCGTTTTGATTGACCTGTGGTGAGATTGTTTGTGTTGGAGTTTGTTGAGGACAATGACGTTGATGATGAGTCTTTGCGTGAGTTGCTACTGTTATTGCTGTTATTACTACTATTGCTTGAGGTATTTATATTGGCGGCAGTGTTATTGTTTGTTGAATCACTACGTTGACGTTTTGTGGCTGGTTGTTGTTGTACATCTAAAGGGGATTCGTTTGGAGAAAAAAGAAACACAAATCTTAAGTGGCAAATAATGATATAAAACCTAATATTTTGTTAACGATAGACAAAAGAACTACAATGTTTTTTTTTCTTAAACTCGAAACACGGTTATAACGAACTTTGACAACCGCAAAATGCTAATTATTGGTAACTCTCTAAGGTGGGTCTGTTACAACAGACCTTAGCATGTGTCTTCTTGGTAATTTTGTTAGGATGCATCAACAATTCAAGAAGACATTTCAACTTCAATGTCCCTGGCCCCCTTAATTTTTCAAAACATTTCGTTATAACAGTGTTTTAAATATAATTTCAAACTTAACCATAAACTCTTCATCTTAAATTACGCAAAGTGACACAAAAATAAAATTTCACTAAAATCATTGTTTCAAATCTATTATTGTAGTAGTAGCTGCTGTATTAAGTAGTTGTTGTTGATTTTGAGATTTGTCATGTTCTTCTTGCACTTCTGGTAGATTATTTGTACAAATACTATTGTCTATATTTTGTTGTCCACCATTAACATCATCATGATTATCATCAACACCATTATTATTATCATCATCACCATCTGAGTTCACAAGAAGGAATCAATCAATTATCCATTGTGGAGGAAGATAATTTGGATTTGGTTTTAGAAAAAGAGAACAAACAGTAAGACAAAAAGATACAAAAAAAAAAAAAGAATTTCTTAAATTTTAAGTTTCAATAAGAAAATTTTGCATAAACATGATTGTGTTGTTGAAGTGGGAGATGATGCGTTCATGGACGATGATGCGTTTGAATGTTCAAAGCAGTTTTTTTTTTTCTTTTGGAAAAGGTAGCAACAGCAACGGCAGCATATATATAAGAAGTCTTTACATCCTTAATACTAGGGAAGATGATAATGAACCATGTAGAAAGTGATAAAGAAAGACGGAGAGAGAGAGAGATAAAATGTGATATCTGTGATGAAGTTTTCCCAATACATTTTGAAGATGTTTGTTATTGACCTTTTGATAAATGCAATCCTGTTGCAAGGTTGTGTGATGATTATGGCGCTGGTGGTGATGTTGTTTTGAATGATATTTACACATAATTATATTGCTTACATTAAAAATGTTTTAAAAAATATGTGAATGAATAGCTAAATAAAAGAATAAAATATTTACAAAAAAAAATAAAATAAAGTAAATAAAAACACAAATTTGAAGATTTCAAAGAGGTCTGTTATAATTAGACAGCGGAATTTTATGCAACACCTATTTTTGGTCCGATTCATGTCAAATTTTGGGACTGGGCATATTTTTGGCTTCTGATTACATTGCAATCGAAACATATGACATATGCAAAATTATGCAAAATGCATAAATTTTTGCATATGCAAAATTTATGCATTTTACATATTTTCTTATGCAACAAATATTTCAATAATAGGTACAAAAAATGTCTATGTGTACAATTTTTCTGTTTAAAATTCTCTTCAGACAAGTCAATAAAATAGAGAAATGTATAACCACAGCCACAACCTTCAAAATACCGAAAATCGGGAGGTATCGTTCTATGGGGGGCTATATGAAGGCCTGAACCTAAGCCGACAAATTTTAGGTGGAAAGTTTTATACCCCCAACGAAGACTTAATACTTAATTTCAGCCTTTTCGGAGGGATATTGAGGGCACATCCTTCAAAATACCAGAAATCGGGAGGTACCGTTCTATGCGGGCTATATGAAGACGTGGACCAATACCGATAAATTTTAGTTGGAAAGTTTTATACCCCCAGCGAAGACTTAATACCGAATTTCAGCCATTTCGGGTGGATATTGAAGGCACATCCTTCAAAATACCAGAAATCCTGAGGTACCGTTCTATGCGGGCTATATGAAGACGTGGACCTATACCAAAAAAATTCTGGGAGAAAGTTTAATACTTCAAATGAAGACTAAGTACTAAATTTCAGCCATTTCGGTGTAATATTAAGGCCACAACCTTCAAAATTCCGAAAATCGGGAGGTACCGTTCTATGGGGGCTATATGAAGGCGTGGACCTATACCGACAAATTTCAGGTGGAAACTTTTATACCCACAACGAAGACTAAATACCAATTTTCAGTCATTTCGGTGGGATATTAAGGCTACAATTTTCAAAATACCGAATATCGGTAGGTACCGTTCTATGGGGGCTATATGAAGACGTGGACCTATATCGAGAAATTTCTGGTGGGAAGTTTTATACCCCCAACGAAACCCAAATACCAAATTTTAGACATTTCGGTGGGATATTGAGGCCACAACCTTCAAAATACCGAAAATCGGGAGGTCCCACTCTATGGGGGCTATATGAAGACGTGGACCTATGCCGACAAATTTCAGGTGTAGTGTTTTATACCCCCAACGAAGACTAAATACCAATTTTCAGTCATTTCGGTGGGATATTGAAGCTACAACTTTCAAAATACCGAATATCGGTAGGTACCGTTCTATGGGGCCTATATGAAGACGTGGACCTATGCGGACAGATTTCAGTTGTAAAGTTGCATACCCCTAACGAAGACTTAATACCAAATTTCAGCCATTTTGGTAGGATATTTAGACCACAAATCCTTGAATATATTTTTGCATATAGTTTTGCATATGCTCTTTTTATGCAGATATGTACAAATATGTCAAAATATGCACGATATGCAGAATATGCAAAATATGCAAAAATTTCTGGGCCTAATTCGTTTTATTTTGTAATAAAACGAGTTTCTGTCTAATCAGATTTTCTCTACGACCATCCTAACCATATATGCATTTACATAGGATTCCGCAGTCTAGTTATAATGCAAAAGTTCCTGTAACAGGAATTATGTACCAAAGAAGAACCTCTATATGAGCTTCTTAATGGCGTTTGTATCAAAGAAGACACTTTTAGAGGATATTTGTACCACAAAAGACCTTCTGTGCCATAGAGAAGACCTTCCAAGAGGCCTTTTGTACCAGATAACACTTTATAAGAGGTGTCCTGAGACATAGAAAACCTTCTAAGATGTCTTGAAAGAGGACTTATGTACCACAAACGATCTACTAGATTTTTTTTTTTGAGACATCAAATAAGCTCTATAAACTTTTCTACCCCATCGAAGACTCTCTATGAGGCCTTCTGAAACATAAAAGAGACCTTCTGAAACATATAAGAGGCCTTCTGAAAACTAAAAAATCTTCAAAAGGTTTTTTGGAGCCTAGAAGACCCTTAAAGATAACTTCTAAACAATGGGGGTTATTCTGAATGAAAATTCCCCGAGAGTTTTTTTTTTTAACTTTCTCCCTTAAGTTGAAACGGCGTAAAGACAAAAACTCACGGGGAATTTTCATTCAGAATAACCCCCAATAGAAGACCATTAATTATTTTTTGAAGTCCTTATAAGAGGAATTCTGATCCATAGAAAAACTCTGTTCCACAGGAGAGCCTCTAAGGGGTTTTTGTTAGCTCTACTTTAACATAGAAGGCACTGTTCTGCATCATATCACACCTAAAAGCCCTTCTAAGGGGACTTCTGCAATGCAGAAGACTATCGAGGATATTTTCAGCTCCAATTCTGCAACTTCCAAGAAGATTTGTGTACCATAGTAGACCTTCTAAGAGGTCATCTGAACACCAAAAGAGTTCCAAAGAGACATTTTAGGACTTCGGAAACTTAGAAGACCCTGTCAGAGAACTTCTATACAGTAGAAGGTTATCTAGGAGACCACACAAGACCCTCTATCGTTTTTTCTTTATCATTGAATGCGCTCTAAAAGGTCTTATATTATATAGAAATAGTCTTAGGAGGTATTTTGAAGCATAGAAGACAATCTAAGAAGTCTTCTTTACCAAAGATCTTCTAGGAGGTCTTCATTAGCACAGAATCCATGTAAGAGTTCAAACTCCCTTCTAAGAGGTCGGAAGACTATCTTCTGTACCCCAAAAGACTCCCAAACAGTCTTTTGCACAACAAAAGATATAGAAGTCCACCCAAGAGGTCTTCTGTACTACAGAAGAGCCTCTAAGAGGTCTCCTAAGAGGTTCTGTACAATATAACAATATCCCAATACCTCTTCTGAACAGAAGTTAATCCTCGAAGATGTTTTCTAAACCATAGAAAAACTACTTAAATATAGGGGAGCCTCTAATAGATATTATGTACCATAGGAGACGACCCTCTAAGAAGACCATATACAAAATATTCTATATAATATCCTGAGATTTTTTCTTGTAAGATATCTTATTTATTTTGGGATTATCACAATGGACCGAATGGTCGCCGAGTGGCGTAGTTATGCAAGTGGCTACACATCCCCTAAACTAACCTAAGAGGTTTTCTGTACCAAATAGACTCTCCAAGAGGTCTTCTGGAACACATAAGACATAAAAGTCATTCTTCTGTAAGCCAGGAAAAAAATAAGAATTCTTCTGACATCCTTCAAAGAGGTCTTCTATACTACTACTGAAGGCTTTCGAAGAATTTTTCTGAACCAAGGAAGAATCTTCAAGTGGTATAGAGCCTTATAAAGCTCTTCTCTACCACAGCAGTCAATGTAAATAATCTTTTATACCACCGGAGATCCCCTAAGAGACCTTCTGCACCACAGAAGACATATAATAAATTCTAAAAGACCCTTCCGAGACATAGAGGACTTTCGTGGAGGTCCTCTAAGAAGAATTCTGTTCTATAGAAGAACCTCATAGAGCTCTTCATTACCACAGATGTCAATTTAAGAAGTTTTTTATATCACCGGAAACCCTCTAAGAACTCTTACGGACCACATAAAACATGGAATACCTTTTAAAAGTCTTTCGATGCATAAAGGACACCATAGAACCACAGCAATCAATTTAAGAAGTATTGTATACTACCGGAGACCCTCTAAGACCTCTTCTGGACCACAGAAGACATCGAATACCTTCTAAAATACCTTCCGGGACCTTCATAGAGGTGTTCTGTACCACAAAATACGCTCTAAGAATTCTTCTACACCACAAAAGAACCTATGTACCATATAGGAACCTCATAGAGCTTTTCTGTAACAAAGCAATCAATGTAGCAAGTTGGTTATACAACGGACAGCCTTTAAGAGCTCTTTTGCAACACAGAAGTCATAGAATAACTTAAAAAAACATTTCTAGACATAGAGGACCCTCATAGAGGTCTTTCATACCACAGAAAGCCTTCGAAAAATTTCTTGTTTCATCTGTAGAAGACCATGTGGAAAATCTTCTGGCCCATAGGAAATCTTCGAAAGAACTTCTTTTACATTCAAAGCGTCTTTCGCTCGATCTTCTATCACAGAAGACGCCTGAAGACCCGTTGCATCTCTTAATAGGTTTCTTCTACCATTAAAGACCCTTAAAGTGAAATCCTAGCTCTTTCAAATTTGTGGTTTTATCTAGTTTCAATTGCAAATTATCATACATATTGTAAAAAAATTAACAAAAATACCAAACCATTTTATAAATACAACAAAAACATTTGAACTCACCTCTCATTGACAGTCTTCTCTTTGTGCCTTGAGTCTTTGACGTATCCGCTGATTCTTTGCCATTCGCTGATGATTTGTTGTTGTCAGTCTTTTTATCCAGACCATTTGAAAGGCGACGCAAACCATTTCCTTTATCGCTATTGTCATCATCCTGTGTTGCTGATTTTTTAGCTACACCCTTTGCGCCGACGGCATTGGCCAATTTCTCACCTCCACCATTTACAGAAGATGTATCCTGACTCTCATTATTTGAATGAATACTTGAACGTTTAAGTGCATTACTCCCGGTACGTTTTGCAGGTGGTTGCATTGATTTTTTATTACTACCCGGAGTTTCCGCCTTACCGCTAACCGTTTTATTTGCCATCGCTGTCGCTGTTGTTGCTGTGGGTTTTTGTGGTGATTTCAGTTTTTGTTCCTCTTGCTTGTGAATACCAATCTCAAGCCAATATTTTAATTGTTGTTCACGTTGACGCGACATTAGAGCTTGACCCTCAGGATATCTACTTAAGATACCCTGGAGTTTTTGTACAATCTTGTAGAATGTCTCCGGTGATATTAGACCATAATCATATAACGAACTCATGTGTAATATAAAATTGCGATAAATATTTTTACGTATTATTTCATAACCATTGGTTTCAATGAACATTTCACAGGCAATTGGCAGTTGGCAATCGCCAACAAAGCCATGTTTCATGACGTGTAAATTCCAGAGTTTCATAAGTTCTTTTTCGCCCTCGTTGACATCGGTGAATTCATCAATCATTTGTATGGTTTTTTGACGTAACCACAGGGGGTCACTTTCACCCTCCGAATCTATGTCCAATTCTTTGGGATGTACTGGTAGGCAGGTTTCAGTGTGGTGATAAAGTCTAAGGAGAAGAAAAAAGGAAGGAGTTAGAGAATATATCCTTGTCTAGATTACAAATTCTTGGCTTACCTATTGTGCCCTGTTACATAGGGCCTCTGATTGGATAAATCATCTTCATCAAGTTCCAGGAATTCATCCAAACATGTCTTTTGACGTCTGGGACGACATACCAAAAGATTCGTAACCGAGGTACGCCTTACAGGGCCACATGTTCGAGCAAAGCTACAACCAGAAGGTCCAGCCAAATCATATGGTGACCCAGCATATGAACCATCATAGGAATCATTAATGGTAACATCAATTCGTGCACCATTACCCGCGGCTGGTTGATAGGTAAAATTAAAGCGTGCATGACACAGTTTCAAATGCTTAAGTAACGAATAAAGTCTCATACAATCGAGGCCACACCAGGGGCATATTACCTCCTGAGTATATTCAGTTTGTTGGCGTGTATTATTGCTATATAGAAAATTATAAACGATTTGAATTTTTTCAGTTTTGGCTAAGGGTTTTTTACTGGATGATGACCTCGTAGCTTTGGTTATTGCCGAACCACCTTTGAGGCAATTACTGTTATTATTGTTGTTGTTATTATTATTGTTGAGTTGTTCTTGTACGTCCTCTTCCTGGTGACTACCATTTGTTATTTCCGAAAAACTACCATATTTTTCCATATCTTTGGCTGCAATTTCTTTGGGCAGCTCATTTGCCGTCCATGTTAGACGAAACTTTAGAGTTGGATTTTGTGCAAATACATCGAATTTCATAGATATTGGAATGTAATTATCCGGCAACGTTTCCCAGCTACGTTTCTTTGGTGAGAAGGACTTGATAATTGATGAGTTCAATTCCTGCAATGCAGCATCATAATCGCCCTCGGGTATGCAGCCAATATTTTTCTCATAGACAATAACTTCACAGCCATAGAGTTTTGTTGACATTTTGGAACGTTTGGTTGGAGTTTCTATAAAAGAAGAAGAGGGCAAATTTAAATATTTGTATTTTTAGCTCTCCATTTTACTCACCATTATTGCTATTTACAGTATTTTCATTGCTGCTGGGAACAACTTTAATACGAAACAATAGCTTGTAAATGGTATGTTGATCACCCAGAGATTGTATAGACTGTGCCGGTATGGATACGGCAGTCATTTGATCCAAGTTTTCATGAGGATTATAGATAACTGTTGAAGAGTAGGACTGAAAATGGGAAAGGAAAATAATAACTAGAACGAAACACTGTTTTTTAATAGAATAACGTAGGTTCTCTAACAGAAAGGTAGGATGTATCCACATAAAAGACCACGAGGTCTTCTTAAACAGGTCCTTATAGAGCATAACGCAAAGTAACGAACATGGTATTCATATAGAAGGCCAAAATGCCTTCTTATAAAGGGCCAAAAGCGCTTCTTATAGACAACAAAAAGGTATTCTTGTAGAAGTCTAAAGGTGGTCTTCTTATAGAAGGTCAATAGGTCTTCTTAAAGGACAAAAATTCTTTTTATAGAAAGCCAAAAGGTCTTCTTATGGAAGGCCGAAAGGTCTTATTAATAAAGGTCAAAAGGTCTTCTTAATAAAGGTCAAAAGGTCTTCTTATATAAGGCTAAATGTCTTCTTATAGAAGGCCAAAAAGTCTTACAGAAGGCCACACGTCTTCTTATAGGAAGCCAAAAGCTCTTCTTATAGAAGGCCGAAAGGACTTCTTATTGAAGACCAAAAGGTCTTTTTATACTAGGCCAAAAAGTCTTCTTACAGAAGGCCAAAAGTATTCTTATAGAAAGCCGAAAGCTATTCTTATAGCAGACCGAAAGGTCTTATTAAAGGCAAAAAAGTCTTCTTATAGAAGGCTAAAGGGTCCTCTTATAGAGGGCCAAAATGTCAAGTCCCATATCTCGGGAAGTATGGACATCCCCCGTGAAAGCTATATATCGTAGTGATCAGGATCCCAAGGACTACCTATGGTAGAAATTCGAGCCCAGCCCAATCCGAGATGTGCCCCTAAACGAGACTTAAGCCCAAGAAGAACGTCATAAAATAAAATTAAAAAAAAAATAAACAATACATACCAGCACCTCCTGAAAATCTGAAGTACTATCCTTTCGTTTACTTTTCGTAATTTTATATAAAGTTGATTCCACAGTTATCACATCACCTTGTTGCCAATTATGTTCAACATTGGGATTCTTTTCGAATAGGCCAAAATAAATGATGTTCAAAAAATTATTCGTTAATGTTTGACCCTTTTGCGTTATGGTATCCAACATGTTATTGATTTTAAAGTTGTTACGTTTTTTGTGATTGCGTGACATACGTTCCTTCATATAACTAAGGGTGCGTTGGAGAAAAATCGGGCTAGTGCCATGACGATTACGTAGAAAGCGATAGATTTGTGTGGGTTCTGCAAAAAATAAAATAGAAACTTTTAAGAAACAAAGAAAAAATCATATTCTTTTAAACAACATACTTTCAAAGGCCTGCAAAAAGAGTTCCTGCTCCTGCTGATGACCATTGAGCTTGATTTGCTCTGTTGATGTTGGCGGCGTCGCTGTGGCCAATGCTGTTGCATCTACTGCTCCATTACCACCACCATTTACCATATTCTGATGATTGTTGTTTGTTTGACTGTCCAAATTATTGTTATGATTTGCCGTGGAATTCAAGGAGGAATCTTTGTCTTTGGCTTCCTTTTCACGTTTCTTTTGCGGTGGCATTTTTTTCATTTCTGTTTTCTGTTCTGTTTTTCGCAATCAACCAACCAAACACTTTCACACACACATAAACACTCGGCCACTAACTCACAACAATCCTCTCTCTCAGCAAAGCAAACTAACGCCAGCCAGACTTTTCAACAATTGCATGTAATAATCATAAAATTGCAATAATAATTAGCAATTTTTTATATCTACGTGTGTCTTCTGCTCTTAGAGACCATTGGTGTTATTTATTTTGTAAAAATAGCTTGATTTTTCTTATAAAATTCTGTTTATTAAAATTGCCTTAGAAATACAGCGCGCGAATTAAAAATTGTTCTCCTCGTTGTATAAAAAAAGAGAATCATTCACTACGAAATGATAACATTCATGAGCAATGCCAGTTGTACAGTTTAGACGCCGCTCAAAGAGCCAGCGAGGGCTTTGTGACGCCGTTGAGGCATTTTTACGAGGGTCGAGATTTGCATCTGTCCATAGGAGAAATTCTTAAATCACCGAAGGCCGGCTATTTAGAGATACATTGTATTGCATATTGCTAAGTTTACATTTACGAAATCCACTCGATTTCAACTGTCAATTCCATAGCTCAAACGTCAAATGAAATCTCATCTGGATTTCATTTGACGTTTAACCTATGGATTTGACAGTTGAAATCGAGTGGATTTCGTAAATGTAAACCAAGCATATGATAGTGTATTCCGCAAGCTTTCCCAGCAAAAAAATGGAAGTTGTGCATGTGGAGTTATGATTTCACTACATCCTTCAATACCGTCCACACGGACTTATGAAAAATGCACTCCGTTCGATAACAACTGCTTATAAAATGCATCGAACGGGGAGCATTTTTCATAACTCTGTTGGACTACATCGAAAGATGTTGTGAAATCATAACTCCAAATACACAACTTCCAACTTTTTTGCTGGGTAGCGCAAACGTCAATTAAATCCTCATGAAGTGAGTTAATCCGGCAAAAAACTTTAATGTAACCGTACTATTGATACCCCGGTTACACTTAAACGGATTAACTTAGGGGATTTGGGTTCAAAATGTCAAATAAACGTCAAATAAAACATCATGAAGTGAGTTAACCCGGCAAAAAACTGTAGTGTAACCGTACTATTACCCTGCAAAACAGGCTATAAGACAAATATTTACAATTTATTATATAAACAAAAATTATAAAATGTCTCCTTTAAGTTCAACCGCAACTCATTTTGTTTCCTCCGCTCTCCATTTAATACAACCTCAACTAATTTTGATTCATAATAGCTCTGTTCCTTTACGTGCAAGAATCTTCAAGTTTTAAAACTTTTTACTCGAAAAGCGTTCCTTTACTTCAGACACTATACAATTCATATGGAAGTAGATTACAACTTTTGCTACTTTTGCCAGTTTTACCATTTTCAAAAGTAAAGGAACAGACCAAATATCAATGATTTTTATAGTCCCAATTTACATTAGGCGAGTTTACTTGCGGCAATTGTCAGTTTGTGGGTGAGAGAGGGTGTTGAGAGGCAAAGGGTTACCATATACCTCACCTCTCTCTCCATCAAACTGACAATTGCCGCAAGTAAACTCGCCTAATGTAAATTGGGACATATTGCCTTCTCATTAGAGCTGGCAAACTATCGATATTGCCAACATTAGATGTTTTCGATATAATGTTTTAAAATATCGATTGCTATCGATATTATCGTTAAGCCGTCATCACCATTAATTTGGAAATTAAAATGGCGGAAATGTCAACGATTTTCTTGAAATTTTGCACAAGTAGTTCACAGAAATGTGAGGCAGAATAAACAATTGCTTTTATTTTATAAAAAATATAAAAAAATACATTTTACTTTACCGAAAAATGTGTACGTGTGACTACGGGCTTACTTTCTCACACACACACAACCGAAAAGTAGCGAAATTTCTATTTATTTCAATGAATTTCAGGTTAGGGGTTGTTATTCCGATAATATCGATAGGTAAAACTATCTATCGATATTGAATTTTTAAATAACAATCGATATTATCGAAAGTGCCATCGATTTTTTGCCAGCTCTACTTCTCATCACCATTTCAGATATCGACACGGAGTCCAACTCTACTCCATTAGTCCCGGTCCACACTAGCGTGAATTTCATTAAAAATTTCATGAAATTAGGTATTCTTAAATCGAATTCCCCACTACAGCAATTTTATGATTTTACTCTACTATGGACGTCGACCTAGAGACGCATAATTTCATATCAAAATTTGAGTGAAATTACTGTAGTGTGGCCCGGGACTTAAGAATTCCTATTCGAAAATGGAAATCTGCAAATGAAATCAGCTTTATACCCCGTTTACACTTAACCGGATTAACCCAGTGGGTTTGGATTTCAAATGTCAATTCCATAGCGCAAACGTCAAATAAATCCTCTCGAAGTGGGTTAACCCGGCAAAAAAACTTAAGTGTAACCGTACTATTAATGTGAAATATGTACCAAAAATCATTGATACAGAAGAACAGGTGAAATTAAAAACAGTCACATCAAAGCCAAAGCTGGTAAAAGATTTTGCCATGATGCTGGAGAACAACAAATATACCGATATTGCACTGGTTGCACGCGATGGCACTGAAGTCAAGGCCCATAAAGTTATATTAAGTTCCCGTAGCGAAGTATTTGAAACAATGCTCAACCGTGATTACTTGGAAAATAAAACAAATCGGATAACAATTGATGATAGGGATGCTGATGTAATGAAAGAAATGTTAAACTTTATCTACACTGGGAAGGAAATACCCAAAGGAATGGCATTTGCACTATTTCCGGCTGCAAATAAATACGCCTTGCTCGATTTGGAAATAATAGCCCTGTTCCTTTACGTGCAAGAATCTTCAAGTTGTATCACTTTTTACTCGAAAAGCGTTCCTTTACTTCAGACACCATACAATTCATATGAGAGCAGTTTAAAACTTTTAATACTTTTGCCGGTTTTACCATTTTCAAAAGTAAAGGAACAAACCAAATGTGTGCAAATATTTTAACCGAGACAATGAATGTGGCTTCATCTGTTGATATTCTTCTGTTGGCCGAGCGACATTCTAATAAACACCTTAAAACGAATGCCATCACATTCATAGCTACAAACTTTAAAGAAGTCATGAAAATAGAGAATCTCAAAGATGCAAATTATGATTTATATGTCGAGATATTGGAAAAGGCTCTTCATGAACGTTTGTAGAGCTCCAATTGAAAATTTCTATATTCACAAAGAGTGGTTCGATTATAATTTTATTTTTTTTATTGAAACTGTAATACAATGCCTTCGTGGCCAAAAATATATGTATATTCATATGGTAATGTTAACAATTTTATAATAAATATTTAAATACAATTAATTATCTGCGACTAAGTAAAATTAATGCTAATAATGAAGGCACCACAACGATTGGACGTGTTATTTTCTGCCAGATAGTAGTTTGAGTGTTTGTTGGTTTTTGGGAAAAATTCATTAGTGAATTCTTTGATTGTAATGCCTTTTCCAAGATATCCATACACAAATTACGATCAGCATCTCTTAACTTCTGCCAACTTTCCATTTGAGTGACAACTTCAATATATTCTAATATAAACTGAATAGCCGCATTTTTAAGGCGTTCATGCGAGTGTCTTTCGGCCAATAAAAGAATTTCAGCAACAGAATCAATTTCAATTTCTTTGATTAAAATGCTTTCACACATTTCTTGCAGACCCAGCAAAGCATATTTATTCGCAACGGCAAAGAGTTCTGCCGCCAAATGTTCAGACACTTTTTTATCCGTGTAAATATACTGCAACATTTCATCAATAACTTCAGCATCAGTGTCATCTATGGTTACACGATTTGTTTTATTCTCCATGTCGCTGGCTGCGACTTGAGTTTCTCCTGGGAGGGATAGCGAATTTAACAACTCCCTGTGAGCCACCAATTCCCACCAACCAAATAAAAACACCTTCATAAATTCTTATGTACGTGTATATGTATGTGGGTAGTAGCGCACGTAGCGTTAAGAGCGTTTATTTCTAATAAAAATAACTAAAATTAAAAACTAATAAAAATATAAAGAGCCACACAACTTACCGCAGTCTTTATCCCTCACGAACTAAATTTATTAAAAAAGGGCGACAATAATAAACCACAAAATTCTACTGCATTGCAAACTTCTAACGGTTTTGTTCCAACAAAAACCTGTTTGAGTGACAATCAATGCAGTAGAATATGAGGAGAAAAGGACTGCGGTAAACAAAAACATAACAAAGGCTCAAATGATCAAAAAAGAGAACGACTCAAAACAAAATAAATCAAAACATAGAAACACACACATGCAAACATATGGATGGCTGTGTCAGTGACGTCACACTGTCACCCATATGATGCTGTATGTAAACTGAGATCAAATAAAATGTAAACAACCATAACAAATATATGAGCGGCAGCGACATCCCCGCCCCCGTGAATCGAGCCGATTCACTATTCAATATCTAAAACGGCAAGTTTAGAGACGGGGCGCTTCAAGACTCCAGTCGATGTGGCAATGTCAGCTTGTCGGACTACACCATCTTTGCCTAAGTACACCTCTTGCACTCGACCTCTTCTCCATTCACGACGAGAGACATCAGGATCACAAATTAAAACCAAGTCACCTGGGGATACGGGCTTTGTGTACTGGCACCATTTAGCTCTTCTCGTCAGTGTGGGCAAATATTCGGCGATCCACCTTTTCCAAAAGTGGTCACGAAGCTGTCGTGAGATACGCCACTGTTTCTTCAACACAGCTGGTTTGTCGACAATTGTTCCGGCTGGAGTTTCTGGCATATTTGGATGGCCCAATAAGAAATGATTCGGCGTTAATGGTTCTTCTTCATCGGGACCAACAGGCAGATGGGTTAAAGGGCGTGAATTGACTATATTTTCCGCTTCAATGAGAAAACTATGTAACGTGTGCTCTCTGGGGGCGACTTCCTTCAACGTTACACGCAATACCTTTTTGACACATTGAACCATCCGTTCCCAAATGCCTCCTTCTGATGGATTATATGGGCAATTGAACTGCCAGTCAATGCCCTTTGTAGACAACTCATCCTTCACTCGGACCACTTCGAAAACTTCTTCAAATCTCTTGGCTTCTTGGTCTGCTCCAACAAAATTCTTGCCATTATCACTCCGTATTCTTATGGGCGTTCCTCTGCGATTTATAAAATTGCGTATGGCTAAAATGCAGGCATCAGTTGACAGATCAAAGGAAATCTCCAAATGTATGGCTCTGATCGTCAAACATGTAAAAAGAGCCACCCATCGTTTTTCATGACGTCGACCGATAGTGATGGTAATTGGGCCAAAATAATCTAACCCGGTGTAGGCAAATGGACGGACATTTGGAGTTAATCTGTCACTAGGCAGGGAACCCATAAATGGCGGCATTGGAGAGACACGGCGTAACTTGCAGACATTACATTTGAAGATACAGCTTTTCAATAGTTTTCGAAGTCGAGGAATCCAATAACGTCTTCTTATGGCGGCAATAGTGGCTTCAAAGTTTTGGTGCTTCATAAGTTTATGCTCGTGGACAACAATAAGTTCGGCTAGGCGATGCTTTGGCGAAAGTATAATGGGACGTCTGGTTTCAATAGGCAAACAACTGGCGGCATCAATACGTCCATATACTCGCATCAAATTATTTTCATCAATATAGGGCGACAGCGTGTACAACTCGCTGCTTTTCGGAATGGAACCACCAGACTTTAAAATGTCTAATTCGAAGGCGAAACTTTCGCGTTGAGATAGGCGGCAAAGAACAGTTTCGGCATCCTTCAATTCGGCGACTGTTAGACAAGTTTCTCCGTCTCCAATTTTCTTCTTCAAATATCGATCGACAAATCTCAGGACATAACCCATTGTACGTTTTATCCTGAGAAAAGAAGAGAAACGATTAAAATCAATAACAACATTTGTACTGACCGTTAAAACAAATTTCGAACGAAGCTCTTCTTCAGGCGGCTCATCATTGGAGGTTGAAATCATTTCGGGCCAATCATCATCCGGCTGATGCAAAAATTGTGGACCTTGGTACCAGCGAGAATTAAAAGAGAAATCCATATTTCTTTTGGCTCTTGTTGTTTCATCGGCAACATTCAAATTTGTGGGCAACCATTTCCAATCAGTAGGACGTGTGGAATCCAAAATCTCTGTGATTCGATGGGCGACAAATGGCTTATATCTTCTGTTATCAGAATTTATCCAATTGATGACAGTTGAAGAATCACTCCAGCAAATTCGTCGGGAAACCTTGACCGAATGTTCCTTCTCGATAGTGCACAGCAAACGAGTTCCCAATACGGCAGCTTGTAGCTCAAGTCTGGGAATGGTCATTGATTTCAACGGAGCACATTTGGTTTTTGAGGTAATAAACGAGACTTCAATCTCACCATCTGACTTTATCGACCTCCAATACGACACGGCACCAAATGCGTCTTCGCTGGCATCGACGAAAATGTGCAACTCGACTGTTTCAGGCAATCCAATTCCAAAGTAGTGTCTAGGAACACTCACTTGGGCCACATTCTTCAACTCATCACGCCAATTATTCCATATGTCAAACAGTTCATTTGGGATATCTTCGTCCCACCGAATATCATATCTCCAGACTTCTCTCAATAACAATTTAGCAGTTACCATGAAGTGACTTAATAAGCCCAGGGGGTCGTATACCGACATGACAACACTCAATAATTCTCTCTTTGTCGGACACCTTTCTCCACTGATGATGTCTGGTTTGACTCGATGGAATTTCAGCTCAAATTTAAATGCGTCGTCACCAGGATGCCAATACATGCCCAGAATCTTTTCTGTGGAAAACTGTACATCGGCTAAATCATCACAGAAGTTGACCTTTCTTCCCAAATTACCCTCCAGAGCCACGACAACCTCTTTTGAATTCGATGTGAAATTGCGCAACTCGAAACCAGCTGATTTGTGTATTTCACGTACTTGCATCGATATCTCTATGGCTTTCTCTGATGTTTCGAAGCTGTCGACGAAATCATCCACATAATGGTTGTCGATAATTGCCTTTACTGCTCTGGGGTAACGATCACGAAATTCTAGGGCATTGGTCTCTTTCACATACTGGGCAATACAAGGCGAGCAAGCGGCTCCAAACGTCATCACAGTCATCTCATAAACATCTGGGGGACAATGTTCATTTTCACGCCAAAGAAATCTTTGAGAACACCTATCTTCTTCGGCAATAATAATTTGGTGAAACATCTCTTTGATATCTGCACAAACAGCAACTTTCCCCATTCGAAAATTAAACAAGACGGCAGGCGGTGGTCTATATTGTTGAGGACCCTTCAATAGTTTTGAATTTAGAGAAACTCCTTCAACTTTGGCGGCAGCATCAAACACGAGGCGAAGTTTCCCAGGCTTCAGGGGATTCAACACTCCAAAATGTGGTAGATACCAAGTTCTCGGGCTACAAATAGATATTTCGGATGATCTTAACTTTCGTACATACCCTTTGTTGACATAATCCTGAATGATTCTTTTGTAGTCGGCACCAAACTCAGGATTCTTCTTCATTTTCCGCTCAATTCCAGCTAGTCGATTAAAGGCCATGGAATAGCTATCCGGCAGGACTACATTTTCATCACGCCATAGTAGTCTGGATTGAAATCTTCCGGCAACCTTCATCGTAAAATCCTTGAGCAACTTTCTAGCACGAACATCATCCTTACCCTCTATCGTCGGCAGGGCCTTGACACCAAAATTTTCCGTTTCGAAGTAACTTGACACCAAATCATATAAATTTTGCTCTGGCTGAGCTGTCAGCAAACATGTGTTGGATGTAGGCTGTCTTCCACACACCTGACCAAAAACTACCCATCCTAGGGGTGTATTCGCTGCATAAGGGCCACCTTCTTCCAATGGCACAACTTCATCTGGCAACCCCAAATGACAATGATCAAGTCCGATGAGCAACTTAGGCGTCACGTTGCTGTATGGCTGCACTGGCACTTCATAATGCTTATTTGACTTCATGTTGAAACTTTGAGTCGGCAATTTCAAATTTGGAACACCATACACATTTCTCAAAGCATACTTCCTCTTCTTTGAAATTCCACTCACATGAAGATCGACCACCATTGCACTTTCTTGAGACGACTTACCACCATACCAGCTTAAATTCAACTTGCTTTGACGGCCACTAAGTCCAAGCTGCCTCACCAACGAACTGTCTATCATGGTCACCGACGAACCTTCATCTAACAAGGCAAACGTTTCAACAACACAGTTCGAACCATAAAGCTTCACAGGCACCACACGGAACAACAAGTTTGAATTTTCACAAATACTGGAAACACAACTCAATACTGGTTCTGCATCTGAATTACCTCGAGTAGCAACACAATTTGAATTATTTTCACCAACATCTTTTGATTTGTCATGCAGCAATTTGTTATGTTTTCTTTGGCAACCATTTACATGACATTCTTTTCTACGGCGGCAATTTCTAGTAGAATGTCCACTACCAAGACAAGAAAAACATAACCTTAACTTCTTCACTTCATTCCATCTATTCGGCACTGACATGGAATGGAATTTCTTACAATCAAACAAATTGTGTTGTCCTCGGCATATTCGGCACTCTTCTTCTTTATCTTGCTCATCAGATGCATATAGAACTACTTTTTTCTTTGTTTCACCAGTTGGACGACTTGTTGTTGTAAGCTGAACACTCCGGATCAAATTGGCAACACCTTTCAACCAATTGTTAAAATCCAAAACTGTAGGCCACGATTCCAAATTCGATGAATACTGAGCCCATTCCAACCTCTTACTCATGGGCAACTTTTGAATTAACTCATCCATTAGTGTAGGGTTTGATAAATGTTGATGACCATTTGCTGTTTCCAAAAAGGCGGCAAGATTTTGTACTTTAATTGCAAATGGCACCAACTTCTCCACGGCATTTTCGCTAATGGACGGAATTTCCCTCACCTGCTTCAACTGCCCTCGTATCAAAAATTCAGGTCGGCCATATTGGAATTTCAGTTGCTCCATCACTGTGTTCACATTGTCGGGATGTATGAGCAACGACTTCACACATTCTCTGGCATCACCCTTCAACGCTTTCTGCAGTCGCAAACAATTTTCAAAATTATTGTACTGGTACGCTGCCGTTGAATGTTCAAATGCCGTTGAAAACATTGGCCAGTCTTCAGGAACACCACTAAAATTCGGCAGGTCATACAACTTTTTTGGCAATGGCGGCATCAAAAAGTTGTTATAATATGGCGGCTGTTGAACTGCATTAAACGGCTGCGTCAAGGGCGACTGAGATGCAGGCAGAGAAGCTGGCAGCGACGGTTGGGCAACGGACGACGGAGCAGGTTGCAGAGGTGGCAGCTGACTATGACGGGAGACTGTAGGCTAATGGTTACGTAAGATTGTGGTGTGACACTTTGGCGATTTATGTCTACTTCAGACTGGACACTGCAGGAACCACCACCATACTCACTTAAAATATTACCAGTAACCACTTGTGTTGAACTTGGTATTGATGCAGCTTTCAGTGCGCGCTGAGAATTCGCCAGTTGTAGCTGCAACACGTCAATTTGTTTCCTTAAACTTTCCATCTCTACTTGGGAAACACTTTGCATTGCTGCTGTTGTAATCGGCTGCGTGATAACACCTGTTGTTGTTGTACTAGAAGCTCCAGCAGTGGTAGGCATATTTGACCCCCCGGCTGAAGTGGAGGCACCAACTGAAACACTTTTAGTACAACTCGCAATTTGTTTTTGTTGTATTTGGTGGCGATCTCGGCATCATCTTTACAGCACACACACAAACCAATCAAAGGCAGCACAGATTTCAAAAAATAAAAAATGTCGCAAAAATTGTTCACACAAATTTTCTCCAAGTTTTACGGCGGTAAACAACAATTTTTGAAAATGGCAGCAAATTCACACAAATGGCTCCAATTGTCACCAAAAATTTCAGCAAATTTCACTCCAAAATGGCCACAGAATTATTTTTTTTAAAATTTCAGCACAACAAACTTTAAAATCCAAAAGAGCCACAAATTGCAAAACGGCACACTTGTTTCTTGAAACACCAATTCTTTCTCGAAACAGCAAACAATTTTCCAATTATTAACGACGGGCCACACAAATTATCAAAACAGCAATGGTACACAAATTTTTCCAAATAAAATTTTTGACAAAGTTCGCTCCAGATTGCACAATAAATTTTTTCCAAAATTGTTAGTAATCGCAACAAGAAATGCGAAATAAAGTTTGTCGCTGGCTGCGACTTGAGTTTCTCCTGGGAGGGATAGCGAATTTAACAACTCCCTGTGAGCCACCAATTCCCACCAACCAAATAAAAACACCTTCATAAATTCTTATGTACGTGTATATGTATGTGGGTAGTAGCGCACGTAGCGTTAAGAGCGTTTATTTCTAATAAAAATAACTAAAATTAAAAACTAATAAAAATATAAAGAGCCACACAACTTACCGCAGTCTTTATCCCTCACGAACTAAATTTATTAAAAAAGGGCGACAATAATAAACCACAAAATTCTACTGCATTGCAAACTTCTAACGGTTTTGTTCCAACAAAAACCTGTTTGAGTGACAATCAATGCAGTAGAATATGAGGAGAAAAGGACTGCGGTAAACAAAAACATAACAAAGGCTCAAATGATCAAAAAAGAGAACGACTCAAAACAAAATAAATCAAAACATAGAAACACACACATGCAAACATATGGATGGCTGTGTCAGTGACGTCCATGGCACAATCATACAGGTACCCGCTTCAGCCCAGCTGATGTACTGCAAGCTGTCAAAAAAGTTGTTGTAATTGAAAACATAAAATTAAAAAACAAAAATTTAAACGAAAAATTGTGAATTTTTGGTGGTTTTTTGTAATAATTCGTTTATTAATATCTGCCTAACAACATTTTGTTGAAAAAATTGCGTGAATCGCTTTATTTTTGGAAAACATTTTTGACATTTCACAGTACTGAACTGGTTTTTGTTGTAGTTGTTTGCTGATGCATCTACCTGGTAATTGTGCCATGGTGACGTCACACTGTCACCCATATGATGCTGTATGTAAACTGAGATCAAATAAAATGTAAACAAACATAACAAATATATGAGCGGCAGCGACACTCCAGCAGATCATTGCGGAACATTGCAGCAAAAACCTCACTACGAGCAGATAATATAAATTTATGGGCTTTCAATTCAGTTCCATCTCGTGCGACAAGAGTTACATCACTAAATTCTTTACTAGCTAGAATATTTTCTATATCATTTGTAATGCTTGGTGAAATTGTGTACTTTACACATTTCACTTCAACATCGAAGATATGTCGTTGATTAGGAACATTATAATTCACAGAATATTCCATAAAGCTAGTATGAGCATACATCATGTCTGACGTTATCTTTTTAGTTAGCCTTTGGTCTCGGTATGAAATCGTAACTAGAAACAGTGCATCTTTGTGGCTCGTGGAAGTCAATTGTATAAAAATCTGCCAACAACCAATGGAATATAATCCTCCCAGAAGTCTCCATTCAGATTTAATGTCACCATCACAACAACAATCAACGGCAAATTTTGGAGTACGGCATTCTGTAGCGAATATATCAGAAGCTTCGAATTCCCATCTATATTTATTAGCATTGATTTGGTCAAAATATTTAGTACTCATCTTCTGTGGATTTATAATTGGTTAGGCAAATTTATGCAACACAGTTATTCTTTAAACAGTTGCGAAGGATTCGCCGAACCTCTTGAATAACCCAAAGGCAGTATTGCTCAGAAAACAATTAATTTTGACGGCGGCATTTTGTGATCGTGCAGCGATGTCTAAAGCTAGGCTTACATCATGACCATGGCATAATAATACAGGTATCAACATGGCCCAATTACAGGTCCTTCAGCAAGCGAATTCAAAGAAAAACAAAGATTTGTAATGTCAAAATTCATAAACAGAGGCGAAAAATTTTTTTGAGGCGAATTTCTTTTCTTTCAATTCAGGTAGATACTACATATAAAACCATGGCACAAGCTTTGTTCCTTTACTTTTTTAATGGTAAGGATGGTAAAAGAGAAAAGTGTCAAAATTGCTCTCATGATCATTTTTACCAGAAAAGTAAAGGAACGCAAAATTGTATATCTGGCAGCAATGTCAAAAAGAAACATAAAAAATCAATTTTAGTCTTTTTTCACAGTTTTTAATTTAGTTTTGTCAGCTTTCGACTTTTTCTTCCGTTTATCGTCCATTTTCTTTTTCATTGTGAAATAATCGTCAAACAAAAGTCGAAAAATCAGTTCTGCCATTTTTTACCTGCAGAAATTTTGCTGGTAGCCTGTGGTATAAGAGAAAGCCATTTTCGCTCTCTCTCCACTCTCACTCTCTTAAAAATTGCTTCCCGTTTTGCCACTTTTCGGGGTTAAGGAACGCTTTGCAGGTTAAAAATGGTAACAAATGGGAAAAATGGTAACCTCAGGTAAGTAAAGGAGCACAGCTACAATTACCTAGGTAGTGGCATCGTGTAATTTTGAACATGTTATGTCACAACCTTCTTTCTTTTGTTGGGGAAATTACAACAAAAATATTTTTTTTAATTTTTGACTTTTCATATTCAATCAACTGGTATGATACCACTACCTGGTAGTTCTGCCATGATACAAAACGTTTTTACCGTAGTTATTTTTGTTTGACGAAACAGAAAATACAGCTGATAGAAATTGAACTTCTAATAGTACGTTTATATATAAGCGGATTTAACAAACCTACTGGGTTTTAAATGTCAATTCCTTTAAAACTACCTCTAAGCACACAGCTTGTTTCCAGTTAGCACGCAGCTCTTCTTTAACCGATCTGTTCAGTTCAACGCTTAAAACACAACTAACTCGTCATTGCTAGTATATTATAATATCAACGATTTTTGTATTGCCTTCTCATCACCAGTTCAGATATCGACACGGACTCTAACTCTACTCCATTAAGAATTCCTGTGAATTACCGGAAAAATGTTTGCAACTTTGTCTTTGGGAGAATTGTTTCGTCGCTTCTTGTATGGATCTTCAAACTGGCTGGCTTGTAGGGATTCCTGACTTAGTCAGTAGTCACACGCGCAAAATTTGTGGTAAAGAAAATTGAGTTTTTGGTAGAGAGCGCAGAGGAAAGAGCCCTTCTATACCTTTTCCTCCCCTTTCTCAACCAAAAAACTCAATTTCCTTTACCACTAACTTTGTGCGTGTGACTACTGACTAAGCAAGTTATTCCAAAGTGTTATAAATAGTGTGAATTTATTCACTACTCCTTTTGCTGGGATTCATCTTCTTGTAAAATGCGGTATAAATAAGTGAAAATTTCAGCGTGCGTGGAAATAACACGTTACTATTGCGCTATTTACTAGACCGTGATGCAATAACAGTTTGGTCTGAATTTGAGCCACTAGCTTCGTTCCCGTACTTTTTAATAGTAAAACTCGTAAAAGAGAGAACTGTAAAAGATGTTTTCTTACACAAAAGTTGTTTGAAATAGTTCGGGAACGGAAAAATGGAAAATATGTCAAAAAAACTGGAACAAATGTCAAAGTCGGCGTATCAGCCAATCAGACGCCGGCAACCATGTTACTATTTTTACACGCTCAAATTTGTCGAGTAAAAGGTTTTTAAAGAGAGCGCCATTCAGCGCCATTTTTGTTTAAAGAGAAGTGAACATTTTACAACTTTTTTGTGTACGGGAACGGTTTTTCGGGTACAATGTGTAAAAGTCGTAAAAGTTGTAAAAACTTTATAGTTCTGGAACACAGCTACTGATAGAACACCTTCATATTCCACCCTGCTTCAAACCAAACGCTAAATTGTCATGCCCAGCTAGCATTTGGAAGTGACTTACTCACTTCCTCTACCAAAAGTAATCGCTTTCTGAACTTCTTTTCTATAAAAGAGCGATACTTTATCATTTTACAATAACAAATGTATTACTGTTCAAATTAGATCGATCTGCAAGAACTACCTAGTGTCACAGAAGAAGATGAAAATTCTGCATTTGATTGTTTACACAAACAATTTACATTGTTTTACTATTTCTTCTCGTGAGAGAGATAAGGTGAGAGTTTTACAGCTACTCCAAGTATTTGCAAATATCAACAAAAAGAAAAATATCAGTCAGTTTGATATTGTTAGTGCGAAAGGTTCGTGGAAAAGTGAAATTGAAAAAATTAAATTAATAATTTAATATTTAAACATTTATAAATTGAAATGTAAAAAAGTGCAGTGACTAAATAATTGTGAATGATAAAAAGCAGAAAAAATAATAATATGTATTGTGTATAATGTGAGTGATATTTAGATAAGAAAAAATAAATTTCATTTTCTTTATCATAGAGTGAATTTGAATATTAGAAAAAAAAAACAAAAAATCGAAAAAATTCCAAAAATTCAAAAGTGCCAACAGTACTTATTACACTCATTCGACAAAGAAAATTAAAACAAATAAGTTTGCAGAAATAATGATAATATAATTTGACTTTTAAAATGTAAACATTTTCGATTTTAATTTTTGTATTATTTATTTATTTATTTATTTATTTTATTTATTTATTTATTTATTTATTTATTTATTTTATTTATTTATTTATTTATTTATTTATTTATTTATTTATTTATTTATTTATTTATTTATTTATTTATTTATTTATTTATTTATTTATTTATTTATTTATTTATTTATTTATTTATTTATTTATTTATTTATTTATTTATTTATTTATTTATTTATTTATTTATTTATTTATTTATTTATTTATTTATTTATTTATTTATTTATTTATTTATTTATTTATTTATTTATTTATTTATTTATTTATTTATTTATTTATTTATTTATTTATTTATTTATTTATTTATTTATTTATTTATTTATTTATTTATTTATTTATTTATTTATTTATTTATTTATTTATTTATTTATTTATTTATTTATTTATTTATTTATTTATTTATTTATTTATTTATTTATTTATTTATTTATTTATTTATTTATTTATTTATTTATTTATTTATTTATTTATTTATTTATTTATTTATTTATTTATTTATTTATTTATTTATTTATTTATTTATTTATTTATTTATTTATTTATTTATTTATTTATTTATTTATTTATTTATTTATTTATTTATTTATTTATTTATTTATTTATTTATTTATTTATTTATTTATTTATTTATTTATTTATTTATTTATTTATTTATTTATTTATTTATTTATTTATTTATTTATTTATTTATTTATTTATTTATTTATTTATTTATTTATTTATTTATTTATTTATTTATTTATTTATTTATTTATTTATTTATTTATTTATTTATTTATTTATTTATTTATTTATTTATTTATTTATTTATTTATTTATTTATTTATTTATTTATTTATTTATTTATTTATTTATTTATTTATTTATTTATTTATTTATTTATTTATTTATTTATTTATTTATTTATTTATTTATTTATTTATTTATTTATTTATTTATTTATTTATTTATTTATTTATTTATTTATTTATTTATTTATTTATTTATTTATTTATTTATTTATTTATTTATTTATTTATTTATTTATTTATTTATTTATTTATTTATTTATTTATTTATTTATTTATTTATTTATTTATTTATTTATTTATTTATTTATTTATTTATTTATTTATTTATTTATTTATTTATTTATTTATTTATTTATTTATTTATTTATTTATTTATTTATTTATTTATTTATTTATTTATTTATTTATTTATTTATTTATTTATTTATTTATTTATTTATTTATTTATTTATTTATTTATTTATTTATTTATTTATTGGTCATTGCCACTATTTTATGGTAAAATATACAATATCTTTCAAACAATGTACTTATTTGTCGCCTAAAGGTACTATATCCAACAAGCATTTTCTATCGCCCATTACCCGAAGCAGTCACTCCCGGGCGATAGAAACACACATCCCCGATATCGCATTCTAATTGATGTAGGCACACCGTACGGGAAGAAATGAACCACGCACTCGTTTCCTCATAAATGTGTCTCATGCGTTGTCTTTGAAAGAATCGCTTTAGTCCAGAGTCGAGAGTCACGATGGCGATATTTTTATGAGGAAACGAATGCGTGGTTCATTTCTTCCCGTACGGTGTGCCTACATCAATTAGAATGCGATATCGCGGATGTGTGTTTCTATCGCCCGGGAGTGACTGCTTCGGGTAATGGGCGATAGAAAATGCTTGCTGGGATGTGTGCCAGCCACATTATGCATTTGTTGCGAAGGTTGTGTTGTTTTACAATGCGTCGTGAACTAATTAAGTTACAACAAGTCATGTAGGATAGGTTCAATGAGATTTGTGTTCCAAAACAAAAAAGTTTATAATTTTTTTGTGACTTTTAATCATACGCCAACACACCAATTGCCACTATCTTCGTAATTATCCCATTGTTCTTCCCAAAAAGGAAGCAGCAAAATTTCATGTCAACATTTTTGTGGAATTACTCTAGTCAATGAAAATTGTCGTGTGCACATGCCACCTTATCTGTCTCTCACGAAGGTTGTGTTGCATTTCATTACGTTGTGCACTAATTACGGTATACTAGACGAAGTAGTTAGTTGCGGTGTGTGGGGAAAAACATAATTCTATTTAATTTTTATTTGTCTCATTATAAAAATATAAATTAAATTATAAATAATTGCCTCTGTTCTAGTACCGGAACAGACCAAATATAAATTAATAATTAAGAGGGTGGTTGTTATTAATTCAGGGGGTGGGGAGGGGTTGACTTATCTCCTCCCCCTCTCTTTCGTCACTGTGTCTGACGGAAAGGACGACCTAACTTTCGTCCCGTTCCGTCAAAACACCAGTTGGTCTTGCTATAGATGATCAATAGGTCTTCATATACATACGTCTTCCTACTAGAAGAAGTTACTTAGCACACTTTTCTTGTAGAAGACGAATAGCTCTAGCATATAGAAACAGAGTAGATATTCTTACAGAAGACAAGTAGCTCTTCTTATAGAATGACAAACGGCCATCTTTTTGTGTCCTTTAGAAAATTACAAATAGCTTTCTAAATGTCCTTCTTAAGTACAATATTTTTTTATTAACAAAAGTACAATGGTTTGGGGGAATACATTTTTTTCCAGTATGTATATAAAAAATTCGCTAAGTAACAATTTGTTGCATTTAAAAAAATACTATTTTTCTTAAAATTAAAACTTTTTTAAATAAATTCCTTAAGTATCACTTGTACGTCCACCAACTGCAACAATTGTTGCCTTCTTTTGATTTAATAACTGGGAATGTTCTTCTTCCACCCCAGCATTTGTATCTGTAATTTCAGCATCAATATAGGGTAGGGTTGCATTATCATTTGCTAGAGCAACAACACTACCCTCACCACCACCCCCACCTCCAATATTACTAGCCATGCCATTTTGTTCTAAATCCGACTTTTTGAGTTCTTTCAATTCCACTGGATCCACTGCGGCCGGGTCATATGTGGGTGGTATTAAACGTCTGCGGGAGCACAACAGCCAAATCATTGAAATCAACATCATAATGGATGTAAAACCAAATGTCCAATTTGTACCCAGACGTGTATAAATTGAGCCCACAAATACGGGACCCATGACACGTGACAAGCAACCGGATCCTAAAAAAAAAAAAAAATAAACAAACATTTCAAATAAATTCCCCCAACACATCTCCGCCTCCTTCATTGCACTTACCTGTCATCAAACCCATCCAAACACCCTGTGGTCTTGGTCCCAACACTTTCGAGAATATGGTTTGGATCAGTGTCACACCAATTGGATAACCAATTGAGGTAAAAGCATAACCAATGATGAATTGCGTCAATGTTAGGGCGGGTGTTGTTTCACACCATTGTTGTGTTTTTGGACAACCCAAGAAAATCTTATCATCTGGCCTTAAATCCAGCGTGGAATTACCCGACAACGGTATAGTAACATTATATACTTCGGCAATTTTTGGTGGTCCATCACCCCAGGGGATATAAAGAACTCTACCCAAGACCATCAGTGAAAAACCACCCCATATTAAGACTTGATTTTCGGGGAAAATTTTACACAATGGATTAATAGCCACAAAGGTGATTAAGGCCACAATGGCGCCCACCGACATCAGTATACCCATATAGTTTAAAGCCTCTTCATTGGACCAGGCAAACTGATCCATGGTCAAGGATGTTCCCAAGCTGTAAGATGTAAACAAAAGTTCATTAAGTGTGGGTTTGTCTTTTTTATCGAAATCAAAAACTTACGTCTCTAATAGGACAAAATTGAAAACCAATACAAAAAATGCCACAATCAGGGTCCAGGCAGATATATAATCGGGTTTAATAGATTTCCATGTTTCCTTTTCCGATGTTTTACCCTGCATTATCATGATTTCACGGGCGGCTATTCTGCGTTCCTAAAAATGAAAGAAAAGTAAGGAGTTTCCTTAGTTTTTCCTTAGAAAAGCTGAAATTTTCCATAGAAAAGTTCTTATCAGATGAAGTTTTCTATAGAAAAGTTCATATCACATGAAGTTTTCTATAGAAAAGTTCATATCACATGAAGTTTTCTATAGAAAAGTTCATATCACATGAAGTTTTCTATAGAAAAGTTAATGTCAAATGAAGTTTACTATAGAAAAGTTCATGCCAGATGAATTTTTCTATAGAAAAGTTCATGCCAGATGAAGTTTTCTATAGAAAAGTTCATGCCAGATGAAGTTTTCTATAGAAAAGTTCATGCCAGATGAAGTTTTCTATAGAAAAGTTCATGCCAGATGAAGTTTTCTATAGAAAAGTTCATGCCAGATGAAGTTTTCTATAGAAAAGTTCATGCCAGATGAAGTTTTCTATAGAAAAGTTCATGCCAGATGAAGTTTTCTATAGAAAAGTTCATGCCAGATGAAGTTTTCTATAAAAAAGTTCATGTCGGATAAAGTTTTCTATCGAAAAGTTCATGTCGGATGTAGTTTTCTATAAAAAAGTTAATGCCAGATGAAGTTTTCTATAGAAAAGTTCATGCCAGATGAAGTTTTCTATAGAAAAGTTCATGCCAGATGAAGTTTTCTATAGAAAAGTTCATGCCAGATGAAGTTTTGTAAAGAAAAGTTCATGCCAGATGAAGTTTTCTATAGAAAAGTTCATGCCAGATGAAGTTTTCTATAGAAAAGTTCATGCCAGATGAAGTTTTCTATAGAAAAGTTCATGCCAGATGAAGTTTTCTATAAAAAAACTTCATGTCGGATAAAGTTTTCTATAAAAAAACTTCATGTCGGATAAAGTTTTCTATAGAAAAGTTCATGTCGGATAAAGTTTTCTATAGAAAAGTTCATGTCGGATAAAGTTTTCTATAAAAAAGTTCATGTCAGATGAAGTTTCCTATGGAAAAGTTCATATGAGATGAAGTTTTTTATGGAAAAGTTCATGTCATATCAAGTTTTCTATAGAAGGGTTCATGTTAAAAGGAAGTTTTCTATAGAAAAGTTTAGGACAGATAAAGTTTTCTATAGCTACGTTCCCTTACTACTCACCTCAAATATAGACGGCATAAACATAATAAGATTTCCAATGGACATAATAACATTTATCCATCCCGACGCTGTATACATATTGAATATTATTCCACCACCAGACAACTGTATACCATCTGAACCCAATGGTGTAACCAATGCCTGGAGACCAGGACCAATGATAAATCCCAAAACCTGGGCCAACGAAATCATTGATACGGCATTTGTGCGTTCACTTAGCCGGGTTGCATCCGATAAATACGAACGACACACAGCAGTATTGGAAGAACTGACACCAATAAGAAAACGTGATGCCAACATCCAATATTTTACATTATCCGGCCTTAGCTCCAATGATGAATATATTGCGCTGGCCACGGTAAATAGGGTTAGGGAACATAACATGGGTATTCGAATGGAATGTATTTTATTACTCCACCAACCGAACAAGGGGCTAAATATCATTTGTCCCAATGGATTGGCGGCCACAATAAGACCCATGAATTCTTTGCCAGCGGCTGGATCTAGCTAAGAGGAAATAGTTTAATAAGGTTACTAAACTAAAATTCAAAGATATATATATGATTTGTATTACCTTGTTCAAATAAGATATATATATGATTTGTATTACCTTGTTCAAATATGGCCATATGCCTGTGAGAATTATACTAAAGGCCAATGACATCAGGAACATGGTAAAATAAATAACACGCACTGAACGCCAACGGGCACGATATTCATCCAAGGTTTCGAGGCCATCATTGACATTGTCGGGAATTTTTGTGGTGCGAAAACTATTTTTTAACTTTTCCATTGTTTTCTTTTTTTCTGGGAAAACCCAATAGGTCTTGTACTCTTCTGGTGCAGATGTCGTTTATTAAGTAAATAAAAAATCTAACAAAGGTCCTTTAAAAGGACTGGCAGTTTTGTAAAAGGGATCACAGATGTTGTATTTTATATTTCCACCAATTGGACATTCTAAAAATAAACAAATAAGAAGATTATTTGGTAAGTATTATATTTTCTTCGCTTTTTACATTTTTCTATGGGGATATATGCAGGTTTCCATTGTAGCTGAGATGCGGTATACAGATGCACAGATGCATATGTTTATTTCCTTTATCATATGAAACATACATTTGTATATCATCTTAAGGTCCTTGTTTATAGCAACATAAATGTTGCAGGAATACAAGGACCTTGATAAAAGCTATAAAAGCTGTTCTAAAAATTTCAAAGCTCTTCATAGCAGTAAACAGCTGTTGCTAAATTAACATATGGCAAATAACAGGGTAATGTGGCCACATAACAAATTCTGTAAAAGAATTCATGTTTATAAACTTTTCTATAGATAAATAATGACATTTTCTACATAAATCTGAACAAACTAAAACTTTTCTATATAAATTCCCATCATGATAGAGGTTTTCTATAACAAAAAAGAAAAAAATAGCAGAAGATTGATGACCTTTAGTACAGAAAATTACAGTAAGGGCGTCCCTGCATTTTTTGAAGAATTTCATTGACAGTCGATAGATAAACTCATTAAAGAAGGACTTTTCTATGAAAAAATAAAACATAAATCAAGACCTGGGTACATAAGCTATCTCACCTGATTGCCATGCTCTCCTGCTTCATTTCTGACATAATAAAAATAAAAGAATAAAGATGACCGATCAAATTTCGAACTGGGTTGCCCCTTTCTTTTTTATTCTCTTATCAGAAGCAAGGCAACCAGGCAAAGCAGCTTAAGGCCAGAACATAATCAATTGTCGCTTGCTTCCAAAATGTGAAATAATAAAGGAATATCGGAGCCTCCTAAAGGGGAACGCAGGTGGATTTGCAAAGAGGCTCTGGTATTCCTTTATAATTTGACATTTGGGGAAGCAAACAAAGCAAGCGACGATTGATTCTGTTCTGGCCTTTAAGGCTCCCACTCATTTATCAGTCTGTGCCGTCAGTCCGATGAACCCTTTCTGTATGTGTGACTGACAAGTGTGTAGCACCAACCATCAGTCAAGTCTAAAAATCTTGAAATTCTCTCCCACAAATGAATGATTTCTACGTTTTTTCTGTTCCTACACGAACATTATTTTCTGTTTTTCAACATTGTTTATTGGCAATTTGAAAATAAACACAATTCACCCAGACTGATGGGGTTCATTTTGAAATCAAAACTATTTTGATTTTCATCAGTCTTCAAAAAGTCACACATACATTCTCAAAATTTCAAAAATTTACACATACTACCATAAATGCTGGCAGTCAGACTCATGGTATAAGTAAAAAGGTAGATTTAAATGAAAAAATCTATAGAACCCTTGTTTTTATTGAATTCCTAAAACTTCAAAATAAAATCAAATCAGCAAATCTCACCAATTTCATCCTTTATGTAGCCAGGCCTTAACAGGCAATTAATGTAAATTGTTGTGTGTACAAGCCACCTTAAATCTGTATATGTTACGAAGCTCATCCTGTTTTACATTACGTTTTGCAATAATTACGATATACGCCTGGCAGTAGTTGCGTGCGCTATTTAATGTATCTGCTGAATAAATTTGAGATCGTTTATTTCGAACAAGCTGTTTATTTGATTGCCGATTTTATAAAATAATCAAAAATGAGTGGCAAACTAGAAAAACGAAGTGAAAATCTTTATTCATGGACTTTTGATAAACTGGGTACTAAGAGGTCCATCGAAATTGAAGTGAGTGATGATGGTATCACATCTAATTGGAAAATAGTGGCAGAAAGCGTGGACAATGTGCAGCCCAGAATCTATAAAATCGGCGTTTCTTTGCTATCAACAAACTACATAATGGCACATTTTGATGTTACGATAATTGCAGAATCCGTCCCAAGCACTAAACATTTTTCAATAAAGGAAATAGACAAGAAAATCGGGTTTCTGATTAACATAGGTAATGATTCTGGTGACGAAATCCGTGTTTTCTTTCATGTCAAAGCACAACGCAAAAAGTTTGTAATGGAGAAAGTCGCCGTAGATACCCATATAAATACTGATTTTGCAAAGATTTTCGCTAACGGGGATTATAGCGATATAACACTGATTGCACGAGATGGAGGCGAATTTAAAGCTCACAAAGTTATATTGAGTGGACGTAGTGAGGTTTTTGCCGCTATGCTTCGCGGTGACTTCGAGGAGGCTAAAACGAATCGCATAACAATTGATGATATGGATGCTGAAGTAATGAAAGAAATGCTAAAATATATTTACTCGGGCAATGAAATCCCCAAGGAAATGGCATTAGATCTTTTCTCTCCTGCCAATAAATATGCATTGCGCGATTTGGAAACAATGTGTGAACATATTTTAACAGAAACAATGGATGTGTCGACTATTGCTAATGTTATTCTATTGGCTGATCGTTATTCAAATGATCGTCTTAAGAAGAATGCTATGCCGTTTATACTGAAAAGTTTGAAAGCTGTTATTGAAACACCTAGTTGGAAGAAACTACGAGAATGCAATCCACTGTTGTGTGTGGAAATTTTGGAAAATGGATATTGAGCTTTTGTATCTTATGTGTATTTGAATTTTGTTTGTGTTCCTTTTTTATTATATTCATAAACCATAAAACATTTCCTTTTGCTTGACAATAAATTGAATAATAAAAAACAAGCTGTTTCTATTGTTGGACGTTTTATTGAAGTTGGAAATTAGCAAACAAGAATTTTGAGAAGATAATAAGATAATTTGTCTATAGAAAAGTTCATCCATAAGGAAGTTTTCTACAAAAAAGTTCACCAATAATGAAGAATTGTTGGTCTGTTCCTTTACTTTTGAAAGTGGTAAAACCGGCAAAAGTAGCAAAAGTTGTGGAACAAGTTGAGTTTACCAACTATGGGAAAAGTTTTTCTTTAAAAATGTAAATTTTTCTTAAAAAGCCGGCCTTTGGCCGGGGATTTAAGACTTTCTCCTATGGACAGGAGCCAATCTCGGGCACGGGAACTCAATTTTCTTTTAAGTTAAAAATTTTCTCTAAGTAGCCGCCATTTAACAGAGGAATTTTCGCAATTTCGGAGGCCCATATCTCGGGAAGTACGGATTTCCGCAACAAATGTTGTATATATTTGTGATCAGGGAGACGAGATCTATCTGCGAAAAGACATTTCATCCCGATCCGAGCATAGTTGGCCAGCTCGTCTTATGCCAAAGTTGTAAACTGCTCCCATATGAATTGTATGGTGTATGAAGTAAAGGAACGCTTTTCGAGTAAAAAGTGGTAAAACATGAAGATTCTTGCACGTAAAGGAACAGAGCATGTTTGTTATGTTCTGTACAAGGCATGATACAATAAGAAAGTAGCATTATCAGCCCAGCTGATGGTAACATAAGCTTTGTTCCTTTACTTTTTTAATGGTAAGAGTGGTAAAAGAGAAAAGTGTCAAAATTGTTCAAAATTGCTCTCTCATGAACATTTTTACCAGAATAGTAAAGGAACGGAAAAATGGTAGATCCGGCAGCAATGTCAGAAAAAAACATAAAAAATCAATTTTCGTCTTTTATTTCACAGTTTTTAATTTAGTATTGTCAGTCAGTCTTCGGTTTTTCGTCCATTTTGTGATATAATCGTCAAACAAAAGTCGAAAAATCAGTTCTGCCATTTTCTACCTGCAGAATTTTTGCTGGTAGCCTGTGGTAGAAGAGAAAGGCATTTTCGCTCTCTCTACCCTCTCACTATCTTAAAAATTGCTTCCAGTTTTGCCACTTTTCGGGGTTAAGGAATGCTTTGCAGGTTAAAAATGGTAACAAATGGTTAAAATGGTAACCTCAGGTAAGTAAAGGAACACAGCTATAATGTGTCAATTGCATTGAATTTATGTCAAATTTTGACATCTTATGTTACCAAAAACGGCAGTTGCTGCTACCTTCTTATTGTATCATGATACAAGGCCTGTAAAATTTGAAGGAAATGTCAAAATTTTCACCATATGGTCTCTTGTTGTCTCTTTTCATCACTTGTGTTTGTACAGTGAAGTGAACACATGCTATCTCTTATTTACCGAATCATATGGTTTTTTGTTTTGATTTTTCCTGGCGAATTCCTAGTTTTTTGACGTTTTAGATTCGATCAGTTGGGCTGAGGCATCTACCTTTTTAATTGTATCATGGCATGGTGTAATGGGTACTTTACACGATATGTTTTAGACATATGAGTTGTCACTTCTCCTATACAAAATGTATATGCAAAGTGACAACTCATATGTAAAACTCATATGCATGGATTACAACAACTAACAAGTTTACAAAAATAACATGATTTTATGAGAACAAAACTGTCAATGAATACTAGGGTCGTTCAAAAATAGTTCAGAAAAAATGACAGGAAATAAATCGAAAGATTTAAAAATTAATCTTATACCCCGTTTACATATAATCGGATAAACCCAGTAGGTTTGGGTTTCTGCTGTCATTTTCATTGCTTATACTTCAACTAAATCCTCATAAAGAAGGTTAACCCTGCAAAAATCTATAATATAAACGCCGTGTAAATTGGCTTCGAATTTACTCTGAACGTAATTGGTCTGTTCCTTTACTTTTGAAAATGGTGAAACCGGCAAAAGTAGTAAAACTTGTAAACTGCTCCCATATGAATTGTATAGTCTCAGGAGTAAACGAACGCTTTTCGAGTAAAAAGTCGTAAAACTTGAAAATTCTTGCACGTAAAGGAACAGAGCTAATGTGATACATTCTACACTTCATATATTAAGCTCTGTTCCAGAACTAAAAAGTTTTTACAATTTTTACCACTTTTACACATTTTGCGTTCCCGTACACAAAATTTATATGAAAATCGTTTACGACTTTTACAACTTTTACGACTTTTACCACTTTATAAAGTACGGGAACAGGCCATTTATTATGCGGCGTAGTAAAAGCAGATAAGAAATCTATTTTTAAATTGTGGAATATTCTGGGTAGATCCTAATAAATTCTGACATTTTAGTTTATAACAAAGTAAAAAACCAAAGCACATTTATAGAAGATAGAAGTGACAATCAGCTGTATTTTTACTTTTTTTGTAAATTTGGTTTTCAAAATGTAATAGGGTCTATTCGTGAAATTTGAAACTTCGAAATTTGCTACCATAAAATACTTCTTTTCATCATAAAACTGTAATAAAAATTACACACGAGAGTTCTCAATGCGTTATATTTACATTTTGATTCAAATTTGTTCTTTTTTAGAGGATTTTCAAAATGTATTTATGTTTTTCCTGAAAAAATTTTCGAACGACCCTATTATTCAATAGTTATCTTTGACAATTAATTTTCAATAACATCAATGTTGTTTTTGTTAATTTGTTAGTTGTTGTAATTCATGCATATACCTTATAATAAATATGCCTTGTAAAGGCCCCCACTCATTAGTCAGTCTGTGCCATCAGTCCGATGAACCCTTTCTGTATGTGTGACTGACAAGTGTGTAGCACGAACCATCAGTTAAGTCTAAAAATCTTGAATTCCTCCTCCAAAAATGAATGAATTCTACGTTTTTTGTGTTCCAACACCAACATTATTTTCTGTTTTTCAAAATTATTTATTGACAATTTGAAAATAAACACAATTCACCCAGACTGGTGGGGGTTCATTTTGAAATCAAAACTATTTTTTTTTTTTTCGAATTAAATTAAGAGATAATTCTCCTTGGCCTACTCCCTAGTTGTGCGGGAGTTTAAAGCCATCATCAATTATGTAGACCTTGTCTACTTTTCTTTGTTAATCCGATCGGATTTTATTTCTTTACGAATTTTCGTTGTTTTATATAATAGTTAAGTGAATTTTGTAAAAGTCGGCTTTATAGCACTTGGAAGCTACGAAGTCTTCTTCTGCGAAGAAATCGTATATTTAGGAATAAATCCTTGATAATTAAAACACGTGGGATGCCAAGCGAGAACTTAACACCGCCATTTTGTCAATTTTTTAAGCCCGTAGGCGTGAATTCAATAGAAATTTATGTCTGTGCTGTGAGCCGTCCGAAGACAAACTGGAAAACTATTTTGATTTTCATCAGTCTTGGAAAACTCACACATACATTCTCAAAATTTCAAAAATTTACACATACTACCATAAATGCTGGCAGTCAGACTGACTAATGAGTGGGGGCCTTAAAAAACCAACTGATTGTCACTTACACCTTGTTTTATTACACCATGCTCAGCATGGTACAAATACACAGGTAGCCGCATCGGCAATTGTTGGTAACATAAGATGTCAAAATTTGACATCAACTCAATGCAGTTGACAAATGTTACCATCAGCTGGCATGATAATGCTACCTGTATTATTGTACCGTGATGCTCAGGGGCTGGGGCTCAATTCTTGCCCTATGAAAATTTGAAATGAAAAATATTTCCTTTATATTTTTTTCATTTGACAGTTTTTTCCTTTATAGAAGTTTTCAGTTCACATTTTCATAGAAACAGAATTGAGCCCCAGGTTTAACTCAAATAGCGTTGTTATTCCCCCCGCACAATGCAACAAAATTTATATAATTAGTGTATAACGTATTGTAGTACCGTACAACTATCGCAACAGAGATATAATGTGGCTTGAACACATAACAGTTTATGGTAGCGGAGTTAGTACATGTAGAAACAACAACAACTAAAAAGAAGTTACAGAATTCCACTACTCAACTAATGGCTTTTTATCTTCTGATATGAATTCACTAATACCCCGGTTACACTTAACCGGATTAACCCAGTGGGTTTGATACTATGTTTACATTTACGAAATCCACTCGATTTTAACTGTCAATTCCATTGCTCAAACGTCAAATGAAATCCAATCGATTTCAGATGAGTTTTCATTTGACGTATACACAAAGGAATTGACAGTTGAAATCGATTGGATTTCGTAGAAATCTCTCTAGAAAAAATCATTAGTTCCGGTTCACACTAGAGTGTTATCAATGAAATAATTTCATGAAATTAGGCGTTATTATTGTATACCTGGAAATCCCCCCTAGACAAACCCACAAATATAATAAGAAACCAAATAGATTATATATTGATCAATAAACGCTTTTCTTCGTTTGTAATGAAAACACCCACATATCAGGGGCAGATGTTCCATCGGACCATATCCTGTTTATGACAAAAATACGAGCAAAATTGAAGAGACACCCAAAGAGAACAATTCGTGGAAAACTCAATACTGGAAAACTGGAGGAACCAAGAGTTAAGACCAGAATGAAAGAGATCATTGATCAAGAAATTAGAAGAATTGAAGCTACAGATAGTGAACAGATGTGGAATTCTGTTAAAAATACGCTAAAATCCATAGCGGACAATAATCTAGGAATCATGAAAAAAACACAAAAGAATGAATGGATGACAAAGGAGATACTGGATCTGATGGAGGAACGTCGAAAACATAAAAATCGAAACTACGAAATATACTACGAATTAAATAGAGAAATACAATCTGCAATCAGAAATGCGAAAAATAATCTCATAAACAGACAATGCCAGGAGATTGAAAGATTGCAACAGTTAAATGACGATTTCAATCTTCACAAGAAAATCAAAGAAATGGCAGGCGTATACCACAAATCAATACCAAAAATGTTATACAATAATGAAAATGAACCTATTTTTGATAAATCGGAAAAGATGGCAATATGGAAAGATTACATAAAGCTCCTGTTTACCGACCAGAACCGATCTACCTATGAGATGATGAGAAATGAACCGCCAGAAGGAACATCTATAACCAAGCAAGAAATTGAGTCAGCGATAAAATCCTTAAAAGTTAAAAAAGCATGTGGTCCTGACGAGATTCCATCGGAAATACTAAAGTTAATAGAGGGAGATAACATTAATATCCTGAACAAGCTATTCAACTACATATATGAGACCGGAGAATACCCAAATGATTGGCTGAGATCAACGTTTATAACGATCCCAAAGAACAACCAACCGAAACACTGCAGTGACTATAGACTTATCAGCTTAATGAGCCATGTTTTGAAGATTTTTCTAAAAATAATTCATGGGCGAATATATCAGAAGTGTGAGAAAGTTATGGGTGCATCCCAATTTGGTTTTAAAGAAGGCATGGGAACACGAGAAGCTCTTTCATCCCTACAAATCCTAGTCCAAAAATGCAAAACTGTTCAAAAAGATGTATACATATGCTTTATCGATTACGAGAAGGCTTTTGACACAGTACAACATGATAAATTGATAGAGGTTCTAACGTCCATTGGTATTGGACAGAATGAAATTCGATGCATAAAAAGCTTGTATTGGCACCAGACTGCACATGTGGATGTCAATGGAGAATGTACAGAAGACATAATAATATCTAAAGGTGTGAGACAAGGATGCATATTATCCCCCCTATTGTTCAATGTCTACTCCGAAAGAATATTCCAAGAATCAATCAACGATATCAAAAAAGGAATTCTTATAAATGGTACTTTTCTCAACAATATTAGATATGCAGACGACACAACCATACTAGCTGATAGCTTTGCAGGACTCCAATACCTACTACATAGACTGGCAGCACACAGTGAAAGCTATGGTTTAAAGATAAACATTAGAAAGACTAAGTATATGGTTATTTCCAAAGAGAATATGGGCAATCAAACGCCTTTAAAAATAAAAAATATCGACGTGGAAAGAGTACATAGTTTTAAATACCTTGGTGCCACAATAAATGACAAGTGGAGCATTTCAAACGAAATAAGAAGCAGAATTGAAATGGCGAGAGAAGCTTTCTTAAAATACAAGAAAATTTTTGTGAGTCATGATATCAATATAAAGTCAAAATTAAGATATCTGAAAACATATGTATGGTCAGTTTTGCTATATGGAGTCGAAATGTGGACCCTGAAGGCAGCCGACATGAAGAAGCTTGAAGCTTTCGAGTTTTGGACCTACAGACGAATTCTAAAAATACCATGGACCAAGTTTGTAACGAACAATGAAGTGCTGCAAAGGATACATCAAGAAAAAGAGCTTATACGTACAATAAAGAAACGAAAAACTGCATATCTTGGACACATCATGGGAAACAACAAATACAAACTACTCCAAAACATTATTCGATGGAAAATAGAGGGAAGACAGTCCAGGGAAAGAAAAGAGAAATCTTGGATAAATAATATTCAGGAATGGACCGGTATAAATGATGTTGCAACTCTACTCAGCGAGTGCAGAAATCGACAATCTTTTGCTGAAATAATCAACAACTTATAAACACATATATGTACCGAATATATTGTAATACATTTTATGTAACTGCATTGATCACCATAAATTCGTAAAACGAATAGGCAAATAAAGAAGAAGAAGGCGTTATTAGATAGATTTTCCCGTTACAGCAACTTTATAATATTACTGTAGTATGGAACTCGTGAAATAACCATTTCAGATTTTCAGAATGTTCTGATGAATTGATGGTCACATTATTTGGAAAATTTTTAGAAGGGTTACTTGTTTCAACTCCCCTCAGTTTAGTTGTTACTGACCAGAATTTCAGAAATTATGTAAACTTTTCTATATTTTAACGATTTTGATGCGCTAGATGCAGCTTTTCCTAGTTAATTTGTTTGACACATAAGTTCTACTACTTTAGGGCTACAATATTGCAGAAGACTGCAAACAAAATTCTTATTAGTTTTGGAGATAAAGATCCGATCACTGGAAAAAAGGCTAATTTTAGGTCGGTTTAGATGAGGCCATAAAATCTAAACCCGATCTAAGAACACAAAACCCAATTAAGGTTTTTGTAGTCTCTATATGTACTTTCACAAAATGCCCATTAGAAGTTGTTTGCATTTCCAGTGTTGCACAGTGTAATTTGACATTTGGGGAAGCAAAGAAAGCAAGCGACGATTGATTCTGTTCTGGCCTTTATGTAGCCAGGCCTTAACAGGCAATTAATGTAAATTGTTGTGTGTACATGCCACCTTAAATCTGTATATGTTATGGGTACTTTACACGATATGTATTTTACATATGGGTTGTCACTTTGCGTATACATTTTGTATATAAAAAGTGACAACCCATATGTAAAATACATATCGTGTAAAGTACCCATTACGAAGCTCATCCTGTTTTACATTACGTTTTGCACTAATTACGATATACGTCTGGCAGCAGTTGCGTGCGCTATTTAATGTATCTGCTGAATAAATTTGAGATCGTTTATTTCGAACAAGCTGTTTATTTGATTGCCGATTTTATAAAATAATCAAAAATGAGTGGCAAACTAGAAAAACGAAGTGAAAATCTTTATTTGTGGACTTTTGATAAACTGGGTACTAAGAGGTCCATCGAAATTGAAGTGAGTGATGATGGTATCACATCTAATTGGGAAATAGTGGCAGAAAGAGTAGAAAATGCGCAGCGCAAAATCTATAACATCGGCGTTATATTGCTATCAACAAACTACATAATGGCACATTTTGATGTTACGATAATTGCAGAATCCTTCCCTTGCACTAAACATTTCTCAATAAAGGAAATAGACGAGAACATCGGGTTTCTGCTTAACCTAGGTTATAATTCTGGTGACGAAATCCGTGTTTTCTTTCATGTCGAAGCACAACGCAAAAAGTTTGTAATGGAGAAAGTCGCCGTAGATACCCATATAAATACTGATTTTGCAAAGATTTTCGCTAACGGGGATTATAGCGATATAACACTGATTGCACGAGATGGAGGCGAATTTAAAGCTCACAAAGTTATATTGAGTGGACGTAGTGAGGTTTTTGCCGCTATGCTTCGCGGTGACTTCGAGGAGGCTAAAACGAATCGCATAACAATTGATGATATGGATGCTGAAGTAATGAAAGAAATGCTAAAATATATTTACTCGGGCAATGAAATCCCCAAGGAAATGGCATTAGATCTTTTCTCTCCTGCCAATAAATATGCATTGCTCGATTTGGAAACAATGTGTGAACATATTTTAACAGAAACAATGGATGTGTCGACTATTGCTAATGTTATTCTATTGGCTGATCGTTATTCAAATGATCGTCTTAAGAAGAATGCTATGCCGTTTATACTGAAAAGTTTGAAAGCTGTTATTGAAACACCTAGTTGGAAGAAACTACGAGAATGCAATCCACTGTTGTGTGTGGAAATTTTGGAAAATGGATATTGAGCTTTTGTATCTTATGTGTATTTGAATTTTGTTTGTGTTCCTTTTTTATTATATTCATAAACCATAAAACATTTCCTTTTGCTTGACAATAAATTGAATAATAAAAAACAAGCTGTTTCTATTGTTGGACGTTTATTGAAGTTGGAAATTAGCAAACAAGAATTTTGAGAAGATAATAAGATAATTTGTCTATAGAAAAGTTCATCCATAAGGAAGTTTTCTACAAAAAAGTTCACCAATAATGAAGAATTGTTGGTCTGTTCCTTTACTTTTGAAAGTGGTAAAACCGGCAAAAGTAGCAAAAGTTGTAAACTGCTCCCATATGAATTGTATGGTGTATGAAGTAAAGGAACGCTTTTCGAGTAAAAAGTGGTAAAACATGAAGATTCTTGCACGTAAAGGAACAGAGCATGTTTGTTATGTTCTGTACAAGGCATGATACAATAAGAAGGTAGCATTATCAGCCCAGCTGATGGTAACATAAGCTTTGTTCCTTTACTTTTTTAATGGTAAGAGTGGTAAAAGAGAGAAGTGTCAAAATTGTTCAAAATTGCTCTCTAATGAACATTTTTACCAGAAAAGTAAAGGAACGGAAAAATGGTAGATCCGGCAGCAATGTCAGAAAAAAACATAAAAAATCAATTTTCGTCTTTTATTTCACAGTTTTTAATTTAGTGTTGTCAGTGTTCGACTTTTTCTTCGGTTTTTCGTCCATTTTGTGAAATAATCGTCAAACAAAAGTCGAAAAATCAGTTCTGCCATTTTCTACCTGCAGAAATTTTGCTGGTAGCCTGTGGTAGAAGAGAAAGGCATTTTCGCTCTCTCTACCCTCTCACTATCTTAAAAATTGCTTCCAGTTTTGCCACTTTTCGGGGTTAAGGAACGCTTTGCAGGTTAAAAATGGTAACAAATGGTTAAAATGGTAACCTCAGGTAAGTAAAGGAACACAGCTGTAATGTGTCAATTGCATTGAATTTATGTCAAATTTTGACATCTTATGTTACCAAAAACGGCAGTTGCTGCTACCTTCTTATTGTATCATGATACAAGGCCTGTAAAATTTGAAGAAAATGTCAAAATTTTCACCATATGGTCTCTTGTTGTCTCTTTTCATCACTTGTGTTTGTACAGTGAAGTGAACACATGCTATCTCTTATTTACCGAATCATATGGTTTTTTGTTTTGATTTTTCCTGGCGAATTCCTAGTTTTTTGACGTTTTAGATTCGATCAGTTGGGCTGAGGCATCTACCTTTTTAATTGTATCATGGCATGGTGTAATGGGTACTTTACACGATATGTTTTAGACATATGAGTTGTCACTTCTCCTATACAAAATGTATATGCAAAGTGACAACTCATATGTAAAACTCATATGCATGGATTACAACAACTAACAAGTTTACAAAAATAACATGATTTTATGAGAACAAAACTGTCAATGAATACTAGGATCGTTCAAAAATAGTTCAGAAAAAATGACAGGAAATAAATGGAAAGATTTAAAAATTAATCTTATACCCCGTTTACATATAATCGGATAAACCCAGTGGGTTTGGGTTTCTGCTGTCATTTTCATTGCTTATACTTCAACTAAATCCTCATAAAGAAGGTTAACCCTGCAAAAATCTATAATATAAACGCCGTGTAAATTGGCTTCGAATTTACTCTGAACGTAATTGGTCTGTTCCTTTACTTTTGAAAATGGTGAAACCGGCAAAAGTAGTAAAACTTGTAAACTGCTCCCATATGAATTGTATAGTCTCAGGAGTAAACGAACGCTTTTCGAGTAAAAAGTCGTAAAACTTGAAAATTCTTGCACGTAAAGGAACAGAGCTAATGTGATACATTCTACACTTCATATATTTATTATGCGGCGTAGTAAAAGCAGATAAGAAATCTATTTTTAAATTGTGGAATATTCTGGGTAGATCCTAATAAATTCTGACATTTTAGTTTATAACAAAGTAAAAAACCAAAGCACATTTATAGAAGATAGAAGTGACAATCAGCTGTATTTTTACTTTTTTTGTAAATTTGGTTTTCAAAATGTAATAGGGTCTATTCGTGAAATTTGAAACTTCGAAATTTGCTACCATAAAATACTTCTTTTCATCATAAAACTGTAATAAAAATTACACACGAGAGTTCTCAATGCGTTATATTTACATTTTGATTCAAATTTGTTCTATTTTAGAGGATTTTCAAAATGTATTTATGTTTTTCCTGAAAAAAATTTTCGAACGACCCTATTATTCAATAGTTATCTTTGACAGTTAATTTTCAATAACAACAATGTTGTTTTTGTTAATTTGTTAGTTGTTGTAATTCATGCATATACCTTATAATAAATATGCCTTGTAAAGGCCCCCACTCATTAGTCAGTCTGTGCCATCAGTCCGATGAACCCTTTCTGTATGTGTGACTGACAAGTGTGTAGCACGAACCATCAGTCAAGTCTAAAAATCTTGAATTCCTCCTCCAAAAATGAATGAATTCTACGTTTTTTGTGTTCCAACACCAAAATTATTTTCTGTTTTTCAAAATTATTTATTGACAATTTGAAAATATACACAATTCACCCAGACTGATGGGCGTTCATTTTGAAATCAAAACTATTTTGATTTTCATCAGTCTTGGAAAACTCACACATACATTCTCAAAATTTCAAAAATTTACACATACTACCATAAATGCTGGCAGTCAGACTGACTAATGAGTGGGGGCCTTAAAAAACCAACTGATTGTCACTTACACCTTGTATTATTACACCCAAGGTACATTTATAGAAGGTAGAAGTGACAATCAGCTGTATTCTTACTTTTTTTGTAAATTTAGTTTTCAAAATGTAATAGGGTCTACTCATGAAATTTGAAACTTCGAAATTTGCCTCCATAAAATACTGTTTTTCTTCCTAAACTTGTAGTAAAAATGACCTACCACAGTTCTGAATGCTTTATATTTACATTGTCATTCAAATTTGTTCTATTTTGGCGGATTTTCACAATGTATTTATGTTTTTCCTGAGGAAATTTTTGGAACGACCCTATTATTCAATATTTTCTTTGACAATTAATTTTCAATACCAACAATGTTGTTTTTGTAAATTTGTTAGTTGTTGTAATTCATGCACATACCTTCTATAAATTTACCTTGATTACACCATGCCCAGCATGGTACAAATACACAGGTAGCCGCATCGGCAATTTTTGGTAACATAAGATGTCAAAATTTGACATCAACTCAATGCAGTTGACAAATGTTACCATCAGCTGGCATGATAATGCTACCCGTATTATTGTACCGTGATGCTCAGGGGCTGGGGCTCAATTCTTGCCCTATGAAAATTTGAAATGAAAAATATTTCCCTTATATTTTTTAAATTTGACAGTTTTTTTCCTTTATAGAAGTTTTCAGTTCACATTTTCATAGAAACAGAATTGAGCCCCAGGTTTAACTCAAATAGCGTTGTTATTCCCCCCGCACAATGCAACAAAATTAATATAATTAGTGTATAACGTATTGTAGTACCGTACAACTATCGCAACAGAGATATAAGGTGGCTTGAACACATAACAGTTTATGTTAGGCCGCCATCAGACCATCTGCTTTTTCACATGTATGACATCAGCTGTTCTGTATATTAGTATACCCAAAGTGACAACATGTAGAAACAACAACAACTAAAAAGAAGTTACAGAATTCCACTACTCAACTAAAGGCTTTTTATCTTCTGATATGAATTCACTAATACCCCGGTTACACTTAACCGGATTAACCCAGTGGGTTTGATACTATGTTTACATTTACGAAATGCACTCGATTTTAACTGTCAATTCCATTGCTCAAACGTCAAATGAAATCCAATCGATTTCAGATGAGTTTTCATTTGACGTATACACAAAGGAATTGACAGATGAAATCGAGTGGATTTCGTAAATGTAAACATAACCTTAGTTTCAAATGTCAATTACATTGCACAAACGTGTAACCTTGTAACCGTACCATAACACTGTGTTTACATTTACCAAATCCATTCGATTTCAACTGTCAATTCAATTGCTCAAACGTTAAATGAAATCCAAACGTTATCAGATGAGTTTTCATTTGACGTATACACAAAGGAATTGACAGTTGAAAACGATTGGATTTCGTAAACGTAAACATAGTATAAGTCTCTCTAGAAAACATCATTAGTTCCGGTCCACACTAGAGTGATGTCAATGAAATAATTTCATGAAATTAGGCTTTATTAGATATATTTCCCGTAACAGCTACTTTATAAAATTACTTTAGTATGGAACTCGATCTAAGAACGCATAATTCTATGAAATTATATCATTGAAATCCTTCTAGTATGTCTTTTGATTGCGTGCTTTGGATTGAATTTAAAGTCATTCTTCTGAATGTGTTTTTAATAAAAATAATTACTCTGTTCCAGAACCTACACATTTTTACTACGATAACAATTTTTTTCTTATGTTATCAAAAAGAAAGGTAACAATTAGTAGATTCTTGTAGTTCTGGATAGACCAAAAAAATAGTAACCAAAAATGTCCCAAGAAAAGAAGTTAATTAAGTCCCAATTTACATTGGGCGAGTTTACTTGCGGCAATTGTCATTTTGTATGAGAGAGAGAGAGGTGAGGCATATGGTAACCCTTTGCCTCTCAGCACCCTCTCTCACCTACAAACTGACAATTGCCGCAAGTAAACTCGCCCAATGTAAATTGGGACTTATACATGACATAACCATAACGCCTGTAATGGTACGTTTATATTTATAAATCCACTCTATTTCAAATGTCAATTTCATAGTGTATACGTCAAATAAATAATAGTTTTACATCCACTCGATTTGATTTGACATATACTATGTTTACATTTACGAAATCCATTCGATTTCATCTGTCAATTCCATTGTGTATATATAAATTAGATTGGATTTAATTTGACCCATGGAATTGACAGTTGAAATCGATTGGATTTCGTAAATGTAAACATTGTACATGCTATGGAAATGATATTTGAAATCTAGTGGATTTCGTAAGTCTAAACGTGCTATAAGAAACAATAGGGATTTGGTTTTCTATGGTTGTTATGGCTATGTCATGACCAAGATCTATTTATGTCGATGGTTTATGGTTTTTTGTTTACGAAAAATATGAAGAGGCAACATGATGAACACAGAAAACCTTGTGCAGAGGTTTCGCATATAAAGCTAGAATTAGACGTTACATAGCCATAACGTCATACCCATAGAGAACCAAAACCCAATTGGTTTCTTATGGTTATGGCTATGGCATTATGTTATGTCACTACCATGGTACAATTAGAAAGGTAAATGCCTCAGCCCAGCTGATCGAATCTAAAACGTCAAAAAACTATGAATTCGCCATGAAAAATTAAAACAAAAAACCATATGATTCGGCAAATAATGTTTGGTTTACATTCGGCGTCTTTTCGTGATTTCGAAGGCGTTTCGTGATTTCGCGCGGAATCATGCAAAATTTATCATGATTTCGCATACAAAAATGAAATCATCTCATTTCGTGATTTCAGCGAAATCAACATCGAAATCACAGTAAAGGATTGTTTACACCATCTATCAATGTCGTGTGAGATGTCAAATTTTCTACCTGCGAATGTTGTACACATAGTGTGACCACTATGAAAATTTTTATCTATCAAAATGATTTGGCAACTCATATGTAAATTTTTCATTTAGGGAGCGCTCTATTTGATACGGCATTCTTGTATGTAAACATAAATTTAACAGCTGTTTTCTGGCATTCTCAAAAAAAAAAAAACAAAATCTTTTAAAAAATAAAATGGAAAGTTATGTTTCTTTAAATATTTAGTAAAAAGTAAACAAAGAGTGTTTATAATGTAATTTTCAGATCGATTGGTCGAAAGAAGCAGTCTTGGAAATAATTGCTTTGCGGCAAAAACATAAATGCCTCTATAACCCCAAAAACCTATTCTACCACAACAAACATGCTAGATATTCATTTTCCTTTAACCAAAATTAAAATTTGCAACTCAACAATAAATGTAAACAATGACAAAAACAGCTGTTTTTATATTTATAGGTTATGTCATACGAAAATAACACTTGTAGGTATGAACACACAAATTGAAAGTTGTATGGATGACGTCAATTTTGACAAACATAGAGAATGTCGAATGGGTGAAAGAAATGACAGCTCATATGACATTGATAGATGGTGTAAACAGCCCTTAAACATGATATACAACCTTGCTTTTGCCTAAAAAAGTACCAAAAGTTGCAACACTTTTCACGTATCACAATAAACAAGGTAGATGTGCGAATTGCTGGAACAAAATATGTTAATATCAAAATTTGTAAACAATGTGAAAAAATATTAAATTACATTGTTACAATGCTAATTTCTTTGCGTTCCTGTACTTTTTTAATGGTAATGTTAGAAAATAGACCGAATTGTCAAAAATTGCTTCCCCATACAAATTTCTTAAAAAATACGGGAACGAAAAAATGACGGAAATTGCAAAAACTCCAGCAAAAATGCCAAAATCTGCGTATCAGCCATCGTGTTCAGATGCCAAAAAACATGCTGCTAGTTTTTACTTGGCCAAATTTTTATAGCAGAGAACAGGAGAAGAGGCTTTAATTCAAAAACAAGTGCAAGTCTTGCTAGATTTCGGAGTACAGGAACGCATTTTTAGCGCTAAACGGGAAAACTACTACAAGTACTTATATTTTGCGGGTTCTGAACACAAATTTTATCTATCAAAATTTATTATCATAATGTCTCAACGATAAAATCATTTTTTAGTTTTTCATTTCTTAGTATTATAAACAATTAATGCGATATATAGATAATTTTACGATCATTTTCGAAATAAAGCAGTAAAGTTCTATATTGTCGTAAATTTTTGATGATTAATTCAATTTACAACAACTTTTTTCGAAAATTCATATTCGATCAGCTACGCATTTGCATCTCCCTTGATTTTTGTGATATGTTTGAAACCAAGAAAAAAATTAGTGTAAACACCAGGGTGTATTTCAGGATTTCGTGAAATCCAGTGGATTTTGGAGCGCAAGTGTAAACTTGGCATAAGAGATAGCATGTCTACACTTTATAGACAAACACAAGCGATAAAAAGAGACAGCAAGAGACCATTTGGCGAAAATTTTGACAGTTTACATTACGAAAAAAGTTGCTTTGTTGTAGCAATTCGCCGATGCATCTACCTTTCTTATTGTACCATGGTCACTACTGATCGAATACATTGATTTTCATAGGTTTGGTTCAATCAGCTGATTGATATGACCTCAAGGCGTTATGGTTATGTCACGTCTGATTCTACCTTTAAATTGACGTCGCCATGTTGAAATCTTGCTAGTCTGACCATCGACTATCAGGTCACGTAACTCATGGTTCACACATTCGCAACAGTTGCTGCAACATCAGCATTTTCATTGTATTTTTCTTCTCGCATCAAACTGCAAGCTCAGCGTCTGGCAATTCAGTTGATATTTTGTATGTTAATGTGTTAACTCAATTCAGTTGGTATTTTTAATGTTTATGTGTTAACTTACATTCTCAAAGTTTCGAAAATTTACACATACTATCACAAATGCTGTCGGGCTGACTGATAGATGAGGGCCCAGCTTTATAATTTTATTATGATCATGACCATGGCAGAACTACCAGGTGGTATCACACCAGCTGATCGAATATGAAAAGTCAAATCCTTTTATAAAAAATTATTTTTGTTGTAATTTCCCCAACAACATAAAGAAAGTTTTGACATAACATATTCAAAATTTTATGATGCCACTACCTGGGTAATTGTGCCATGATCATGACTAATTCTACCTTTATTTTATTATTCTGCGAAGGTTGTTTTACAATGCGTCATGCACTAATTTTATTTTTCACATTTTCATACTTCTGCTCCACCAAGGCGGGTGAATTGGATTATAATTTTTTGTTAAAAAAAAAAACCAAAATGTATTCACCTTATAAAGTTAGCTTTACTCGTGGATGTATAAGTGAAAAAAGTGATAATACATTTATTTGGAAATTTCAAGGAGCTGATCTTCAGGAACCTTATGTGAAGGAGGGAGGATGTTTCTCTTCTCCAACAATAACAGCGCACAATGGAGATGTCATATCTGAATGGAAAATAATAATATATTACCGTTCTGTAGATAACAAATACAACATTAATGTTCAACTAATGTCAGCGAATACCCCAAATAGCCTTTTCGATGTTATGGTAGATGCAAATGGCTACAATATTATCAAACACATTCCATTTGAAAGGGAGAACAGACTTGTATTCGTCCAACCTATTCGAAAATGGAAAACTGCAAATGAAATCAGCTTTAATGTGAAACATGTACCAAAAATCATTGATACAGAAGAACGGGTGAAATTAAAAACAGTCACATCAAAGCCAAAGCTGGTAAAAGATTTTGCAATGATGCTGGAGAACAACGAATTTACCGATATTGTGCTGGTTGCACGGGATGGAACTGAATTCAAGGGCCATAAAGTTGTATTAAGTGCCCGTAGCGAATTTTTTGACACCATGCTCCACAGTACATTTATCGATAATAAAACAAATCGGATAACAATTGATGACATGGATGCTGATTTAATGAAAGAAATGTTAAACTTTATATACACAGGCAATGAAGTACCCAAGGGAATGGCATTAGCCCTATTTCCGATAGCTAATAAATACGCCCTGATCGATTTGGAAACCATGTGTGCAGATATATTAATTGAAACCATCAATACGGTTTCAGCAGTTGAGATTCTCTTATTGGCGGAGCGACATTCCAACGAACACCTTAGGACGAATGCAATTACATTTATAAATAAAAACTTGAAAGCTGTTATGGAAACTGAGGGTTGGCAAATTCTCAAAGATACCAATTATGATTTATACAACGACATTTTGGAAAAGGCCCTACGGAAACGTTTGTAGAGCATTTTATTTATATCCATATAAACTGATTTTATAAAAGGAAATAACATGAATTTACGTTGAGTTTGGTTTTTTGTAATCTTTTTATGTTTCGTTTGTATTTTTGTCTACCTCCTAAAAATAAGATATTCAATAAGAATCCATTTGTATCAAAATGAATTACATAGTAAATAAAATAAATGAATTGGGTATTTTATATTATTTCAAATTCGTGTTTTAGGTCTTCTTGAAGGACTGCATTCGGCCGACAAGTCCTATATCATTAGATATTCTTCTGTTATCCTTCACTACATGTGGACCTCCCGACGACAGATGATGGACTTTTATACATACGTAAGGGAACTTTATGTGACATCAAACGGATCTGAACTCATCTAATATATTTTCAATAGAAAACCGCATCTGAAATGATCTATAAAAAATTTCATCTGACAAGAACTTTTCTATAGAAAAACGCAATCATCTGACATGAACTTTTCCAAACTTCATCTGACATGAACTCTTCTATAGAAAACTTCATCGGACATGAACTCTTCTATAGAAAACTTCATCGGACATGAACTTTTCTATGGAAAACTTCATCGGACATGAACTTTTCTATAAAAAGCTTTATCTGAAATGAACATTTCTATAGAAAAACTTCATCTGACATGAACTTTTCTATGGAAAACATCATCGGACATGAACTTTTCTATGGAAAACTTCATCGGACATGAACTTTTCTATAGAAAACTTCATCTGACATGAACTTTTCTATAGAAAACTTCATCTGACATGAACTTTTCTATAGAAAACTTCATCTGACATGAACTTTTCTATAGAAAACTTCATCTGACATGAACTTTTCTATAGGAAACTTCATCCGACATGAACCTTTCTATAGAAAACTTCAGCTGACATGAAATTTTCAATAGAAAAACTTTATCTGAAATGAACTTTTCTATAGAAAACTTCATCTGACATGAACTTTTCTATAGAAAACTTCATCTGACATGAAATTTTCTGTAGAAAACTTCATCTGACATGAAATTTTCTGTAGAAAACTTCATCTGACATGAAATTTTCTGTAGAAAACTTCATCTGACATGAACTTTTCTATAGAAAACTTCATCTGACATGAACTTTTCTATAGAAAACTTCATCTGACATGAACTTTTCTATAGAAAACTTCATCTGACATGAACTTTTCTATAGAAAACTTCATCTGACATGAACTTTTCTATAGAAAACTTCATCTGACATGAACTTTTCTATAGAAAACTTCATCTGACATGAACTTTTCTATAGAAAACTTCATCTGACATGAACTTTTCTATAGAAAACTTCATCTGACATGAACTTTTCTATAGAAAACTTCATCTGACATGAACTTTTCTATAGAAAAATTCATCTGGCATGGACTTTTCTATAGGAAACTTCATCCGACATGAATTTTTCTATAGAAAACTTCATCTGATATTAACTTTTCTAAAGAAAACTTCATCTGACATGAGCTTTTCTATAGAAAACTTCATCTGACATGAACTTTTCTATAGAAAACTTCATCTGACATGAACTTTTCTATAGAAAACTTCATCTGACATGAACTTTTCTATAGGAAACTTCATCTGACATGAACTTTTCTATAGGAAACTTCATCCGACATGAATTTTTCTATAGAAAACTTCATCTGACATGAACTTTTCTGTAGAAAACATCCTCTGACATGAAATTTTCTGTAGAAAACTTCATCTGACATGAACTTTTCTTTAGGAAACTTCATCCGACATGAATTTTTCTATAGAAAACTTCATCTGACATGAACTTTTCTGTAGAAAACATCCTCTGACATGAAATTTTCTGTAGAAAACTTCATCTGACATGAACTTTTCTATAGAAAACTTCAGCTGACATGAAATTTTCTATAGAAAACTTCATCTGACAAAGTTTTCTATAGAAAACTGCATCTGACATAAAGTTTTCTATAGAAAACATCATCTGACATAAACTTTTCTACAGAAAACTTTATCATGAGAAATTTACTATAGAAAAGATTCTTCATAGATTAAATGGAAGACCTTTGTATAGAGCACTGCATTTTTATAAATTGTATTTTATTTTTATTTAGTAGAACTTCCGGTTATAAAAAACTTAAATTTATTAATAATTCATTTAATAACAATTTATAAGAACAGAAATTACATTTATATGTATTTCATAAAATCAAATTAAATTCGTTCGTACATCTATTTGATGATATAAAACTGTAATTGTTTATGAACAAACTGTTTCCAAAATCTCTACACATAATTCCAAATTGGACGCACGTAGTTTCTTCCAACTTTCGGCTTTCATGACTTCTTTCACGTTTCCCTTTATGAATTGAAGAGCACGACTTTTGAGACGTTCGTTTGAATTGAGATCAGCCAATAGAATAATATCAGCAACTGAAGATACATCCATACTTTTGGTTAATATATTTTCACACATTGTTTCCAAGTCCATCAATGCGTATTTATTGGCAGCAGAGAATAGGTCATATGCCATTTCCTTGTGTATTCCCTTACCCGTGTATATGAATGTTAGCATTTCTTTCATTACTTCAGCGTCCATATCATCAATTGTTATGCGATTTGTTTTAGCTTCCACAAAGTCACTGCGAAGCATAGTATCAAAAACTTCGCTACGTCCACTCAGTATAACTTTATGAGCCTTGAACTCACATCCATCTCGTGCAATCAGTGTTATATCGCTGAATTTCTCGTTAGCCAGCATTTGGCCTAAATCAGTCATTATGGGGAGTACCTCCGGATTTTTAAGTTTTGATCTGACATGGATGACAGCATTTGGGTGATCAGAAACATAAAGTCCATTAATCTCAAAAAAGAAAATTTTCGTATTTTTCTAATCGGTTGAAATATATTTGGTTAGGTGATAAGTGGGTATAATTACAATTAGCGTTACTTCGAAACTTGCATTAATGCAGTTTGCCGATAACAGTTTCAAGTAGATCTTGTGAATATTGATGGACCTTTCAACTTCTATTTTCCAAACCGATTTAATACACTCATCTTCCAATGCAATTTCCGGAGATATTGCAAATGTGGGAACAACTGTAGTTTAGTAAAAACTCTCCGATTTTTTTGAAATTTTTTCCAGAGGTAGATATTGTTACACTGATCACGGAAATGTATAATTTTCTTGGGGGACGGACCCGGTTATTGGACCCGAAAGTCCGGGTACAAACCCCGGGTTGGACCCGGCTCTACTGAACCGATTGCTACAAAATGGGTATCATTATAAAGCTTATGGAAATACCTATCCAACAAGTGGTCATATGGTGGGGTTATTTCCGGGTGGTCAGGTGATATAACCCAAAAACTGATTTTTGGACCCGGATTTTTCCATAAAACCCTCAAAAAATCGAAAATGGGTCCATTATGGGAGCCCGCTTAATTTATGTCAGATTATAGCTCGCACTTTAACCTTTCCAAAATGGTGCTATATGTTGTAATACCTTCTCTGGATCCAGAGATATGGCTCTTAGAATAAGCTTTATATATAAGCTTTCCAATGATACCCATTTTGTAGCAATCGGTTCAGTAGAGCCGGGTCCAACCCGGGGTTTGTACCCGGACTTTCGGGTCCAATAACCGGGAAACCGGGTCCGTCCCCCAAGAAAATTATGCATTTCCGTGATCAGCGCAATAACACTGTGCAACATTTTTGAGCCAATCGCGTGCAAACAACTTCTGTCCAGAATTTTATGAAAGTAGAGGACCAATAGGCGAAAACCATATTTGGGTTTTTGTTTTCTTAGATCGGGTTCGGTTTTTATGGCCTCATCTAAAAATGGTTAAAGATCGAATTTTTAAAATAAATCGGGGCTGTATGTCCGAAACCAATACGAATCTTGTTTTGACATCTGCAGCAAACTTGTAGATAAGAGCAAGAAGAAAATATTTGGAGGAATAGTGAACTCGAAAAATTGCATTTATTGCCTCAAATTTTATAATATATCTAAAAATTCTATAATTTGTATATATTTCGCAGCGTATCTCCCAAAATGTTAAATTCATCTTAATGTTACCTTTTGGGAAAATATTCTCTGAAATATAATTCACAACTCTTCAGAACATTATTTTGTTGTAAAATGCCTCTATCGCCTTGTTTATAGCAAATTTTTCAACAACAATTTGGTAAGTATTTCAATAATTCATTGAAATCCCCAACATGAGAATAAAGAGCCTGTGTGAACATTGTTTGAAATAAGTTTTGTAAAAGGTATGTATATTATGAAATACCCCTTAAACAACGTGAAATAACAATTTCAGAGGTTCAGAATGTTCTGAAGAATTGATAGTCACATTATTTGGAAGATTTTTAGAATGGTTACTTGTTTCAACTTCCAACAGTTTAGTTGTTACTGACCATAATTTCAGAAATTATGTAAACTTTTCTATAATTTAACGAGTTTGTTGCGCTAGATGCAGCTTTTCCTAGTTCATCTGTTTGACATATAAGTTCTACTACTTTAGGGCTACAATATTGATGAAGACTGCAAAGCAAAATTCTTATTAGTTTCGGAAATAAAGGTCCGATCACTGGAAAAAAGGCTCAATTTAGGTCGGTTTAGATGAGGCCATAAAATCTAAACCCGATCTAAGAACACAAAACCCAATTAAGGTTTTTGTAGTCTCAATATGTACTTTCAGAAAATTCCCATTAGAAGTTGTTTGCATTTCGAGTGTTGCACAGTGTAATATCTACCTCTGGTAAAAATTTCAAAAAAATCGGAGAGTTTTTACTAAACTAGAGTTAAGCCCAAATGTGTTATTTAGTGGTAAATAAAAGACACACAGGTTTTTATTTATGTATTTGTTCATTTTCGTTTCTTTTATAAAAACGTGTAAAAACTTTTATTTCGAAGGTTAATAAAAAAATGGCTTGAGAAAAGAAAAGTTTTACTTAAATAGAGTCGTTATTCCTCTACACACTGCAACAAGTTGAATGTAATTAGTGCACAACGTATTGTAAGACAGCACAACATTCGTAACGGACATATAAGGTGATTTGTACACACTACAATTTACTTTTGCATTTACGAAATCGAGTGGATTTCAACTGTCAGTGTACATATATGTCAAATTAAATCTCATCTGATATCCTTTGGATTTCATTTGACGTTTAATCAATGAAATTGACAGTTGAAATCGAGTGGTTTTCGTTAATTTTACCCGATGATTACACATACAAGTACCTTGCAGACAGTTTTGTACAAAGCATGGTATAATTACTTAGGTAGATGCCTCAGCCCAGCTGATCGAATCTAAAACGTCAAAAAACTAGGAATTCGCTATAAAAAATCAAAACAAAAAACCATATGATTCGGTAAGTAAGAGATAGCATGAGTTCACTTCACTATACAAACACAAGCGATAAAAAGAGACAACAGGAAACCATGCGGCGAAAATTTTGACAGTTTACATTACAAAAAAAGTTGCTTTGTTGTAGCAATTCGCCGATGTTTCTACCTAAGTAATTGTACCATGGTACAAAGATGTCAATATTATAAGATAGGAAAAGTCCATGGTACAATTAGAAAGGTAGATGCCTCAGCCCAGCTGATCGAATCTAAAACGTCAAAAAGCTATGAATTCGCCATGAAAAATCAAAACAAAAAATCATATGATTCGGTAAGTAAGAGATAGCATGTCTACACTTTATAGGCAAACACAAGCGATAAAAAGAGACAACAAGAGACCATTTGGCGAAAATATTGACAATTTACATTACAAAAAAAGTTGCTTTGTTGTAGCAATTCGCGGATGCATCTACCTTTCTTATTGTACCATGGAAAAGTCAATTGTGAAAAATTAACTGTAGAGGGAGTTAACCTCTGTTGCTTAGAGTTGGGCTATTGAACGACCTAGTTCACTGTCCTAGTTCAAAAACGTATGAGTAACATTATACAAACTAACGTGAGATATTAAGTATACGCAGTTTGTTTCTTACAAACGACCGGTGTCCATTAAACTAGATAGTGAACTAGGTCGTGTAATATAGTTCAATTGGCACAACTCTACTGTTGCTACGATATCATAGCAACATTAGCTGTGTCTGGTTACCCTAAAATTTGTAACAATTTGTACCAATTGTTGCTGGAAGTCGTCTGTTAACACAAAAAACCAGCAAAAGAGAGCGATTCGAGAGAGACATTTTGACAGTTCTTTCACTGAGAGCTTGCAAATTCTTGCTGGACAAATTTCTTCTAGCAAGCACTTGCAAGCTCTTCTTCTTCCTGAAAACAATCAATCAGCTGTTTTTAATTTGTTGTTGATTTATGTTTGTGAAAATTAAAAACAATTTTATTGTGGAAATAGCAAGCCTAATGGTATTGTTTTTTTGGAGAACAAAGTTGCAAGTGAAAAAATACATTTGTTGGTCATTTTCTTTTTTATTAAAAAAAAAATACAATATCTTTGCTTCCTTTGGTTCCTTTATTGACGGACAAATTGTTCTGTTTTGGCAAGTCAGCTGATTACTTGCTGGTTTTTGCTGGGAAAGTGTCTGTTTACTTTTTACAGTTCTCTTGCAAAAGAGAATAAATACTCCTTACTCTCTGAGAAAGTTCTTGCTGGACAATTCTTGCTGGAAAAGTAACCAGACAGACTTATTCTGTTAAACGAAAACTGTTACTCATTGGAATATTGACAAGAAAAACATTAAAACTCAAATTTACGGCGTTGACTTTTGTTTTTTTATTAAATAAAAAATAAGAAATAGTGAAGAAATAAATTTCAGCCACAAAACACGACGTTCATGTTTTCTGCCGCGAGAAATGGGAATCAAAAACTATTGGCATGGTACAATAATTCATAGGTAGGCCAGGTATGAGAATCGCCAAAAAATACAACCCTTGGCTTAAAACGTCAAAATTGTTTTGATGAATGATAACGGATGAGTATACAAAGAAGAAGAAGAACGAAACGTTGAAATGAAAACAAAACAGAGTTGAATTTTTTGATCAATAATAAATATCAACTCTGCATGTCAACACGGTTTTGACAGATTAAGCCATAACAAAAAAAAATGTAATCAGCTGTTAGTTGTGGCCTACCTAAGAATTATTGTACCATGACTATTGGCATTGCTGTTATCAATTCCAGTGAGTTGTGTAGCCATCTGTAACCAAAATGTGTAACTATTAAAGCTGTTCTACACGGTATGTTTTTTACATATTTGTGCATACCAACTGTCACTTTTTACAAACCTGAATTTTGTACACATGGTGTGAACTATACAGAAATTTCAATGCATGAAAGTGTATGTGCATACATATGTATATTTTTCGAATAGAACGCGCTCTATTCTCGTCTGTACAACCAAAGGTAAACAGCTGTTTGGTTTGTACGCGGAATAAATAAAGAAAACAACAGAAAACGAATGAAAAATAAAATTTTGCCGTGCAGAAGGAATCACATATGGGCGAAAAAAGTGACAGTTGTTATGCATGAATATGTAAAAAACATACCGTGTAGAAACCCCATTAGCATATGTTTTTGGAAAATGCATTTGTTCGGGTCTTTATTGCTTTACGTTTTTGGTTTTGTATAGTCCCAGTCCACACTAGCAAGAATTTCAGTAAAAAATTTCATGAAATTAGGCGTTCTTAAATCGTATTCCCTACTGCAGCAATTTTATGATTTTACTCTACTATGGAAGTCATGCTAGAACAAAAACTGGTAACAGCAATACCCTGCTGACTGAACTGGGCTGTAATGCTAGTGTCAAATTCCATATGACATTTTATATATTTATTTCTATGTTCGATGTATATTAGGAATATATATTTTTAAAGAAAAAATATATTCATCAGAAAAAAGCTATTTCCCATAAAGACATCTTCATATTAATGACATTTAACCTCCTCCAAGTCGGAACGACGAGCCGCACACTAAAACACAGCTTATAGAGGCGGTGCAACATTTGTTAATATGTGTGGTATTTTGTTAAGTTTGAAAAAAGCCCTAATTAACATGTGCTTTTTCGATTTCAATAATAAAATATAGAAACAACTTATCCTTTTTCAATGAATTTCCAGCGACCTCAAACATATTTGCAAGAATTCTAGTTTCTGTGAGAAATTATGCATTTCGTGAAATGATACGGAAACATTCAAATTGAAAATTTTCATTAATGCTTTCCAAAATATTCAATCAAATGTAAAAAATTATTAGTTTTTTAAATTCCAATAATTTATAGACATTTCCTTAAGTATAGTACACATTGACAAGCAAAACTGACAGTCATCGAGGCCTATTTCGTGAATATCAAAGCCTAACTGAAAAATGTCTTTTGTAATATCTAAATAATACCGTATATATTGTATTTAAAAGGTTTTCCGCTAAATAAAAGCTGTTATTTGCAGGAAAAAATTTCCTAAAAGTACGTTGGCTGTCATTTTTGATTGATAGTGTGTACTCCCCTTTACTTTGTTTACATTTTCCGGTGACAGTAACATTACAAACAGAAACAAGTTTATATGTGGTTCTTGTTGAGTTGTATTTGTTGTAGTATTTACTTTTCCTTCTTTGTTCTACCATGTATGGAAGTCGATCTAGAGCATAGGTGAAGAAGATGAGCACTCGCCTTTACGATTTCGTACAATTCACCATACAAATGATCTCTTCGTGTTCATCATTGATCTAGAGACGCATAATTTCATGTAAACCTAGCATAACAGAGAGCAACCTTTAGTTTACAAATAACAGGACATTTGAGTTGATATATGGTATGTTCCTTTACTTTTAAAAATAGTAGAAGTAGCAAAAGTTGTGAACTACCTTCATATCTATTGAATGCTTACATCGAGTAATGGATAACTTTTCGAGTACAAAGTGGCAAAACTTGAACGTAAAGGAACACAGCTATTATGATTGTCTAGTAACCAAAACTTGCCTGTGCGACGTATGCGTCCCGACAACTGCAAAAACATGTACATGGATGCAACGTCCATCTCCTCTTTACTTCTATTTCATTTATTGTATTCCTCAACGATAAGAAACAAGAAAACATGATTATCAATATGACGAATATAACTTAATTATGGTCCCATGCAAAAGTAAGATAACCGGCAGTACAATTAAAAGTTTATGGCATACCCCAACATTACATTATAGAGAAACTAACTGGTCACAATTCGTATCAGTAAAAAATATAAGCTAGTTACTGATTAGAAAATAATATAATAGGAATAAATAAGAATAAAGCAACAAAATGTAATCAAAAGAATTGAAAAGTGTGCTAGACGCAATCGAGCACTACTAAGAATGGAGGTCAAATAATTAAAAATTTTCTTATGGGTAGATAAGGAAAAAACGCAATAACGCGGTTGGAAGTCAATTGTTTTTGGGTAAGAGCCTCTAAATATCAAAATGGTTTATGTCAATTTTAAAAGCACCATCAAAATTGCAATGGTATTTTTACCGTTCCTTCTTTTCGAAAGAAGTCATGAAGACAGAAAGTTGGAAGAAACGAAATGAGACATTTTTAAATCTTCTTTCCTATTTTGCTCCCAAAAATGCATAATTGATCTAGTGGGCTCCATCGCTGTAATAGTATGTCCCAGAACATGGAAAATAGTACTACGTTGCCAAATTAAATGAATCGTTCATTTCAGCAATAAAAGTTCATCTTGGATAGCCTTCTTTATAGATAACTTCCATTCTTCTATTCTTCTTTCCTCCGCTAAACATGATCTGGTTTTCCATTAAAAACTACCTCTAATGAGCTGTCATAAAGAGAACCTCTTTATTAGTAAGTATTTCTTTAGAAACGTCACAATATCGCATGTGTAAATATATATGTTAAATGATAAATATTGGACTTTGCTTAAGGCAAAGTGAAACCAAGTTGTCAACAATCTTAAGTTGTTTCTGCTTTTTTACTTCTGCAGATATGGGGCAGTAGTCCATCGTTATTTATATTTATTTTAAATATACATGCAAATGATTGGCAGTTGGTTAGGTGGTGATCATGGTGCAAGAAAAAGGTGATACAATATGTGTGTTCGTAACTCAATATTTATACAAATTGTTACTGGACGTTGTTCGTTTACTCTACAGTACAATGCAAAAGACCTTTGTCGATTACAAGAAGTTACTGGACTTGTTGTTGAGTAAACGAACACATCTAATAATACCAACTGATGTCTTCATTTAAAACAAGTTGTCGGTTATTGGAATTAAATATTACATATTTTCATAAGAAATTGTGTTTCTGAAACAGGGGAGATATAAAAAATATTCTTCTTCATATTTTTCTCCCAAAAATGTCTGTCAATCTCGACTAAAGTATATTGTCATGTGTGCAAGCCACTTTATATCTCTGTTACGAAAGATGTGATGTCTTGCAATACGTCGTGAACTAATTACATGCAAGTTGTTGCATTATGCGGAAGAAATAACGAAAATTTATGTTAAACTTCGGCGATTTCTCTTTTCTCAAGTCATTTTTATTCGTTTTCCAAATACTCCTACACATTTTTAAAAACAAAAATTACCAAACACCTAAATACAAATCTGTCCATATTTTATATACCAGAAGATGTTGTTTCTACAATATCTTCTGAAATTGCATTGGAAGATGGGGGTATTCAATCCGTTTGGAAAATAGAAGTAGAAAAGCTCTTCGATACCCACAGGATCTGCTTGACGCTGTTATCGGCCAACTGCACTGAAGCACGTTTCTAAAGCTGGGTACACATTGTCAGTTTTGAATGACGATTTTTTGCAAATATTCAAAAATTGTCCAACCGTCCAGCAACCACAAAATATTTTATGGTTGCAACCGATTATTTGAGCAAAACTGACAATTAAAACTGATCGTTAACAAACAGTCTACAATACAACAAAAAATATTTCAATGTAAAAAGCGGGGTACACACGATCAGTTTTGACTGTCGATTTTTCGGAAATATCGATAATGTCAAACTGTCCAGCAACCACAAAATATTTTGTTGCTGCATGATGAGTGACAAAAATTAACGGCCACACTGGCAAGAAACCGATTATTTGAGAAAAACTGACTATATATTCAATTGTCTGACCTTAATTCAGATGAATGAAAGATGTAATGAAAACAGACAGTTCCCAGCTAACAATATCCGAATTCGGACCGAAACTCTGCACAAGTATCCGATTCTGATGCTGAATTCGTTCCGAAATCGGAACAAAATTGTTCGAAAAGTTTTGTCGAAAAAAAATCGGAAGGAACATTCGAGTTTCTTTCCGAATTCTGAACGAAATCCTTTAAAAACTCTATTCTCCACAATTTCGGAGAAAACTCTAAAGGAACATTCGAAAATGGCCAGAAAATCAAATGACTTTTGGAAAATCAGAATTTCGAAAAAAAAAAATCATCTCACAAGAAATTTTTTATAGAAAAGTAAATTTCTATAGAAATTTTCTATAGAAAAGTTCATGTCAGATGAAATTTTCTATAGAAAAGTTCATGTCAGACGAAGTTTTCTATAGAAAAGTTCATGTCAGACGAAGTTTTCTATGGAAAAGTTTATGTCAGACGAAGTTTTCTATAGAAAAGTTCATGTCAGATGATGTTTTCTATAGAAAAGTTCATGTCAGATGATGTTTTCTATAGAAAAGTTCATGTCAGATGATGTTTTCTATAGAAAAGTTCATGTCAGATGTAGTTTTCTATAGAAAAGTTCATGTCAGATCAAGTTTTCTATAGAAAAGTTCATGTCAGATGAAGTTTTCTATAGAAAAGTTCATGTCAGATGAAGTTTTCTATAGAAAAGTTCATGTCAGATGAAGTTTTCTATAGAAAAGTTCATGTCAGATGAAGTTTTCTATAGAAAAGTTCATGTCAGATGATGTTTTCTATAGAAAACTTTGTCAGATGCAGTTTTCTATAGAAAATTTCATGTCAGCTGAAGTTTTCTATAGAAAAGTTCATGGCAGATGAGGTTTTCTATAGAAAAGTTCATGTCAGATGAAGTTTTCTATAGAAAAGTTCATGTCAGATGAAGTTTTCTATAGAAAAGTTCATGTCAGATGAAGTTTTCTATAGAAAAGTTCATGTCAGATGAAGTTTTCTATAGAAAAGTTCATGTCAGATGATGTTTTCTATAGAAAAGTTCATGTCAGATGAAGTTTTCTTTAGAAAAGTTCATATCAGATAAAGTTTTCTTTAGAAAAGTTCATGTCAGATGAAATTTTCTATAGAAAAGTCCATGTCAGATGAAATTTTCTATAGAAGAGTTCATATCAGATGAAGTATTCTATAGAAAGATGAAATTTTCTATACAAATGGTCATGTCAGAAGAAATTGTCGATAGAAAATTTCATGTCAGATGAAATCTTCTATAGAAAAGTTCATGTCGGATGAAGTTTTCTATAGAAAAGTTCATGCCAGATGAAGTTTTCTATAGAAAAGTTCATGCCAGATGAAGTTTTCTATAGAAAAGTTCATGCCAGATGAAGTTTTCTATAGAAAAGTTCATGCCAGATGAAGTTTTCTATAGAAAAGTTCATGCCAGATGAAGTTTTCTATAGAAAAGTTCATGCCAGATGAAGTTTTCTATAGAAAAGTTCATGTCAGATGAAGTTTTCTATAGAAAAGTTCATGCCAGATGAAGTTTTCTATAGAAAAGTTCATGCCAGATGAAGTTTTCTATAGAAAAGTTCATGCCAGATGAAGTTTTCTATAGAAAAGTTCATGCCAGATGAAGTTTTCTATAGAAAAGTTCATGCCAGATGAAGTTTTCTATAGAAAAGATCATGTCAGATGAAGTTTTCTATAGAAAAGATCATGCCAGATGAAGTTTTCTATAGAAAAGTTCATGTCAGATGAAGTTTTCTATAGAAAAGTTCATGTCAGATGAAGTTTTCTATAGAAAAGTTCATGTCAGATGAAGTTTTCTATAGAAAAGTTCATGTCAGATGAAGTTTTCTATAGAAAAGTTCATGTCAGATGAAGTTTTCTATAGAAAAGTTCATGTCAGATGAAGTTTTCTATAGAAAAGTTCATGTCAGATGAAGTTTTCTATAGAAAAGTTCATGTCAGATGAAGTTTTCTATAGAAAAGTTCATGTCAGATGAAGTTTTCTATAGAAAAGTTCATGTCAGATGAAGTTTTCTATAGAAAAGTTTTTTTTTTTCTATAGAAAACTTCATCTGACATGAACTTTTCTATAGAAAACTTCATCTGACATGAACTTTTCTATAGAAAACTTCATCTGACATGAACTTTTCTATAGAAAACTTCATCTGACATGAACTTTTCTATAGAAAACTTCATCTGACATGAACTTTTCTATAGAAAACTTCATCTGACATGAACTTTTCTATAGAAAACTTCATCTGAGATGAACTCTTCTATAGAAAACTTCATCGGACATGAACTTTTCTATGGAAAACTCCATCGGACATGAACTTTTCTATAAAAACTTTTCTATAAACTTCATTTGACATGAACTTTGTTAAAGAAAACTTTACCTGATATGAACTTTTCTATAGAAAACTTCATCTGACATGAACTTTTCTATAGAAAACTTTGTCTAAAATGAACTTTTCTATAGAAAACTTCATCTGACATGAACTTTTTATAGAAAACTTCATCTGACATGAACTTTTCTATAGAAAACTTCATCTGACATGAACTTTTCTATAGAAAACTTCATCCGACATGAACTTTTCTATAGAAAACTTCATCTGACATGAACTTTTCTAAAGAAAACTTTATCTGATATGAACTTTTCGAAAGAAAACTTCATCTGACATGAACTTTTCTATAGAAAACATCATCTGACATGAACTTTTCTATAGAAAACTTCATTTGACATGAACTTTTCTATAGAAAACTTCATCTGACATGAACTTTTCTATAGAAAACTTCATCTGACATGAACTTTTCCATAGAAAACTTCATCTGACATGAACTTTTCCATAGAAAACTTCATCTGACATGAACTTTTCCATAGAAAACTTCATCTGACATGAACTTTTCTATAGAAAACTTCATCTGACATGAACTTTTCTATAGAAAACTTCATCTGACATGAACTTTTCTATAGAAAACTTCATCTGACATGAACTTTTCTATAGAAAACGTCATCTGACATGAACTTTTCTATAGAAAACTTCATCTGACATGAACTTTTCTATAGAAAACTTCATCTGGCATGATCTTTTCTATAGAAAACTTCATCTGACATGAACTTTTCTATAGAAAACTTCATCTGGCATGAACTTTTCTATAGAAAACTTCATCTGGCATGAACTTTTCTATAGAAAACTTCATCTGGCATGAACTTTTCTATAGAAAACTTCATCTGGCATGAACTTTTCTATAGAAAACTTCATCTGACATGAACTTTTCTATAGAAAACTTCATCTGGCATGAACTTTTCTATAGAAAACTTCATCTGGCATGAACTTTTCTATAGAAAACTTCATCTGGCATGAACTTTTCTATAGAAAACTTCATCTGGCATGAACTTTTCTATAGAAAACTTCATCTGGCATGAACTTTTCTATAGAAAACTTCATCCGACATGAACTTTTCTATAGAAGATTTCATCTGACATGAAATTTTCTATCGACAATTTCATCTGACATGAATTTTTCTATAGAAAATTTCTTCTGACATGACCATTTGTATAGAAAATTTCATCTTTCTATAGAATACTTCATCTGATATGAACTCTTCTATAGAAAATTTCATCTGACATGGACTTTTCTATAGAAAATTTCATCTGACATGAACTTTTCTAAAGAAAACTTTATCTGATATGAACTTTTCTAAAGAAAACTTCATCTGACATGAACTTTTCTATAGAAAACATCATCTGACATGAACTTTTCTATAGAAAACTTCATCTGACATGAACTTTTCTATAGAAAACTTCATCTGACATGAACTTTTCAATAGAAAGCTTCATCTGACATGAACTTTTCTATAGAAAACTTCATCTGACATGAACTTTTCTATAGAAAACTTCATCTGACATGAACTTTTCTATAGAAAACTTCATCTGACATGAACTTTTCTATAGAAAACTTCATCTGACATGAACTTTTCTATAGAAAACTTCATCTGACATGAACTTTTCTATAGAAAACTTCATCTGACATGAACTTTTCTATAGAAAACCTCATCTGCCATGAACTTTTCTATAGAAAACTTCAGCTGACATGAAATTTTCTATAGAAAACTGCATCTGACAAAGTTTTCTATAGAAAACATCATCTGACATAAACTTTTCTATAGAAAACTTCATCTGACATGAACTTTTCTATAGAAAACTTCATCTGACATGAACTTTTCTATAGAAAACTTCATCTGACATGAACTTTTCTATAGAAAACTTCATCTGACATGAACTTTTCTATAGAAAACTTCATCTGACATGAACTTTTCTATAGAAAACTTCATCTGACATGAACTTTTCTATAGAAAACTTGATCTGACATGAACTTTTCTATAGAAAACTACATCTGACATGAACTTTTCTATAGAAAACATCATCTGACATGAACTTTTCTATAGAAAACATCATCTGACATGAACTTTTCTATAGAAAACATCATCTGACATGAACTTTTCTATAGAAAACATCATCTGACATGAACTTTTCTATAGAAAACTTCGTCTGACATAAACTTTTCCATAGAAAACTTCGTCTGACATGAACTTTTCTATAGAAAACTTCGTCTGACATGAACTTTTCTATAGAAAATTTCATCTGACATGAACTTTTCTATAGAAAATTTCTATAGAAATTTACTTTTCTATAAAAAATTTCTTGTGAGATGATTTTTTTTTTCGAAATTCTGATTTTCCAAAAGTCATTTGATTTTCTGGCCATTTTCGAATGTTCCTTTAGAGTTTTCTCCGAAATTGTGGAGAATAGAGTTTTTAAAGGATTTCGTTCAGAATTCGGAAAGAAACTCGAATGTTCCTTCCGATTTTTTTTCGACAAAACTTTTCGAACAATTTTGTTCCGATTTCGGAACGAATTCAGCATCAGAATCGGATACTTGTGCAGAGTTTCGGTCCGAATTCGGATATTGTTAGCTGGGAACTGTCTGTTTTCATTACATCTTTCATTCATCTGAATTAAGGTCAGACAATTGAATATATAGTCAGTTTTTCTCAAATAATCGGTTTCTTGCCAGTGTGGCCGTTCATTTTTGTCACTCATCATGCAGCAACAAAATATTTTGTGGTTGCTGGACAGTTTGACATTATCGATATTTCCGAAAAATCGACAGTCAAAACTGATCGTGTGTACCCCGCTTTTTACATTGAAATATTTTTTGTTGTATTGTAGACTGTTTGTTAACGATCAGTTTTAATTGTCAGTTTTCTATAGAAAAGTTCATGTCAGATGAAGTTTTCTATAGAAAAGTTCATGTCAGATGAAGTTTTCTATAGAAAAGTTCATGTCAGATGAAGTTTTCTATAGAAAAGTTCATGTCAGATGAAGTTTTCTATAGAAAAGTTCATGTCAGATGAAGTTTTCTATAGAAAAGTTCATGTCAGATGAAGTTTTCTATAGAAAAGTTCATGTCAGATGAAGTTTTCTATAGAAAAGTTTATATCAGATGAAGTTTTCTATAGAAAAGTTCATGTCAGATGAAGTTTTCTATAGAAAAGTTCATGTCAGATGAAGTTTTCTATAGAAAAGTTCATGTCAGATGAAGTTTTCTATAGAAAAGTTCATGTCAGATGAAGTTTTCTATAGAAAAGTTCATATCAGGTAAAGTTTTCTTTAACAAAGTTCATGTCAGATGAAGTTTATAGAAAAGTTTTTATAGAAAAGTTCATGTCCGATGGAGTTTTCCATAGAAATGTTCATGTCCGATGAAGTTTTCTATAGAAGAGTTCATGTCAGATGAAGTTTGGAAAAGTTCATGTCAGATGTTTGCGTTTTTCTATAGAAAAGTTCTTGTCAGATGAAATTTTTTATAGATCATTTCAGATGCGGTTTTCTATTGAAAATATATTAGATGAGTTCAGATCCGTTTGTATGTATGTACGTATGTTTAAAAGTCAATCATAGGTCGTCGGGAGGTCCACATGTAGTGAAGGATAACAGAAGAATATCTAATGATATAGGACTTGTCGGCCGAATGCAGTCCTTCAACTAGACCTAAAACACGAATTTGAAACAATATAAAACACCCAATTCATTTATTTTATTTACTATGCAATTCATTTGGATACAAATGGATTCTTATTGGATATCTTATTTTTAGGAGGTATACAAAAATACAAACGAAACATAAAGAGATTACAAAAAACCAAACTCAACATAAATTCATGTTATTTTATAAAATCAGTTTATATGGATATAAATAAAATGCTCTACAAACGTTCCTGTAGGGCCTTTTCCAAAATTTCGTTATATAAATCATAGTTGGTATCTTTGAGAATTTTCCAACCCTCTGTTTTCATAACTGATTTCAAGTTTGTATTTATAAATATAATAGCATTCTTCTTTAAGAGTTGATTGGAATGTCGGTCGGCCAGTAAGAGAATCTCAACAGATGAAGCCGTATTGATTGTTTCAGTTAATATGCCTGCACACATTGTTTCCAAATCGTCCAAGGCGTATTTATTAGCCGCCGGAAATAGGGCTAATGCCATTTCCTTGGGTATCTCCTTGCCGGTGTATATAAAGGTTAACATTTCTTTCATTACATCAGCATCCATGTCATCAATTGTTATCCGATTTGTTTTATTCTCAACAAATGCACTGTGAAGCATAGTGTCAAAAACTTCGCTACGGGCACTTAAAACAAGTTTATGGGCCATGAATTCAGTGCCATCTCGTGCAACCAGAATAATATCGGCATATTTGTTGTTCACCAAAATCTTTAAAAAATCATTTATTAGCTTCGGCTTTGATGTGACTTTATCCAGTTGCATCTGTTCTTTTGTTTTTATCTTTTTGGGTACATATTTCACTTTGAAGATAATTTCATTTTTAGTTAAAAATTCTTTAGGAGCCTTGAATAATGAAATACTGTTTTTCTCTTCTACGGGAATATTTTTGGTAATATTGTAGCCTTTTACATCTATCAAAACTTCGAAAAGGCCATTTGCTGTATTCGCTGAAATCAGCTGAACACGAGCGTCGTAGTTATATTTACTTTCTGCAGAACGCCAAACTATTAATAGTTTCCATTCAGATATGACATTTCCATTGCGCCCCGTTATTGTTGTTGGAGAAGTTACAAATCCTCCGTCCTTCAGAAAAGTTTCATCAAAATCATCTCCATGAAATTTCCAAGCAAATGTATTATCACCTATTTCGCTTATATTACCACGAGTACAGTTCAATTTATAACGAGAATACATTTCTACTTTTTAATAAAAAATACTATTCTTGCTGAATTCAATTTCTGTCCAATTCGCCTTCGAGATACGAAAAATTTAACGCTGGAACAACCTCATTCAACGTAACTTGTCTAATGTAATTTGTGCACGACGCATTGTGAAACAACAACATTAGCTTCACAACAATTGCCTAAGGTGGCTTGGACACAGGACAATTTAGTGTTTGACCGTGTTTAGACACTCAAACTGGAAAGAAAATTTTTCTTCTCAATTTCTTTTAAAATTTCCTTGTTGTTTAGACACGAAAATCATTGGCCTGTTCCCGTACTTTATAAAGTGGTAAAAGTCGTAAAACTTGTAAAAGTCGTAAACGATTTTCATATAAATTTTGTGTACGGGAACGCAAAATGTGTAAAATTGGTAAAAATTGTAAAAACTTTTTAGTTCTGGAACAGAGCTCATGTTTGTGTCAATTTTATAATTTTTCTTATTCTTCTTCACACTCATTTTCTCATTACGCCGTTCAAAAACAAAGCCAAGGCAAAATTGTAATGAAAAGTAAAAATGGACGTGAGTGATAAACAATTAATCATTAAAGGAACCCTTGAATTGCATTTTAATTTTGATATTTCCACTTATTTCTAATTGTTTTTGCTTAAAAAATAGTTTTTCCTCCAAAAGGTTTTTTTACAATTGTCTTCGCTGTTGTTTGTTTCTCGACAGAGAAAATAAAATGAAAGAAAATGCAAAAACAAATCTGCAGCCAACTTCAGGTTGTATACGAAGAACAACGAAACAAAACAGAATTTGCCAGTACAGAGGTGTGTGTACCCCCTCTTATTCCTCTCTACTCCCTCGCCCATAAACTCAATTTTCTTTCCCATCAACTTTCCCTGTATAAACAGGGACTTTGGTCTAGTGCTGTCGCAATTTAGTTCATATTTAAATTAGGCAATTTTCCTTGCGGCAATTGTCAGTTTGTGGGTGAGAGAGGTTGTTGAGAGGCAAAAGGCCTCGGCACATACGGCGCGTTGAGCGTTGTGTTACAACAACCACATGAAAACTTCAAGAACAAACTTGGCATCACTTACACATTTTTCATGTGGTTGTTGTTTTCAACGCGCAACGCGTCGCACAACGTACCGTATGTGCCGGGGGCTAAAGGGTTACCATATACCTCACTTCTCTCTTCATCAAACTGACAATTGCCGCAAGGAAAATTGCCTAATGTAAATATGGACTTATATAAGGTATATGCATGAATTACAACAACCCAATAGAAAATCAAGTCTTCGATGACATGTTCGCCGACGATTCGTTAATGAAATTTCCGAAATTGTCATGCAATTTCTTGCAATGTGTCACCAGAAAAAACCAAAAATACTCAAACGAAATATGCTATGAAAGAAGTGTACATATCCAGAAATTGTTAATATTTTAATACGACTGGTTTCGTTCAAACATTACGTTTTGAATTAAAAATTCGGAACATTTTTCTAAATAGCGGGAGGTAAGTGAAAAATAGTATGGCTGATATACGTATTAACTTTAAAACAATGATTTTTGTTTGTTTCTTTAACAAAGGATGAAGCAATCAACATAGAATTGGAAATTTTATTTGGAGTCTATTATATTGGAACGCGATCCTGGAAACAATTAAAGGGAAGTATATAAATGACATATATACATATATTTATACATCACAAGATTGTGCATAATGTTTTATTCTTTGCAGAATTCACCCAAAAGGATGGTTGAAACTAGAACTGACATTTATTGTTATTAAATTCATGAGTTAAGTTCATGGTAGAACAAGAAAAGGTAGCAGCAATACCCAGCTGACTGAACTGGGTTGTAGTGTTAGTGTCAAATTCCATTCGACATTTTATGTATTTATTTCTATGTTCGATGTATATTAGGGATATATATTTTTGAAGAACAAATTTATTCATCAGAAAAAAAACTATTTCCCATAAAGACGGCTTCATATCATTGACATGTAACCTTCTCCAGGTCCGAACGACATGCCGCACACTAAAACACCGCTTATAGAGGCGGTACAATATTTGTTAATATGTGTGGTATTTTGTTAAACTTGAAAAGAATAAAGCCCTAATAAACATGTGCTTTTTTGTTTTCAAAAGCAAATGATTGAAACAACTTCTCTTTTTTCAATGAATTACCAGCGACCCGAAACATTTTTGCAAGTATTCTACTTTCTGCGAGAAATTATGCATTTAGTGGAATGATATGGAAACATTCAAATTGAAAATCTAACGAGTTTTCATTCATGTTTTCCAAAATATTCAATCAAATGTGAAAAATTATTAGTTTTTTAAATTCCAATAATTTATAGACATTTCCTTGTTTTGTTTACATTTACGTTGACACTAAGGTTTACAAACAAAAACAAATTCCTTTGTGGTTGTTGTTCGAGTTGTATTTGTTGTAGTATTAACTTTACCTTGTATTTGTTCTACCATGAGTTAAGTTATTACCTATCGATAACAATCGATACATTCGATTATAACATCTTTCCCCTCTTTTATAATTCAAGTGCATATTAATTAATTTCATATAATGAGATCCAATAAGAAATATAATAGAAAATTATATATATATATATATATATATATATATATATATATATATACAAGGTGGCATGGTTTAATAAGAAAGGTTAGCCAAAGCTCTTTGTCAATTTAAATTTTTTCATTCGAGTATGCCTAAAACTTCAAAACAATATAAACAAACTGTGTATGTGTGTGTGGTGTTTGAATAACATGTCAAACAATTTTAAAAACAATCGAATTCAATGATTTTTAAAATTGTTTTTAGACCATTTGTATGGAAGAAATTGGTGAGATTTGCATTGAAACAATCAGTTTATCATATTCACAACTCGATTATGTGGAGAAAACTTAACTCTTCATTCATTTTTCGGGGTTTTTATAAAATGCTCAAAAAATGCATTGTAAACAAACCCACTTGTTGCTTTTATTTTGAAGTTTTAGGAATTCAAGAAAAACAAGGTTTCTATAGATTTTTTCATTTAAACCTACCTCTTTACTTATACCATGCAAGGTGGTGTTCAGTTTTAAAAGACATCACGCCAAGCAGGATCAGGTACCTTAGACATCTAGTTGGTAGTCCTGTAGTTGCCTTGGAAGTCTGCGGTTCCTAGTAGAGCTGTGCTTTCTAGTTCGTTTAGCTGATCGATCCTTTTAGTTCAGGTCTTTTGATTGAACTAGTTCGTTCTTTTAGTTCAGTAGTTCAGGTCGTCATTCAGCAAGCACTTTGCAATGAAACTCTCTAAAATGTTGCTCATTACCATATAGTTGACCGAAGATCCTATTAACTGTTGATAATAAATTCGGAGAGTGTTTTTCTCGTTGGTAGAGTATACCCAGTATGGTACAAATACACAGGTAGCCGCATCGGCAATTGTTAGTAACATAAGATGTCAACATTTGACATCAATTCAATGCAATTGACACATTATGTTACCATCAGCTGGCGTGATATTGCTACCTGTATTATTGTACCATGATACCCAGGACTGTGTGACACAAGTTATATTATTTTTTTTTTTGAATTCTGGCTCATCAGCTATGTGTAGCGCATGATGACTTTTGCTACCATTTTGCCTATCAATTTCTTCTTGAGAGCTTGTACTTGGCAATTCTACTCCAACCGCGTCAGATTCCAAGTTCAGAGTCCTGTGTGTTTGCTGCCGTTTCAAGAGGCGGTTACTGCCTTTTCACCACCAAAGGAATATGATGATGCTTTGTCTTCATGTGTCTACTTAAATTGCATTTCGCTCTTTTATGCTTGGTTTACATTTACGAAATCCACTCGATTTCAACTGTCAAATCCATAGGTTAAACGTCAAATGAAATCCAGATGAGATTTCATTTGACGTTTGAGCTATGGAATTGACAGTTGAAAGCGAGTGGATTTCGTAAATGTAAACTTAGCATTAGATTCATTTTCCTTAAAATGCATCCAAATTCCACCATATTTTCTGTTTTCAGACATATTACTTTCTAAGAACAAATTTGCACTCTTCGATTGAGAAAAACTAGCAAAATGTAATTGTCTTACCCTGCGTTTACACATGACAGGACAGTTGAGTACATGTATTAATTGTCAAAAATCCAAAACTTGCCTGTGTGACGTAGGCGTCTAGACGACTGAAAACAGTTGTCAAATTATGAATGAAAATCGTCGATTTGTTTTTGTTTTCCGTTCACATATTTTGTTTTTGTTCATGTTTTTTTGTTTTCAAAACATTTCTATTAATAATCTCACTTGTTTTACAAAAATGTCAAAAATTTGTTAACCCTACTGTCTGTGAAAAAATTATGGACAGCTGACAAATGTGCAAACGCCGGTTGAAACAGCTGACATTTCTTTCGTTCTTTTACTGAACTACCGAACTATAAAGAACGACTTCGATTGATCTAGTTCAGTCGTTCTTCGAGGTGAGTCGTTCAATTGAACTAGTTCGTTCGCGAACTACACAACTCTAGTTCCTAGTAGGTCTAGTTGTTGGTAACGGATTTATGGGCGTAGAGTCCTGTTCTCTATTATTTTGAACACTGATCTGGATTTCATCGTTTGCCTCTTCAGGATGATGCGTAACCTCTGAAGGGGGTTCCAATCGGTCTTACCTTATCGCCCATGTTGTCGTGCATGAATACTGGGACAATTGTGTGAAAATGTCGTCAACGATACCAAAGGGCTGTCAACAAAGAGTCGTGAACGAATTGGAAATGTCGTGCACGAGTCATCAATGTTGTCTTGAAGACATTTTCTATTGGGAACTAACAAATTTACAAAAACAACATTGTTGTTATTGAAAATTAATTGTCAAAGAAAATTGAATTGAGGGTCGTTCCAAAAATTTTCTCAGAAAAAAAAGAACATTTTGAAAATCCTCTAAAATCATGGTAGTGGTACCACACCAACTAATAGAATATGAAAAGTCAAATCCCTTTGTCCCGATTTACATTAGGCGAGTTTACTTGCGGCAATTTTTCTCGTTCCTCTATAATCTTGCCTCTTGCGTTTATAAAAGGCAATTCTGTTCCGACAAGTTTTGTTTTCAAAACAATGAAAATAATAAAAGGAATTGCCTGAAAATTGCCGGTACGAGCAATTTTTTTCCATTTCCATTCACCTTACGTGTCTCTCCTACAAACAGAGACTTGCCGCAAGTAAACTCGCCTAATGTAAATTGGGACTTTATAAAAAATTATTTTTGTTGTAATTTCCCCAACAACATAAACAAAGTTTTGACATAACATATTCGAAATTTTACGATGTCACTACCTGGGTTATTGTGCCATGTCTAAAATATAAGAATTTTGAATCAAAATGTAAATATAATGCATTCAGAACTCTCGTTGATAATGTTCTTTGTACGTTTAGGATGAAAAATAGTATTTTATGATAGCAAATTTCGAAGTTTTAAATTGCATGAGTAGACCCTATTACATTTTGAAAACTAAATTTACAAAAACAGTAAGAATACAGCTGATTGTCACTTCTACCTTATATAAATATGCCTTGCTTTGTTCCTTTACATTTTTAATGGTAAAAGAGAAAACTGTCAAAATTGCTCTCTCATGAACAGTTTTACCAGAAAAGTAAAGGAACGAAAAAATGGTAGATCTGGTAGCAATGTCAAAAAGAAACATAATAATGCAATTTTCTTCTTTTATTACCCAGTTTTTATTTTGTTTTATCAGCGTTTGCCTTTTTCTTCTGTTATTTGTTCATTTTTTTCTTCATTGTCAAAGAATGTCGAAAAATCAGTTCTACCACTTTTTACCTGAAGAAATTCATCTGGTAGCCTTTGGTAGAAGTGAAAGTAATTTTTGCTCTCTCTCCTCTCTCACTCTCTTAAAAATGGCTTCCAGTTTTACCACTTTTTGGGGTTAAGGAACGCTTTGCAGGTTAAAAATGGTAACCTCAGGTAATACCCCGGTTACACTTAACCGCATTAACCCAGTGGTAACCTCAGGTAATACCCCGGTTACACTTAACCCAGTGGGCTTGGTTTTCAAATGTCAATTCCATAGCGCAAACGTCAAATAAATCCTCATGAAGTGGGTTAACCCGACAAAAATCTCTAGTGTAACCGTACTATAAGTAAATGAACACAACTAATGCTAATGCTTGGTTTACATTTACGAAATCCACTCGATTTCAACTGTCAAATCCATATGTTAAACGTCCAATGAAATGCAGATGAGATGAGAAATCTCATCTGGATTTCAATTGACGTTTAACCTGAAAACGAGTGGATTTCGTAAATGTAAACCAAGCATAAGCTGGTACTACATTATATAAAGTTTACATTTACGACATCCACTCGATTTCAATTGTCAATTCCATTGCTTAAACGTCAAATTAAATCCAATGGGTAATTGGAGTAGACGTCCAAAGCAGTAGTGCGATTCATGAAATTATGGGCTCTTTGATCGAGTTCCATACTAGAGTAATTTTATTAAATTGCTGTAGTGGGTAACTCGATCTGAAAACTCCTATAAAATGAAAAAGTTTTTAGTGCAAGTTTCAGTGTGTGACAAAAGACCAACTAGTTAGCGACGAAAGTTAAGTAGTCGCTAAGTCGGGGTCCAAACTAGGGATAGGCAAGTCGACTTTCGATTAATCGATTAGTCGACTTTTTGGTTTGAAAAGTCTAAAAATCGAAGTCGACCTTTGGTTATAGAGAAATCGAAAAGTCGACCTTACATGGTCGACTTTCGATTTTCTTACCCAACATTTTTTACATGCCAAATATTGTAATAACACCCTCTGTTGACAGCAATATGTATCAAAAAAGCTATAAAATCGATCAAAAATCGATTTTAGTCGACTTTGATCATAATCGAAAGATCGAAAAATCGACGTTTTTGTTAAAGGTGAGAATTGAATGATCGAAAAGTCGACTTTTCCGTTGAAGGTAAAAATCGAAAGATCGAATAGTCGATTTTTGACTTCGATTACGTATCCCTAGTCCAAACTAGGTTGAATTTCATTAGTCTCGGTCCACACTAGAGTGAATTTCATTAGTGTTGATAGAATATAATCTTTAAAATTTTGTTAGAAATTGTGAAAAATATAGATTCGCCGTGACACATTAGATTGTGGCAAATTTTATTTCAAAAAATTTAAGCAACAATTCTATTTATTGTTTATATTTAACACATGACAGGACAGTTGAGTACATGTATTGATTGTCAAAATCCCAAAACTTGCCTGTGTGACGTAGGCGTCCCGACAACTGCAAAAACAGTTGTAAAATTATGAATGAAAATCGTGGATTTCTTTTTGTTTTCCGTTCACATATTTTGTTTTTGCTTTGTTGCATCCCAGTTCTGTTGTCTTTTTTATTATTTGAAATAGTTTTGTTTTCATTTGTTCAAAAATATTCATGTTTGCTGTCTACGAAAATTACCAGACAGTGACGAGGCAACTAGCCAAATGTTTGTATGTATAAGTAAATCAGAGTTGTATTTGCAGACAGTCTGTTTTGTGTTACCCTGCGTTTACAAAAGACAGGACAGTTGACTTCATGTATTGATTGTCAAAAACCCAAAGCTTGCCTCTGTGACGTAGGCGTCCAGACAACTGTAAAAACAGTTGTAAAATTATGAATGAAAACCATAGATTTCCTTTTGTTTTCCGTTCACATATTTTGTAAATTATCATCTCACTTCTTTTTCACAAAAATGTCAAAAATTTGTTAACCCTGCTGTCTGTGAAAAACTGATAGACAGCTGGGAGACAGCCGACAAATGTATGTATGTGTTAGTAAATCAGAGTTGTATTTGAAGACAAACTGTCTGGTGTAAACGCCTAGTAAACGCCAAGTTACAATTTGTGAGGCATGGTAGAACAATAAAGGCCTGCTTACATAAGCTGCCTTGCCTGCTTACCTTGCTTACTTCTGATAAAAGAATAAAAAAGAAAAGGGCAACCCAGTTCGAAATTTCCTCGGCCTTCTTTATTCTTTTATTTTTATTATGTCAAAAAATGAAGCAGGAAAGCAAGGCAATCAGGCAGAGCAGCTTATGTACGCAGGCCTTAAAAGGTAACAACAATACCCAGCTGACTGAACTGGGCTGTAATGTTAGTGTCAAATTCCATACGACATTTTATATATTTATTTCTATGTTCGTTGTATATTAGGGATATATATTTTTTGAAGAAAAATATATTCATCAGAAAATAAAACTATTTCCCATAGAGACTTCTTCATATCAATGACATGTAACCTCCTCCAAGTCCGAATTCTATTCTATCTGCAAGAATTGTTCTTTTTGCGAGAATTTATGCATTTAGTGGAATCATATGAAAACATTCAAATTGAAAATTGAATGGTTATATTACACCATATGTTTTTCACATGTATGACATCAGCTGGTCTGTATATTAGTATACCAAAGGTGACTACATACATGTGAAAAAGCATATGGTGTAATATAGCCAAATGTGAAAAAATATTAGTTTTTTAAATTCCAATAATTTATAGACATTTCCTTAATCTGTTTACAATAGCCGATGACACTAACATTACAAACAAAAACAAATATCTATGTGGTTGTTGTTGAGCTGTATTTGTTGTAGTATTTACTTTACCTTGCTCGGTCTACCATGATTTTTAGGGGATAAAATAATTATTTTAGGTCTAACAATTTTGGGAATTTTGTCAAAGGTCTTGTTTTTGTAGGACGAATTAAACATTTGAAATATCAATCTATTCATTCAGCTGGCCTGATGCAAGTACCTTGAAACTGTGTCATGGGGAAAGCTTTTATTTTGATCACTGACTTATAGAAAAAGTATGTCAAATATTAAAATTATAAGCTTTTTAATTTTACCGATTTTTTGTCGGTAACAACAAAATAGTTACAGACACTACAGATGCTTTGTTATGCTACACTGACCATGTAGTAAGTCAGTCAGTCAGTAATAATAAATAATAAAAAAGTAAATGCTAGTGAAATTGACCAAAAAGAAATGGCCTGTTCCAGTACTGCAAGAATCTACTAATTTTCAATATTTTTTCCGATAACATAAAGGAAAAAATGTTATCGTAGTAAAAAATAGTAGCTTCTTGCAGGTTCTGGAACAGAGCAATAGAATTTTTTGGTTACAGACAAAAATCGGTAAAATAAAAATGCAAAATTATGAATTAAAGTTAGTAACACTGTTGATATCGGTAGGATTTAGCAACAACTATATTTTGGTTGTTAACTTACCGACAAATTTCGTGAATTAGCGAAATTATAAGCATTTTAGATATTTGTTGGTAACAAAAAAGAAAATGCGTTTGAGAATCCCATCACAGATGTCAAACAGCTATTGAAATTAAAGTGTACAGTACAGTACACACGATGTACAGTACACACGATCAGTTTTGACTGTCAGTTTTGCTCAAATAATCGGTTGCTTGCCAGTGTAGCCGTTCACTTTTGTCAGTCATCAGACAGCCACAAAATATTTTGTGGTTGCTGGACGGTTGGAAAGTTATCGATAATTGCGAAATATCGACAGTAAAAACTGATCGTGTGTAAACCGCTTTAAAAGAAGATGAAAAGTTTTGACTTTACTTTGTTCTAGAACTAAAAAGATTTAACAACTTTTAGGACTTTTACACATTTTATCTGAAAACCCGTTCCAGTACACAAAAAAGTTGTAAAATGTTCACTTTTCATTAAACAAAAATGGCGCTGAATGGCGCTCTCTTTAAAAACTTTTTACTCGACAAATTTGAGTCTGTAAAAATAGTAACATGGTTGCCGGCGTCTGATTGGCTGATACCCCGACTTTGACATTTGTTCTAGTTTTTTTTTGACGTATTTTGCATTTTTGCGTTCCCGGACTATTTCATAAAACTTTTGTGTGAAAAAATATTTTTTATAGTTCTCTCTTTTACGAGTTTCACTGTTAAAAAGAACGGGAGCGAAGCTTTTGTAAAGTTAGCATCCAATTATATGTGTGTTCGTTTACTCAAAATTTGTACAAATTTTTACTGGATGTTGTTCGTTTACTCTACAGTACATTGCAAAAGTCCTTAGCCGATTACAAGAAGTTGCTGAACTTGTACAAATTTGTACAAATTGTTGAGTAAACGAACACACCTTATGTTTATTGTCCGTTATGGTAAATTGTCGTGTGTGCAGGTCACCTTATATCTCTTTTGTGAAATTTGTTCTTGTCTTACAATACGTTGTGCACTAATCACATTCAATTTGTTGCATTGTGCGGGCAGAATAACGACGCTCTATTTAAGTCATGGCACAATTACCAGGTAGATGCATCAGCAAACAACTACAACAAAACCGAGTTCAGTACTGTGAAATGTCAAAAATGTTTTACAAAAATAAAGCGATTCACACATTTTTTTCAACAAAATTTTGTTAGGCAGTTATTAATAAACACATTATAACAAAAATCCGTCAAAAATTCACAGTTTTTCTTTTAAATTTTTGTTTTTTAATTTTGTGTTTTCAATTACAACAACTTTTTTGACAGCTCACAGTACATCAGCTGGGCTGATGCGGGTACCTGTATGATTGTGCCATGATTTAAGTTCAACTGCCAATAGAAGAGCCGATTTCTTTCCTAAAAGCAATTTTATTCATTTTCCAAACACAAGTTTTTGCACGTTTTTATAAAAGAAACGAGAAAATGTTCAGACATCTCAATAAAAATCTGTGCATTTTTTATCTACCCACAAATAATACAGCTGGAATATCAACTGAAATTGCATTGGAGGATGAGGGTATTAAATCGGTTTGGAAAATAGAAGTAGAAAAGCTCTTCGATACGCAGATCGGGAAACTGGACTGAGGCACCACATTTCGAAGTAACGCTGATTTTAATTACGAACAGTCTGAGCCACAAAACAAAAAATATTTCAATCGATGAGAAAAATAAGAGAATCTGCTTTTTCGAGATTGGTGGTAATTATAATAACCAAAATAGTGTTATCATCCATGTCAGATCGGAACGTAAGAAGCCAGAAGTTGACACCACCACAGTTACTGATTTTGGCAAAATGTTGGCAAACGAGGAATTTAGCGATATAACACTGATTACACGAGATGGATGCAAGTTCAAGGCTCACAAAGTTATTCTGAGTGGACGTAGCGAAGTTTTTGCCACCATGCTTCGCGGCGACTTTGCTGAGACAAATCGCATAAATATTGATGATATGGATGCACAAGTAATGCAAGATATGCTAACGTTTATATACACGGGTAAGGAAATACCCAAGGAAATGATATTTGATCTATTCTCTGCTGCCAATACATATGCATTAGTGGACTTGGAAATAATGTGTGAAAATATATTAACCAAAAGCATGGATGTATCTTCAGTTGGTGATGTTATTCTATTGGCTGATCTTAATTCAAATGAACATCTCAAAAACCGTGCTCTTCAATTCATAAAGGGAAATATGAAAGAAGTCATGAAAACAGAAAGTTGGAAGAAACTTCGTGCGTCCAATCTAAAATTGTGTGTGGAGATTTTTGAAAGAATACATGAATAATTCAAGTTTTGTGGGCTTATGTTGTTGAGTTTTTTTTTTTTTTTTTTTTTTTTTTTTTTTTTTCATTTCATTTATTCATCAAATGTAATATAAAAAAGCCAACATGGCCAATAACTTATATTATCTTACTACAATATCCAAACACCAAGAACTTAGAAGTAAATAATTAAAATTAAATATATATGTAAATACATAAATAAAATATATACATAAATACTATGCATACTATGATTAATGACTATCAAAGGAATTCATTGAAATACAAATATAAATAGACTCCCTATTCATAGCCACTAACCACTGCACTTCACTTAACAAATGTTAAGAAAAGTGGAGGGGAGATGAGCAAGGGACGTCCCTACACAATAAATGCTATGTTTCACTCAATCACTAGAGTGAACATAGAAGGTCTACAGGAACCAAATCCATAAAAAAGTCAAAAAAAAAAAAAAACAAACAATATAAATATGGCTCCCCAGCCACAAAAATCATAAGTATATATGTATACCCTGTAACTAGTGACTAGTAAACAAACATTAATCTACATTAATCTGTTAGAGAGATGCTCAAAACACCTTCTTTTAAAAACAAAGGTGGAGAAAGCAAAATTACGTAGGTCAAGAGGTAACCGATTCCAAAATCTTGCAACCCTAACAACAAAAGAATGCTCTCCTATCCACGACGAAAATATAGGAAATGACAATTGAGGATTCCTAAAGTATCGATTAAACACAAACTTATTAAAGAGGGGAGAGTTGACGTCCTTCATTATCCTATAGTGGCATAAAAGAAGGCGATATTCAACATACTTGTCAAAGGACAAGCCCAGGAATTTAACAACAAATTGCGAAACATGATCGCCACGTCGCAAACCAAACACATATCGCACAATAGAATTAACAATCTTATGAACACGCAGCATTTGAGAAGAACTAGCTCCAGAAACAACCTCCAAACAGTAGTTTACATGAGACATCAACAACGACATAGCAACTTTCCGCCTAACATTAAGGGGTAAATATACTTGGAGACTATAAAGCCTCCTAAGCTGAAAGCGAACACGAGACAACAGAACATCAATATGCGTTACAAAACTAAGCTTAGAATCGATGACTACACCCAAGCACCGAATCTCACCAACAACATTAACAACAGAAGAACTCACACAGATATTAGGAATTACAGAATTAACAGGCGTATTAAAGACAACAGCTTCAGTTTTATCCCAGTTGATAGCCAAACCATTAGAGGAGATCCAAAGTGATAGCGATTGTAGCACAGAATTTGCTAAATTCTCCAGATTCAAGAGATTTACACTCCTGAAGAAAACATGGATGTCATCCGCATACATAAAAATACTACAGCCAGAACCTGCAATTGAATCCACAATGTCATCGATAAACATTATAAACAAAAGGGGCCCAAGCACCGAACCCTGCGGGACACCACGCCGAACATCACTAACATCAGACCGTACACCCCTATGCTCCACAAACTGGGACCTACCCACTACATATGAAGAAATCAACCTACACGCAGAAAGAGAAAAACCAAACTTATGCCTCAACTTGTGGAGCAGAAGGCCATGATCAACGGAATCAAAGGCCTTGGACAAATCAAGACCAACAAGTAAACCAACATCAGAACCATTGAAAACATCGCGAATAAGATCAGTGAGGCATAACAAATGCAAAGTACTACTATGGCCATGTCGAAACCCATACTGGGAACTACTCAAACACTTACGGTCATCAATAAACTCTACAATAGCATTCTTAACAATGTGTTCAACAATCTTCGACATCGACGGCAATATGCTTATTGGGCGAAGATTCGTGTGATTATACGAACCCCCTTTCTTTGGCACAGGCACAACACGAGCTACCTTCCAGGCTTGCGGAAACGTCGACGTCATAAAAATAGTGTTAATAAAATGCAAAAAGTGACCACATATATAAGGAAAGACACACCTAAAAAACTTAATAGGCAACCCATCAACACCAACAGCTCCAGACTTAACCTTACGCAAAGCACTCACAACATCTTCAATATACACACAGTAAAACCTAAAGGAATCCTCAACATTGGTCTCATCAACTCTCCTATTAACCATCAAACTCGAGTTGCTCACGCCACAAAAATAATCATTAACCGCATTAACATCAATAAAAGGAACCTCATCACCATCATCTAGACAACCAAAGGATTTAAGCGATTTCCACAATTGAGTATCATTCATACGACCAAACATTGTTTCATAAAATTTTCTCCTCTCATTACGCATTACAGCTTTGCATCGATTACGATACATACAATAGATTCGCCTATTACCATCATTAAGCATTAAGCTCGGATCGGGACCAGATTTTTTGCACAGGTAGGTACCCTGATCACAAATATATATATATATATATATATATATATATATACATAACATTTATTGCGGAAGTCCATACTTCCCGAGATATGGGTTCCGAAAATTACCCTGTTATAGTTCGGCTTGCTACATTTTGTATGTATTTTTGTACATGCACGAATTTAATTTATGTTTTTAAAATGCACTTAAATTTGTTTGCTCTTACAAATGTTTATGAATTGAATTATTAACTTAAGTTTTTTTTTTTTTAAATTGGAAGTTTTATAAAATTAAAAAAAGTTTGAAATACATGCATTCTATACAAAGGAACACTTCTATACAAAAGCTCTTCCATTATATAGAAATATTCAATATTCACTTTGACTTTTTCTGAAATGTTTTTGGGAGTCTTGGCCAATGTTATCCTGATCGTAACCATATAAAGTTTTCCGGTAGGAAGTCCATACTTCCCGAAATATGTGTCTTGGTTTTTTGGGAAATGTTTAATTTTATTACTATTGCTTTGCTTGGTGACGCTTCTCGGATCGCATTGAAATTGTTGCCTTAGGTAGATTTTTTTATTCTGGTCACGACAATTTTTCGCCTCCGATTTCTGCTCGATTTTCGTAACTTTGCTATGACCAAAAGGGTAAGAAAGGGTGCTTCTATATAACCTTTCCGTAACAAAGGGTGCTTCTATATAACCTTTCCGTAACAAAGGGTGCTTCTATATAACCTTTCCGTAAGAAAGGGTGCTTCTATAAACCCTTTCTGTAAAAAAGGGTGCTGCTACAGACCCTTTCTGAAAGAAAGGGTCCTGCTACAGACCCTTCCTGAAAGAAAGGCTGCTTCTACAGATCCTTTCTGAAAGAAAGGGTGCTTTTACAGATCCTTTCTGAAAGAAAGGGTGCTTATACAGACCCTTTCTGAAAGTAAGGGTGCTTCTACAGATCGTTTCTGAAAAAACGGTTGCTTCTACAGACCCTTTCTGAAAGAAAGGGTGATTTTACAGACGCTTTCTGAAAGAAATGGTTCCTCTATAGACGCTTTCTAAAAGAAAGGGTGCTTCTATAGACGCTTTCTGAATGTAAGTGTGCTTCTAGAGACCTTTTCTGGAAGAATGGGTGCTTCTACAGACCCTTTCTTAAAGAAAGGGTGCTTCTACAGAACCTTTCTAAAAGAAAAAGTGCTTCTACAGACCCTTTGTGAAAGTAACGGGGCTTCTACAGACCCTTTCTGAAAGTAAGGGTGCCTCTATAGTCCCCTTCTGAAAGAAAGGGTGCTTCTATAGTCTCTTTCTGAAAGAAAGTGTGCTTCTATAGTCCCTTTCTCAAAGAAAGGGTGCTTATATAGTTCCTTTCTGGAAGAAAGGGTGCTTCTATAGTCCCTTTCTCAAAGAAAGGGTGCTTCTATAGTCCCTTTCTCCATGGAAGCGTGCTTCTATAGTCCCTTTCTCAAAGAAAGGGTGCTTCTATAGTCCCTTTCTCAAAGAAAGGGTGCTTCTATAGACCCTTTGTGAAAGTAACGGGGCTTCTACAGAACCTTTCTGAAAGTAAGGGTGCTTCTATAGACCCATTCTGTAAGAAAGGGTGCTTCTATAGTCTCTTTCTGAAAGAAGGGGTGCTTCTATAGTCCCTTTCTGAAAGAAAGAGTGCTTCTATAGTCCCTTTCTGAAAGAAAGAGTGCTTCTATAGTCCCTTTCTGAAAGAAAGGGTGCTTCTATAGTTCCTTTATGAAGAAATTCTTGCTTCTATTGGCCCTTTCTGAAAGAAAGGGTGCTGCTATAGTCCCTTTCTGAAAGAAAGGGTGCTTCTATAGTTCCTTTCTGAAAGAAAGGGTGCTCTATAGTCCCTTTCTGAAAGAAAGGGTGCTTCTATAGTCCCTTTCTGAAAGAAAGGGTGCTTCTTTAGTCCCTTTCTGAAGGAAACTGTGCTTCTATAGTCCCTTTCTGAAAGAAAGGGTGCTTCTATAGTCCTTTTCTGAAAGAAAGGGTGCTTCTATAGTCCTTTTCTGAAAGAAACGGTGCTTCTATAGTCCCTTTCTGAAAGAAAGGGTGCTTCTTTAGTCCCTTTCTGAAGGAAACGGTGCTTCTATAGTCCCTTTCTGAAAGAAAGGGTGCTTCTATAGTCCTTTTCTGAAAGAAAGGGTGCTTCTATAGTCCTTTTCTGAAAGAAACGGTGCTTCTATAGTCCCTTTCTGAAAGAAAGGGTGCTTCTATAGTCCCTTTCTGAAAGAAAGGGTGCTTCTATAGTTCCTTTATGAAGAAATTCTTGCTTCTATAGTTCCTTTATGAAGAAATTCTTGCTTCTATTGGCCCTTTCTCAAAGAAAGGGTGCTTCTATAGTCCCTTTCTCAAAGAAAGGGTGCTTCTATAGTCCCTTTCTGAAAGAAAAGGTGCTTCTATAGTTCCTTTATGAAGAAATTCCTGCTTCTATTGGCCCTTTCTCAAAGAAAGGGTGCTTCTATAGTCCCTTTCTGAAAGAAAGGGTGCATCTACAGACCCTTTCTGAAAGTAAGGTTGCTTCTACAGACCATTTGTAAAAGAAAGGCTGCTTATATTTAGCGGACAAGAAGACAGTCGTCTGGTGAAAATTTCAAAACAATCCAATTTTTTGCCTCTAAAAGTGTTGTTGTTGACAGGCATTTAATAATTAAAAAAAACTGTTGCTATTAATTTTTACATATGTAGGTACTCAATAGAACGAGAGAGAACCCAATTTAAGAACTACAACAAATAAAATTTAACAATTTATTGATATTTTTTCATGAGTGTATGAATAATAGTAGTTATTAAAGCAATTGAAGAAAGCGATTTCTCCTTCCCAAAGGGTTAAAGTTCAAGTCATTTATTGCATCTAACAAAATAAAAACTCTGAACGGTCTTAAACAAGCAACATCAGCCTGACTTGTTATTCTTTCCCTTCCTCTTTCTACTGGCTTTTCATTTGTAATTAATGCAAAATCTCTTTCTTTGGCTCTTGATATTAATTTGAGGTAATTTAATGAGATAAATATAAGAGTTGTGATTATGACAGACAACCACAATGGCTACCTTTAACATGCATTACAACATTTATTGCAATTGACATTTTATCTTGAGTGTAAAAATAATACAGATACTTACTGTGCATTGATAACAACAAATCCGCGTAAGTACTAACGCCGTGTCAGTCAGTTCTTTCAAGGTGAACAACACCAATCGAATATAATCGTTTTTTTTTTTTGCTTCTTCTTTTAATTTTTTGTTTTATTTCCCACTATTATTGTTACAAAAAATCTCTTTCGGTTCTATTGACATAACAGCCGAGAAAAATGCGATAGCAAATAAATTGATAGTATGATCTTTTTGGTATTTTTTCATAACAGCAACAACAACAACAACATTACTGTTGCATGCATTGTTTGGCGGGGGGATAGATAGATGAACGGTGAAAGATGCATCAAATTCAAACGTCGTCACACACACGCACTATAAAGAAAACAAGGTGAATAGAGAAAAAAATTCCGGTTTTTAAACATCTCACTTCAATATTCTCTCTATGGTTGAGATGCTGCAAATATATGTCACACAGTAATTGAAGGTGTTTTGTTTTGATTATTTTATTAAACAAATGCAATACATATTTACATAATATATTATTATGACGCATTTACACTAAACGAATTTTAATAAAACGCGTCATTTAGGTTGTCCATTGAATATCTGTTCAAGAAAACATGTTTTAGGTGTCCGTGTAAATTCGGTTTTATAACATGGGCTGAAAAGTTTTGGTTTTTATAAAAGAAAACTCCGTTCTGAAAGAAAGGGTTCTATAGACCAATAGGTGCTTCTACAGACCGTTTCTGAAAGTAAGGGTGCTTCTACAAGCCCTTTCTGACAGAAAGTGTGCTTCTACAGACTCTTTCTGAAAGTAAGGGTGCTTCTAGAGACCCTTTCTCAAATAAAGGGTGTCTCTATAGTTCCTTTCTCAAAGAAAGGGTGCCTCTATAGTTCCTTGCTCAAAGAAAGGGTGCCTTTATAGTTCCTTTCTCAAAGAAAGGGTGCTTTTATAGTCCCTTTCACAAAGAAAGGATGCTTCTATAGTTCCTTTCTCAAAGAAAGGGCGCCTCTATAGTTCCTTTCTCAAAGAAAGGGTGCCTCTATAGTTCCTTTCTCAAAGAAAGGGTGCTTCTATAGTCCCTTTCTCAAAGAAAGAGTGCCTCTATAGTCCATTTTTCAAAGAAAGGGTGCTGCTATAGTCCCTTTTTCAAAGAAAGGGTGCTTCTATAGTCCCTTACTCAAAGAAAGTGTGCTTCTATAGTCACATTCTCAAAGAAAGGGGGTTTCTATAGATGCTTTCTGAAAGTAAGGGTGCTTCTGCAGACCCTTTATGAAAGAAAGGGTGCTTTTACAGACCCTTTCTGAAAGAAAGCGTGCTTCTACAGACCTTATCTGAAAGAAAGGGTGCTTCTATAGACTCTGAAACTAGGGGTGCTTCTATAGACTCTGAAACTAGGGGTGCTTCTAAAGACCCTTTCTCACATGACGGTTGCCTTAATAGGCCCTTTTTCAAAGGAAGGGTGCCTCTATAGACCCTTTCTGAAATAAAGGGTGCCTCTATAGTTCCTTTCTCAAAGGAAGGGTGCTTTTATAGTCCCTTTCTCAAAGAAAGGGTGCTTCTATAGTCCCTTTCTCAAAGAAAGAGTGCCTCTATAGTCCCTTTTTCAAAGAAAGTGTGCTTCTATAGTCCCTTACTCAAAGAAAGTGTGCTTCTATAGTCACATTCTCAAAGAAAGGGGGTTTCTATAGATGCTTTCTGAAAGTAAGGGTGCTTCTGCAGACCCTTTATGAAAGAAAGGGTGCTTTTACAGACCCTTTCTGAAAGAAAGCATACTTCTACAGACCTTTTCTGAAAGAAAGGTTGCTTCTACAGACTCTTTCTGAAAGTAAGGGTGCTTCTAGAGACCCCTTCTCAAATGACGTTGCTTTTATAGGTTCTTTTTCAAAGGAAGGGTGCCTCTATAGACCCTTTCTCAAACAAAGGGTGCCTCTATAGTTCCTTTCTCAAAGAAAGGGTGCCTCTATAGTCCCTTTCTGAAAGAAAGGGTGCTTCTATAGTCCCTTTCTCAAAGAAAGGGTGCCTCTATAGTCCCTTTCTGAAAGAAAGGGTGCTTCTATAGTCCCTTTCTGAAAGAAAGGGTGCTTCTATAGTCCCTTTCTCAAAGAAAGGGTGCTTCTATAGTCCCTTTCTCAAAGAAAGGGTGCTTCTATAGTCCCTTTCTCAAAGAAAGGGTGCTTCTATAGTCCCTTTCTCAAAGAAAGGATGCTTCTATAGTCCCTTTTTCAAAGAAAGGGTGCTTGTATAGACCCTTTTTGCAAAAATGCGTGATTCTATAGACCCTTTCTGCAACAAAGGGCGATTCTATAGACCCTTTCTGCTACAAAGGGTGCTTCTATAGACCCTTTCTGCTACAAAGGGTGCTTCTATAGACCCTTTGCGCTACAAATGGTGCTTCTGTAGACCCTTTTCGCTACAAAGGGTCCTTCTATAGGACCTTTCTGGAACAAGGGGTGCTTCCATAGACCATTTCTTCAACAAAGGGTGCTTCTGTAGACCCTTTTCGCTACAAAGGGTGTTTCTATAGACTCTTTTTAAGAGAAGGTGTGCGCTTCTATAGACTCTTTCTGCATCAAAGGGTGCTGGTATAGGCCTTTTCTACAACAAAGGGTGCCTTCTGCAAGAAAGTGTGCTTCTATAGACCCTTTCTGCATCAAAGGGTGCTAGTATAGGCCTTTACTGCCACAAAGGGTGCTTCTATAGACCCTTTCTGCAACAAATGATGCTTCTATAGATCCATTTTGCAACAAAGGGTACTTTATAGACCCTTTCTACGACAGAGGGTGCTTGTATAGACCAGTTCTAAAAAAAAAGGTACTTCTATAGACCCTTTCTACAACAAAGGGTGATTGTATAGACCCTTTCCGCAACAAAGGGTGCTTCTATAGACCCATTCTGCAACAAATGGTGCTTCTATAGATCCTTTCTGTAACAAAGGGTGCTTTCATAGGCCCTTTACGCAACCGAGGGTTCTTCTATAGACCCTTTATGCAACCGAGGGTGCTTCTATAGACCCTTTCTGCAACAAAGGGTGCTTTTATAGACCCTTTCTGCAACCAAGGGTGCTTCTATAGGACCTTTCTGCTACAAAGGGTACTTCTATTGGCGCTTTCTGCAACAAGGGGTACTTCTATAGACCCTTTCTTCAGCAAAGGGTGCTTCTATAGACCCTTTCTTCAGCAAAGGGTGCTTTTATAGACCCTTTCCGCTGCATAGGGTGCTTCTGTAGACCCTTTTTGCTACAAAGGTTGTTTCTATAGACTCTTTTTAAGAGAAGGTGTGCGCTTCTATAGACCCTTTCTGCATCAAAGGGTGCTTGTATAGGCCTTTTCTGCCACAAAGGGTGCTTCTATAGACCCTTTCTGGAACATATGATGCTTCTATAGATCCATTTTGCAACAAAGGGTACTTTTATATACCCTTTCTGCAACAAGGGTGCTTCGATAGACCCTTTATGCAACCGAGGGTGCATCTATATATCCTTTCTGCAACAAAGGGTGGTTCTATATATCCTTTCTGCAACAAAGGGTGGTTCTATATATCCTTTCTGCAACAAAGGGTGCTTCGATAGACCCTTTCTGCAACAAACTTCAAACATGTTCGCTGAAATGGTGAAGAGAGTAACCGAATTGGTCATAACTTTATGACCTTGGTAATATTATTTGCAGGCGGCATAGATGAGGTTTGATAATGTCCGACTATATTGACTACTTCGGACCATGGAACCAAAACCCCTATAGACGTCAGAAGTATTGTATTTACGTTCTATCTTTAGGTCCGAGGGATACCCTCAGCCTCTGTCGGCACACCAAACTGACACTTTCTTACTTGTTTTCGTCCAGATTTCGTTTCGAATTCGCAGATAAATGCCGTAGATACATTTCCCCTGTGAATCTCCCAAGGATTTTCTTCGATTTCGCTGTGACATTTCATTCTGTCATTATGTCAACAACTTCATACAACTTTCCGATCCGACAAGTAACCGAAATTCCTACTATTGGTTTTCTTGGTATAGAAGACCGATACTTTTCAGCCCATATATTCACCCTATTGAGATAAAAAAACAAGCACAAACACACATACACTTTTTCTTTTCTTTATTTATTCATAAAATTGAATTGAATGCATTTGTTTTTATTTCACTACACATATTTTTTGGGATTTTTTTTTCTTTTTTATTTATTCATGAAATTGAATTTAATGCATTTGTTTTTATTTCAATACACATTTTTTTTGTTTTGTAGCGACAATTTCGGGTCCACATACAAAACTAGAAATTTATTCAAATAGAAATTTATTCAACTTAAAAAAAAACAGCACTTTCTATTATGACAATATGGGAGGGCGGAGATTGTACGCGAGTTTTATACTTCAAAACACACATCGGAATGACTTCACACTTTGCATACATTTTTTACAATTTTGACACTTTTTTTAATAATATTTTCCTTTTTCTTCTTTGGGTAACAGAAATAACGGCGCCAATGACCTCCTGCCTACCATTCGTTACTTTTCTATAATATTATCCGAACATAAGAATCTTTCTCCCATCAGAGAAAATAAAAAAAAAAACATTTCCTTACTTTTCCGAACGACGACCTCTCCCATTCGCGCGATCTTTAACAAACTAAACATTTTTTGTTCTTATGATTTTTTCATGGGTGTTATTGTTATTCTTCCCGCCGTTCGTAATCTCAATGAAAGCAATCAACAAGTGAGCATGAGAGAGTGAATGGTGTTCGCAGATACTTGAAAAAGTATCTGTGTTACACAGAGTGTGAATGTGTGAGATTACGAAACCAAACACAACAGTGAGTAGTGATGCCAATGTAGCGATTTTCTGTTGGTACATTTAATAAAATGGACCATTTCATACAAAAAAAGAAAAGAAAGCGTGTTTCTATAGCCCCTTTCACAAAGAAAGGGTGCTTCTATAGTCCCTTTCTCAAAGAAAGGGTGCTTTTATAATCCCCTTCTCAAAGAAAGGGTGCTTCTATAGTCCCTTTCTCAAAGAAAGGGTGCTTCTATAGTCCCTTTCTCAAAGAAAGGGTGCTTATATAGTCCCTTTCTCAAAGAAAGGGTGCTTCTATAGTCCCTTTCTCAAAGGAAGGGTGTCTCAATAGTCCCTTTCTCAAAGAAAGGGTGCTTCTATAGTCCCTTTCTATAAAAAAGGATGCTTCTATAGACCCTTTCTCAAATAAAGGGTGCTTCTATAGTCCCTTTCTGAAAGGAAGGGTGCTTCTATAGTCCCTTTCTGAAAGGAAGGGTGCTTCTATAGTCCCTTTCTATAAAAAAAGGGTGCTTTTATAGACCCTTTCTATAAAAAAGGGTGCTTCTATAGTCCCTTTCTGAAAGGAAGGGTGCTTCTATAGTACCTTTCTCAACGAAAGGTTGCTTCTATAGTCTCTTTCTCAAAGAAAGGGAGTTTCTATAGTCCCTTTCTCAAAGAAAGGGTGTTTCTATAGTCCCTTTCTCAAAGAAAGGATGTTTCTATAGTCCCTTTCTCTGATAAAGGGTTCTTCTATAGATCCTTTTTACAGGAAAGGGTGCTTCTGTTGTCCTTTTCGCAAGGAAAGTGTGCTTTTATAGTCCCTTTCTCAAAGAAAGGATGCTTCTATAGTCCCTTTCTCAAAGAAAGGATGCTTCTATAGTCCCTTTCTCAAAGAATGAGTGCTTCTATAGTCCCTTTCTCCATGAAAGCGTGCTTCTATAGTCCATTTCTCAAAGAAAGGGTGCTCCATTAGTCCCTTTCTCAAAGAAAGGGTGCTCCATTAGTCCCTTTCTCAAAGAGAGGGTGCTCCATTAGTCCCTTTCTCAAAGAAAGGGTGCTCCATTTGTCCCTTTCTCAAAGAAAGGGTGCTCCATTTGTCCCTTTCTCAAAGAAAGGGTGCTCCATTTGTCCCTTTCTCAAAGAAAGGGTGCTCCATTAGTCCCTTTCTCAAAGAAAGGGTGCTCCATTAGTCCCTTTCTCAAAGAAAGGGTGCTCCATTAGTCCCTTTCTCAAAGAAAGGGTGCTCCATTAGTCCCTTTCTCAAAGAAAGGGTGCTCCATTAGTCCCTTTCTCAAAGAAAGGGTGCTCCATTAGTCCCTTTCTCAAAGAAAGGGTGCTCCATTAGTCCCTTTCTCAAAGAAAGGGTGCTCCATTAGTCCCTTTCTCAAAGAAAGGGTGCTCCATTAGTCCCTTTCTCAAAGAAAGGGTGCTTCTATAGTCCCTTTCTCAAAGAAAGGGTGCTTCTATAGTCCCTTTCTCCATGAAAGGGTGCTTCTATAGTCCCTTTCTCCATGAAAGGGTGCTCCATTTGTCCCTTTCTCAAAGAAAGGGTGCTCCATTTGTCCCTTTCTCAAAGAAAGGGTGCTCCATTTGTCCCTTTCTCAAAGAAAGGGTGCTCCATTTGTCCCTTTCTCAAAGAAAGGGTGCTCCATTTGTCCCTTTCTCAAAGAAAGGGTGCTCCATTTGTCCCTTTCTCAAAGAAAGGGTGCTCCATTTGTCCCTTTCTCAAAGAAAGGGTGCTCCATTTGTCCCTTTCTCAAAGAAAGGGTGCTCCATTTGTCCCTTTCTCAAAGAAAGGGTGCTCCATTTGTCCCTTTCTCAAAGAAAGGGTGCTCCATTTGTCCCTTTCTCAAAGAAAGGGTGCTCCATTTGTCCCTTTCTCAAAGAAAGGGTGCTCCATTAGTCCCTTTCTCAAAGAGAGGGTGCTCCATTAGTCCCTTTCTCAAAGAAAGGGTGCTCCATTTGTCCCTTTCTCAAAGAAAGGGTGCTCCATTTGTCCCTTTCTCAAAGAAAGGGTGCTTTTATAATCCCTTTCTCAAAGAAAGGGTGTTTTTATAATCCCTTTCTCAAAGAAAGGGTGCTTTTATAATCCCTTTCTCAAAGAAAGGGTGCTTTTATAATCCCTTTCTCAAAGAAAGGGTGCTTTTATAATCCCTTTCTCAAAGAAAGGGTGCTTTTATAATCCCTTTCTCAAAGAAAGGGTGCTTTTATAATCCCTTTTTCAAAGAAAGGGTGCTTTTATAATCCCTTTCTCAAAGAAAGGGTGCTTTTATAATCCCTTTCTCAAAGAAAGGGTGCTTTTATAATCCCTTTCTCAAAGAAAGGGTGCTTTTATAATCCCTTTCTCAAAGAAAGGGTGCTTTTATAATCCCTTTCTCAAAGAAAGGGTGCTTTTATAATCCCTTTCTCAAAGAAAGGGTGCTTTTATAATCCCTTTCTCAAAGAAAGGGTGCTTTTATAATCCCTTTCTCAAAGAAAGGGTGCTTTTATAATCCCTTTCTCAAAGAAAGGGTGCTTTTATAATCCCTTTCTCAAAGAAAGGGTGCTTTTATAATCCCTTTCTCAAAGAAAGGGTGCTTTTATAATCCCTTTCTCAAAGAAAGGGTGCTTTTATAATCCCTTTCTCAAAGAAAGGGTGCTTTTATAATCCCTTTCTCAAAGAAAGGGTGCTTTTATAATCCCTTTCTCAAAGAAAGGCTGCTTTTATAATCCCTTTCTCAAAGAAAGGGTGCTTTTATAATCCCTTTCTCAAAGAAAGGGTGCTTTTATAATCCCTTTCTCAAAGAAAGGCTGCTTTTATAATCCCTTTCTCAAAGAAAGGCTGCTTTTATAATCCCTTTCTCAAAGAAAGGGTGCTTTTATAATCCCTTTCTCAAAGAAAGGCTGCTTTTATAATCCCTTTCTCAAAGAAAGGCTGCTTTTATAATCCCTTTCTCAAAGAAAGGGTGCTTTTATAATCCCTTTCTCAAAGAAAGGGTGCTTTTATAATCCCTTTCTCAAAGAAAGGGTGCTTTTATAATCCCTTTCTCAAAGAAAGGCTGCTTTTATAATCCCTTTCTCAAAGAAAGGGTGCTTTTATAATCCCTTTCTCAAAGAAAGGGTGCTTTTATAATCCCTTTCTCAAAGAAAGGGTGCTTTTATAATCCCTTTCTCAAAGAAAGGGTGCTTTTATAATCCCTTTCTCAAAGAAAGGGTGCTTTTATAATCCCTTTCTCAAAGAAAGGGTGCTTTTATAATCCCTTTCTCAAAGAAAGGGTGCTTTTATAATCCCTTTCTCAAAGAAAGGGTGCTTTTATAATCCCTTTCTCAAAGAAAGGGTGCTTTTATAATCCCTTTCTCAAAGAAAGGGTGCTTTTATAATCCCTTTCTCAAAGAAAGGCTGCTTTTATAATCCCTTTCTCAAAGAAAGGGTGCTTTTATAATCCCTTTCTCAAAGAAAGGGTGCTTTTATAATCCCTTTCTCAAAGAAAGGCTGCTTTTATAATCCCTTTCTCAAAGAAAGGGTGCTTTTATAATCCCTTTCTCAAAGAAAGGGTGCTTTTATAATCCCTTTCTCAAAGAAAGGGTGCTTTTATAATCCCTTTCTCAAAGAAAGGGTGCTTTTATAATCCCTTTCTCAAAGAAAGGGTGCTTTTATAATCCCTTTCTCAAAGAAAGGGTGCTTTTATAATCCCTTTCTCAAAGAAAGGGTGCTTTTATAATCCCTTTCTCAAAGAAAGGCTGCTTTTATAATCCCTTTCTCAAAGAAAGGGTGCTTTTATAATCCCTTTCTCAAAGAAAGGGTGCTTTTATAATCCCTTTCTCAAAGAAAGGGTGCTTTTATAATCCCTTTCTCAAAGAAAGGGTGCTTTTATAATCCCTTTCTCAAAGAAAGGGTGCTTTTATAATCCCTTTCTCAAAGAAAGGGTGCTTTTATAATCCCTTTCTCAAAGAAAGGGTGCTTTTATAATCCCTTTCTCAAAGAAAGGTGCTTTTATAATCCCTTTCTCAAAGAAAGGTGCTTTTATAATCCCTTTCTCAAAGAAAGGGTGCTTTTATAATCCCTTTCTCAAAGAAAGGGTGCTTTTATAATCCCTTTCTCAAAGAAAGGGTGCTTTTATAATCCCTTTCTCAAAGAAAGGGTGCTTTTATAATCCCTTTCTCAAAGAAAGGGTGCTTTTATAATCCCTTTCTCAAAGAAAGGGTGCTTTTATAATCCCTTTCTCAAAGAAAGGGTGCTTTTATAATCCCTTTCTCAAAGAAAGGGTGCTTTTATAATCCCTTTCTCAAAGAAAGGGTGCTTTTATAATCCCTTTCTCAAAGAAAGGGTGCTTTTATAATCCCTTTCTCAAAGAAAGGGTGCTTTTATAATCCCTTTCTCAAAGAAAGGGTGCTTTTATAATCCCTTTCTCAAAGAAAGGGTGCTTTTATAATCCCTTTCTCAAAGAAAGGGTGCTTTTATAATCCCTTTCTCAAAGAAAGGGTGCTTTTATAATCCCTTTCTCAAAGAAAGGGTGCTTTTATAATCCCTTTCTCAAAGAAAGGGTGCTTTTATAATCCCTTTCTCAAAGAAAGGGTGCTTTTATAATCCCTTTCTCAAAGAAAGGGTGCTTTTATAATCCCTTTCTCAAAGAAAGGGTGCTTTTATAATCCCTTTCTCAAAGAAAGGGTGCTTTTATAATCCCTTTCTCAAAGAAAGGGTGCTTTTATAATCCCTTTCTCAAAGAAAGGGTGCTTTTATAATCCCTTTCTCAAAGAAAGGGTGCTTTTATAATCCCTTTCTCAAAGAAAGGGTGCTTTTATAATCCCTTTCTCAAAGAAAGGGTGCTTTTATAATCCCTTTCTCAAAGAAAGGGTGCTTTTATAATCCCTTTCTCAAAGAAAGGGTGCTTTTATAATCCCTTTCTCAAAGAAAGGGTGCTTTTATAATCCCTTTCTCAAAGAAAGGGTGCTTTTATAATCCCTTTCTCAAAGAAAGGGTGCTTTTATAATCCCTTTCTCAAAGAAAGGGTGCTTTTATAATCCCTTTCTCAAAGAAAGGGTGCTTTTATAATCCCTTTCTCAAAGAAAGGGTGCTTTTATAATCCCTTTCTCAAAGAAAGGGTGCTTTTATAATCCCTTTCTCAAAGAAAGGGTGCTTTTATAATCCCTTTCTCAAAGAAAGGGTGCTTTTATAATCCCTTTCTCAAAGAAAGGGTGCTTTTATAATCCCTTTCTCAAAGAAAGGGTGCTTTTATAATCCCTTTCTCAAAGAAAGGGTGCTTTTATAATCCCTTTCTCAAAGAAAGGGTGCTTTTATAATCCCTTTCTCAAAGAAAGGGTGCTTTTATAATCCCTTTCTCAAAGAAAGGGTGCTTTTATAATCCCTTTCTCAAAGAAAGGGTGCTTTTATAATCCCTTTCTCAAAGAAAGGGTGCTTTTATAATCCCTTTCTCAAAGAAAGGGTGCTTTTATAATCCCTTTCTCAAAGAAAGGGTGCTTTTATAATCCCTTTCTCAAAGAAAGGGTGCTTTTATAATCCCTTTCTCAAAGAAAGGGTGCTTTTATAATCCCTTTCTCAAAGAAAGGGTGCTTTTATAATCCCTTTCTCAAAGAAAGGGTGCTTTTATAATCCCTTTCTCAAAGAAAGGGTGCTTTTATAATCCCTTTCTCAAAGAAAGGGTGCTTTTATAATCCCTTTCTCAAAGAAAGGGTGCTTTTATAATCCCTTTCTCAAAGAAAGGGTGCTTTTATAATCCCTTTCTCAAAGAAAGGGTGCTTTTATAATCCCTTTCTCAAAGAAAGGGTGCTTTTATAATCCCTTTCTCAAAGAAAGGGTGCTTTTATAATCCCTTTCTCAAAGAAAGGGTGCTTTTATAATCCCTTTCTCAAAGAAAGGGTGCTTTTATAATCCCTTTCTCAAAGAAAGGGTGCTTTTATAATCCCTTTCTCAAAGAAAGGGTGCTTTTATAATCCCTTTCTCAAAGAAAGGGTGCTTTTATAATCCCTTTCTCAAAGAAAGGGTGCTTTTATAATCCCTTTCTCAAAGAAAGGGTGCTTTTATAATCCCTTTCTCAAAGAAAGGGTGCTTTTATAATCCCTTTCTCAAAGAAAGGGTGCTTTTATAATCCCTTTCTCAAAGAAAGGGTGCTTTTATAATCCCTTTCTCAAAGAAAGGGTGCTTTTATAATCCCTTTCTCAAAGAAAGGGTGCTTTTATAATCCCTTTCTCAAAGAAAGGGTGCTTTTATAATCCCTTTCTCAAAGAAAGGGTGCTTTTATAATCCCTTTCTCAATGAAAGGGTGCTTTTATAATCCCTTTCTCAAAGAAAGGGTGCTTTTATAATCCCTTTCTCAAAGAAAGGGTGCTTTTATAATCCCTTTCTCAAAGAAAGGGTGCTTTTATAATCCCTTTCTCAATGAAAGGGTGCTTTTATAATCCCTTTCTCAATGAAAGGGTGCTTTTATAATCCCTTTCTCAAAGAAAGGGTGCTTTTATAATCCCTTTCTCAAAGAAAGGGTGCTTTTATAATCCCTTTCTCAATGAAAGGGTGCTTTTATAATCCCTTTCTCAATGAAAGGGTGCTTTTATAATCCCTTTCTCAATGAAAGGGTGCTTTTATAATCCCTTTCTCAATGAAAGGGTGCTTTTATAATCCCTTTCTCAAAGAAAGGGTGCTTTTATAATCCCTTTCTCGAAGAAAGGGTGCTTTTATAATCCCTTTCTCAAAGAAAGGGTGCTTTTATAATCCCTTTCTCAAAGAAAGGGTGCTTTTATAATCCCTTTCTCAATGAAAGGGTGCTTTTATAATCCCTTTCTCAAAGAAAGGGTGCTTTTATAATCCCTTTCTCAAAGAAAGGGTGCTTTTATAATCCCTTTCTCAAAGAAAGGGTGCTTTTATAATCCCTTTCTCAAAGAAAGGGTGCTTTTATAATCCCTTTCTCAAAGAAAGGGTGCTTTTATAATCCCTTTCTCAAAGAAAGGGTGCTTTTATAATCCCTTTCTCAAAGAAAGGGTGCTTTTATAATCCCTTTCTCAAAGAAAGGGTGCTTTTATAATCCCTTTCTCAAAGAAAGGGTGCTTTTATAATCCCTTTCTCAAAGAAAGGGTGCTTTTATAATCCCTTTCTCAAAGAAAGGGTGCTTTTATAATCCCTTTCTCAAAGAAAGGGTGCTTCTATAGTCCCTTTCTCCATGAAAGGGTGCTTCTATAGTCCCTTTCTCCATGAAAGGGTGCTTCTATAGTCCCTTTCTCCATGAAAGGGTGCTTCTATAGTCCCTTTCTCCATGAAAGGGTGCTTCTATAGTCCCTTTCTCAAAGAAAGGGTGCTTCTATAGTCCCTTTCTCCATGAAAGGGTGCTTCTATAGTCCCTTTCTCAAAGAAAGGGTGCTTCTATAGTCCCTTTCTCAAAGAAAGGGTGCTTCTATAGTCCCTTTCTCAAAGAAAGGGTGCTTCTATAGTCCCTTTCTCAAAGAAAGGGTGCTTCTATAGTCCCTTTCTCAAAGAAAGGGTGCTCCATTAGTCCCTTTCTGAAAGAAAGGGTGCTCCATTTGTCCCTTTCTCAAAGAAAGGGTGCTCCATTTGTCCCTTTCTCAAAGAAAGGGTGCTCCATTTGTCCCCTTCTCAAAGAAAGGGTGCTTTTATAATCCCTTTCTCAAAGAAAGGGTGCTTTTATAATCCCTTTCTCAAAGAAAGGGTGCTCCATTAGTCCCTTTCTCAAAGAAAGGGTGCTCCATTAGTCCCTTTCTCAAAGAAAGGGTGCTTCTATTGTCCCTTTCTCAAAGAAATAGTGCTTCTATAGTTCCTTTCTCTAAAAAAGGTTGCTTCTATAGTGCCTTTAGCAAAGAAAGTGTGCTTTTATAGTTGCTTTATCAAAGAAAGATTGCTTCTAAAGTCCTTTTTTTAAATAAAGTGTGCTTTTGTAGACCCTTTCTGTGTTTTTCCATTAAGAAAAAGCATTTTTTTTAAAAAGACAACTCCAGAGTAATGCTTGCCGCTTTTCCAAACCCATCAAATTTAACAAAAAATAAACCACAAATATTTGTTTTTTGTTTTGTTTGTGTTTTTTTTACAATATATATTTTCAAGTTTTTGTTTTTTTGTTTTTAATAATAACTAATTTTAGTTTATTTTTAAAATTACTATTTTTTCTTTTTTTAGTTTTCCTTGTTTTTATTATATTTGTTGTTCTTGTTGGTTTGTTTTCGTTTAATTTAGACTTAGACAATACATAATTTCATATTATAATAAATTTACACTAAAAACTAGAAGATTATTCTTTATTATTATTATTATTATTATTATTATTAATTATTACATTTATTATTTAGAAAGAGGTTTTTGTTTTTTTAAGTTTCTTTTAGATAAAATATTTTAATAATTTTGTAAATTTTATTTGATGATTCTGCAAAGCTTATATTGTATATATGTGTGAAGGGATAATATTAGTTAAACAGGATCTTTATAAATACAAATAAAATGAATACATTCAGGATTTTAGGTTAAGCTAACCTAAAATATTTTTTTTTTTACATTTTAGAAACATGTTTAAATGAGTGCATGATGGAAATGGGAAATTGTGAAAGATGGCAAATGAACATGAATAGAAGAAAATAATACTTAAATTAAAAACAAAAATTATATATTGCTTTATAAAAAAATATGTTAATTTACAAAAAGCAAATCAAACCCATTTCTTTTTAATATGCGTTTGTTGCCACATCAGCTAAACTTTATATTTAAAGAAAATATACTTTGCTAAATATAAAGCTTTAGAAGAAATAAAATTCTTTGGCCTTTATCACAGTTAAATTTAAATGGATTTGATTTGTTAATTTTAAAATTGAAAGAGATTGACAAAAATAACCAAAACAATATTTTTAGGCAATACAAATAAAATTAAATATTTTTATTTATAATTGCTCATGAAATACTATATCTGCAGCTTTGTTTTGTTCGAAATTTAACAACTACACAACTTAAAAATCGGCAGATTTCTTTTGTATTCTGACTAATAGTGAAATATGAAAATATGTTTCAGTGCTCCAGTATCTCTTTTTACACTATTAAGCAAACAGTCCATATAACCCACAAAAATCTACATTTATGCGGACATAGCCAAAAGAAAATAAATTCCACATCAAATTTATTTGCAGGTCACGGAACAAAAGATATTGCCAAAATATATATGGTTTACATCGAATTTCATTAGATGTCATTGAACAAAAGATAACGACGCTAAATGTAATAGATACCAAAAAAATATCCCTCAAAATTATAGCTTATATTTACAAATTTCGAAATAAGCTCATTTCACCCATACGTCTACATTTTATGGGGACGATGGCAAAAGAAAATATGTTCTATAGCAAATTTCATTTGAGGTCACCCAACAAAAGTTCCCGCTAAATGTAATAGATGCCAAGAAAAATTATCATTTAAATTTGGCATGCTTAAATATGTTAGGTTATTTTTACAATATTTGGAAATTAGGCCATTTGACCCACAAACCTGTATACTAGGGAGTCGGAGTTAAAGGAAAATATCTTCTATACCGAATTTCACTATGGGTCACTGAACAAAAGATAACGCTAAATTTAATACATATCAAGAAAAAATTATCACTTAAATTTGACATGCTTAAATATGTTAGGTTATTTTTACAATATTTGGAAATTAGGACATTTGACCCATAAACCTGCATATTAGGGAGTCGGAACTAAAGGAAAATATCTTCTATACCGAATTTCACTATAGGTCACTGAACAAAACATAACGCTAAATTTAATACATACCAAGAAAAAAAAGATCATTTAAATTTCGTATGATTAAAAATTTTAGGTTATTTTTACAATATTTTGAAATTAGGCCATTTGACCCACAAACCTTCATATTAGGGAGTCAGAGCTAAAGGAAAATATCTTCTATACCGAATTTCACTATAGGTCACTGAACAAAAGATAACGCTAAATTTAATACATATCAAGAAAAAATTATCATTTAAATTTGGCATGCTTAAATATGTTAGGTTATTTTTACAATATTTTGAAATTATGGCATTTGACCCACAAACCTACATATTAGGGAGTCGGAGCTAAAGGAAAATATCTTCTATACCGAATTTCACTATAGGTCACTGAACAAAAGATAATGATAAATTTAATACATACCAAGAAAAAATTATCATTTAAATTTGGCATCCTTAAATATGTTAGGTTATTTTTGGAAATTAGGCCATTTGATCCACAAACCTGCATATTAGGGAGTCTGAGCTAAAGGAAAATATCTTCTATACCGAATTTCACTATAGGTCACTGAACAAAAGATAATGCTAAATTTAATACATACCAAAAAAAAATTATCATTTAAATTTGACATGCTTAAATGTGTTAGGTTATTTTTACAATATTTTGAAATTAGGCCATTTGACCCATAAACCTGCATATTAGGGAGTCGGAACTAAAGGAAAATATCTTCTATACCGAATTTCACTATAGGTCACTGAACAAAAGATAACGCTAAATTTAATACATACCAAGAAAAAATTATCATTTAAATTTGGCATGCTTAAATACGTTATGTTATTTTTACAATATTTCAAAGTAAGCTCGTTTGACCCACTAAATAGATTCTAAATTGAATTTCACTATAGGTCACTGCACAAAAGTTCTCGCTAAATGTAATAGATATTAAGAAAAAAATATAATTTAAATTTGGTATGCTTAAAATTTTTAGATTATTTTTACAATATTTGGAAATTAGGTCATTTGACCCACAAACCTACATTTTAGGGGAACGAAGCCAAAGGGAAATATGTTCTACATTCAATTTCATTGTAGTTCACTGAACAAAAAGTATCGCTAAAAGTCACCTAGAGTGGAAGAAAGGTCCCAATTTAATTTGATATGCTAAAAATTTTAGGTTATTTCCACAATATTTCGAAATGAGCTTATTTGACCTCCAAAACAACATCGGAGGAGGATGGGGCCAAAGCAAGCCGGAGTAAAGAAATCTCTTAGCTGTAATACATTCCAAGAAAAAATGTCGATTTTGTTTAGCAACAAAAATGTTGGGTTATTTTTTACAACTTTGCGAAATGGGCCCTTTTGACCTCGAAAACAACATTTTAGGTAAAGGGTGCCAGTGGGAAAAATATTCCACAACAAATTTCACTAGAAGTCTGCAAATAAAAGGAATCTGTAGATATAACAGAAAACTGTAAAAACAATGAAATGAAATTCGGACAAAAGAAAACTGATAAACAATAATTTGGTTTCGAAATGAAATAATTTGACTCACAAAAGTCCATTTTAGAACGGATGTTACCAAAGGCGAATATTCTACTAAAATCTACTGGACTCAGGAAATCTGTAAATACAAAGGACTGACTGCAAAGTCCCCCCTCCACATGCTTTTGAGATCTGCAAAATTTGCCTTTCAAATGATAATTTTTAAGAGAATGGTTGGGAATTTTCCAAAATTTCTTGCATAGTTTATGTTTAAAAAAATATTAATTAATTTTACAATTCACACTATTAATTTATAATAAGGCTCTTTTTCAAATTGCAATTCTGTGTCGTTTGGAAATATTAAAATAAAATATAAAAAATAAAATAAACAAAATGATGGTGAATCTTAGGAATTGATCAAGTATATTCTGAGACACACTTCACCTCTCACTTCACGCCTCAAGCATTTTGTCCATCCCATTTACTTCTATTTTCCACGAAAATCATGGTGCTAAGATTCCGTTCAGTCCATAAAATACTCGAAAAATAAGCGTAATTGGGGTGAACAAAATGCTTGGGGCGTGAAGTGAGAGGTGTAGTGTGTCTCAGAACATACCCGGATGATATAATGATTTAATTATTACACTTTGATTTATCTCATAATTGTTTATTTTTTTTTTTACTTTGCATTTTTATATAACCTGGCCGCGTGTATCCGGAGGATCGCCAACCTTTTATGCTGTCATCTCTTTAGTTGGAGAGGACAAGGAGTCCAACAAAAAAAAAATACTTTGCATTTTGGTTAGCTTAACCCCCAGTTTTTGTAAAAAATTTTATTCTTCTCACACGAATTGTCAAATTTTGTAGATCGATTTACTCGCTTTAGCTTAAATGTAGAGAGCTGATTTTTAAATGAGGAATCCTTAATGATATATGGAACGGGTATACGAAAAATTAGATGTGTATGTCATCTGGGGGCTGAGCTATGAATGCCTAAATTATTACGAATATAGACGAACGAACAAAAACTGGGGGTAAATAGTTGTTTACAAAACTAAACAAATCAAATTATTATTATCCCTCACATATTTTTTAAAATTATTCATAAACTAAAAAATAACTTAAAATTTACAATTCTGTTTTTTTTTTAGTTTTGTTTTTTGAATCTACGATTTAAAGTGCCTATATTAAACACTCAGAAAAAAGTTAAAGGTAATTAATTATAAGAAGGCTAAGAAATTAATAATGGTAAAAAAAATAATCTTATTAAATAAATAATTTGTTTATAATAATTTTAGCTTATTTTGTTAATGAGAGTGAAACTTAAGTTAAACAAAAAATAAGTATATTAAATATTGAAATAATCATTTTTTATTTTTAATTTAGTTTTGATAATTATTTCACTTCTTTTTGTTTATTTTTTTTTTTTTTTAGATTCATAAGGAAAAGGCAGTTCAGATACTTTAAATTTTGTTGTTGTTGTTCCTTTCATTGTTGGCTTGACAATTTAATCTCGTTTATTATTAAACATTTAGTGGAGAACAAAGATAACATTCATTATTACAGCATGTCCCGTAAATGTGCCACTGACTCAATGAATCAACAAATTTACGGGACATGCTAAATCGTTTATTGGCAAATTGTATTGCTTTCATCATTATAGGGGAGGTGGTGGGAGGGCAGGGATTAATGGACAAAGTTTGTGGTCTTTTCTATTTAATATTTTCTTTGTCTTTGTTTGCAAAGATTTTGTTATAGCTGCCCCTTGCTGTGCACAGAGGGAATTTTGTTTTTTTTTATATAATTTGCAATACAAATATCATTCAATTATTTTTCAACTAACAATTTTTTTCACAATACACCATTAAAATTTCTTTTTCATTTTTTACAAATATTTTTATAATAAATTCTTCTTCTTTGAGTTTTTTCATCTAGCTTTGTTATCTGGCTTTTTTTAGATTAATGCTGTTATTGCTAGTTTAGCTTACCATTTATTTATATAAATTGGTAATATAAATGTTTTTTGAGTCGTTACTATCCATTCCCAATCATACAACAGAGTCCTTGCGGATCCTGAAAAAAGAAGAAATGCAAAAAATTAGTTAGAAATTTTATTAAATTCAAATTATTATGTCAATAACAACACACAACTGAGCATCATTTTATAGAAATATTTGGGCCATCTGCCTGTTACAGAAAGCCTCGGTGTTTTCCCAGAATTACCAAAAGTTATATTTGGTATATCAAAAAATTGAGGTTATTTTTACAATTTCCCAAAATGAGACAATTTGACCCCCAAACATACATTTTAGGAAAAAGTTGACAATGGGAAAAACAATATTTATCGAATTTTACTGGGGGTCACTGAACAAAATGTATTGCTAAATGTAATACAAAGCAATAAAAGTTTTTATTTTAATTTGAAATACTGAAAATTTTAAGGTTATTTCTACAATATTTCGAAATAAGCCCATTTGACCCCCAAACCTACATTTTAGGTGGTCGAAGCCAAAGCAAAATATTTTCTACATTAAATTTCATTATAGGTCAGTGAACAAAAGAAAACCGTAATTGCAACACACACCAAGAAAAAAAAATCATTTAAATTTGATATAGTAAAAATGTTAGGTTATTTTTTATATTTTTTTAAAATAAATCCATTAACCCATAAATCCACATTTTAGGTAGTCGGGGCCAAAGAAAAATATGTTCTACATAGAATTTCATAAGGAGTCACTGAACAAATGTTATCGCTAAATCTAATATATACCAAGAAAAAAGAATCATTTAAAGTTGATGTACTAAAAAATGTTAGGTTATTTTTTATAACTTTTTAAAATAAACCCATTAACCATAAATCTACATTTTAGGGAGTCGGGGCCAAAAGGAAAATATTTTCTACATCGAATTTCATTAGAAGTCACTGAACAAAAGATAATGACATTATATGTAATAGATACCAAAAAATATCCCTCAAAATTATAGCTTATATTTACAAATTTCGAAATAAGCTCATTTCACCCATAAATCTACATTTTATAGGGACGATGGCAAAAGAAAATATGTTCCATAGCAAATTTCATTTTAGGTCACCCAACAAAAGTTCCCTCTCAATGTAACAGATGCCAAGAAAAATTATCATTTAAATTTGGCATGCTTAAATATGTTAGGTTATTTTTACAATATTTGGAAATTAGGCCATTTGATCCACAAACCTGCATATTAGGGAGTCGGAGCTAAAGGAAAATATCTTCTATACCGAATTTCACTATAGGTCACTGAACAAAAGATAACGCTAAATTTAACACATACCAAGAAAAAATTATCATTTAAATTTGACATGCTTAAATATGTTAGGTTATTTTTACAATATTTGGAAATTAGGCCATTTGATCCACAAACCTGCATATTAGGGAGTCGGAGCTAAAGGAAAATATCTTCTATACCGAATTTCACTACAGGTCACTGAACAAAAGATAATGCTAAATTTAATACATACCAAGAAAAAATTATCATTTAAATTTGACATGTTTAAATATGTTAGGTTATTTTTACAATGTTTGGAAATTAGGTCATTTGATCCACAAACCTGTATATTAGGGAGTCGGAGCTAGAGGAAAATATCTTCTATACTGAATTTCCCTACTGGTCCAGTGACCAAAGATAACGCTAAATTTAATACATACCAAGAAAAAATTATCATTTAAATTTGACATGCTTAAATATGTTAGGTTATTTTTACAATATTTTGAAATTAGGCCATTTGACCCATAAACCTGCATATTAGGGAGTCGGAGCTAAAGGAAAATATCTTCTATACCGAATTTCACTATAGGTCACTGAACAAAAGATAACGCTAAATTTAATACATACCAAGAAAAAATTATCATTTAAATTTGACATGCTTAAATATGTTAGGTTATTTTTACAATATTTTGAAATTAGGCCATTTGACCCATAAACCTGCATATTAGGGAGTCGGAGCTAAAGGAAAATATCTTCTATACCGAATTTCACTATAGGTCACTGAACAAAAGATAACGCTAAATTTAATACATACCAAGAAAAAATTATCATTTAAATTTGACATGTTTAAATATGTTAGGTTATTTTTACAATGTTTGGAAATTAGGCCATTTGATCCACAAACCTGCATATTAGGGAGTCGGAGCTAGAGGAAAATATCTTCTATACTGAATTTCCCTACTGGTCACTGAACAAAAGATAATGCTAAATTTAATACATACCAAGAAAAAATTATCATTTAAATTTAGTATGCTTAAAAATTGTAGGTTATTTTTACAATATTTCAAAGTAAGCTCGTTTGACCCATAAAATAGATTCTAAATTCAATTTCACTATAGGTCACTGAACAAAAGTTCTCGCTAAATGTAATAGATACCAAAAAAAAAAAATATCATTTAAATTTGGTATGCTTAAAATTTTTAGATTATTTTTAGAATATTTGGAAATTAGGTCATTTGACCCACAAACCTACATTTTAGGGGAACGAAGCCAAAGGAAAATTTGTTCTACATCCAATTTCATTGTAGTTCACTAAACAAAAAGCATCGCTAAAAGTCACACAGAGTAGAAGAAAGGTCCCAATTTAATTTGATACGCTAAAAATTTTAGGTTATTTCTACAATATTTCGAAATAAGCCTATTTGATCCATAAATTTACATTTTAGGGGGATGGAGCCAAAAGAAAATATGCTCTACATCAAATTGCACTACAGGTCACCGAAGAAAATTAACCTGTAACTGCAATGCATTCCTAGAAAAAATCATGAAGTAATAAAATATGCCATTATGAGTCAAAAAATACATTTTAGCGGAATGGTATCAATATATTCTGCAACAAATTCTACTATAGGTCACCGAATAAATGTTTAAGCTAAATGTAATATATATGAAGAAAATTTTGATATTTCGTTTTTATCAAAGATTGTTAGGTTATTTTTACAATTTTTACGTTCCTAAATAGTTTAGAAAATAACGGCTAATTTTCCTCTTCTACCTTTTGAATTCTACTGTTTTAAAGAAATGGTAAAGGAAATACCATTATCGCCAAACTTACCACATATAATTTTCAGTTTGAGGTGCTCTCATAACACCAACACCACCACCTAAACGGCGATAATTCATGCAGCCACACAGGCGCCATTGATTTGTCTCGGTATCATAAACTTCAATGGTTTTCAAATAGGCAGAACCATCAAAACCACCAACAGCATATAGTTGGCCATTGACCACAGCTAAGCCGACCTGAATAAAAAATCAGATAGTGTCATATTGAGAAAAAACATCTGATGTACATATATAAAAAAGTGTTTTACTTACACCACTACGTCGCGATGTCATTGCCACAATTGGACTCCATGTATTTGTATGGGGATTATAACGTTCAGCCGAAGATAATTCCATGCAATCATCACGACCACCCACAGCATATATGTAATTATTGAAAACGGCACAGCCTAAATGTTTGCGTCGTGTTGACATGGGACTGACAGCAACCCATTTGTTTTGTCTGCAAAATTGAAAACAGGGAATAATTTAGGCATGAAATAAACAAAGTTTGAGATAAATTGGATTCGAAATACAAAATGACAATTTTTTGACTATTAAAAGAATAAGAGATATGTGGACATCCTTTCCAAAGGAAAGGGTGCTTCAGAAGATCCGTTCCAAAGGAAAGTGTGCTTCAGAAGATCATTTCCAAAGGAAAGGGTGCTTCAGATGATCCTTTCCAAAGGAAAGACTGCTTCAGAAGACGATTTCCAAAGGAAAGGGTGATTCAGAACATCCTTTCCAAAGGAAAATGTACTTCAGAAGACGCTTTCCAAAGGAAAGGTTGCTTCAGAAGATCCTTTCCAAAGGAAAAGGTGCTTCAGAAGATGCTTTCCAAAGGAAAGGGTGCTTCAGAGGATCCTTTCCAAAGGAAAGGGTGCTTCAGAAGATCCTTTCCAAAGGAAAAGGTGCTTCAGAAGATCCATTCCAAAGGAAAAGGTGCTTCAGAAGATCCTTTCCAAAGGAAAGGGTGCTTCAGAAGATACTTTCCAAAGGAAAGTGTGCTTCAGAAGATACTTTCCAAAGGAAAGGGTGCTTCAGAAGATACTTTCCAAAGGAAAGGGTGCTTTAGAAGATACTTTCTAAAGGAAAGGGTGCTTCAGAAGATACTTTCCAAAGGAAAGGGTGCTTCAGAAGATGCTTTTCAAAGGAAATGGTGCTCCACAAGATGCTTTCCAATGAAAAGAGTGCTTCAGAAGATCTTTTCCTAATGAAACGGTGCATCAGAAGATCCTTTCCTAATGAAACGGTGCTTCAGAAGATGCTTTCCTAATGAAACGGTGCTTCAGAAGATCCTTTCCTAATGAAACGGTGCTTCAGAAGATGCCTTCCTAATGAAACGGTGCTTCAGAAGATCCTTTCCTAATGAAACGGTGCTTCAGAAGATGCTTTCCTAATGAAACGGTACTTCAGAAGATCCTTTCCTTTGGAAAGGTTGCTTCAGAAGATCCTTTCCTTTGGAAAGGGTGCTTTAGAAGATCCTTTCCTTTGGAAAGGGTGCTTCAGAAGGTCCTTTCCTTTGGAATGGGTGCTTCAGTAGATCCTTTCCTTTGGAAAGTGTGCTTCAGAAGATGCTTTCCAAAGGAAATGCTGTTTCACAAGATGCTTTCCAATGAAAAGAGTGCTTCAGAAGATCCTTTCCTAATGAAACGGTGCTTCAGAAGATCCTTTCCTAACGAAACGGTGCTTCAGAAGATCCTTTCCTAACGAAACGGTGCTTCAGAAGATCCTTTCCAAAGGAAAGGGTGCTTCAGAAGATCCTTTCCTTTGGAAAGGGTGCTTTAGAAGATCCTTTCCTTTGGAAAGGGTGCTTCAGAAGGTCCTTTCCTTTGGAAAGGGTGCTTCAGTAGATCCTTTCCTAATGAAACGGTGCTTCAGAAGATCCTTTCCAAAGGAAAGGGTGCTTCAGAAGATCCTTTCCAAAGGAAAGGGTGCTTCAGAAGATGCTTTCCAAAGGAAAGGGTGCTTCAGAAGATACTTTCCAAAGGAAAGGGTGCTTCAGAAGATACTTTCCAAAGTAAAGGGTGCTTCAGAAGATACTTTCCAAAGGAAAGGGTGCTTCAGAAGATGCTTTCCAAAGGAAATGGTGCTTCAGAAGATCCTTTCCTAATGAAACGGTGCCTCAGAAGATCCTTTCCTAATGAAACGGTGCTTCAGAAGATCCTTTCCTAATGAAACGGAGCTTCAGAAGATCCTTTCCTAATGAAACGGTGCTTCAGAAGATTCTTTCCTTTGGAAAGGGTGCTTCAGAAGATCCTTTCCTAATGAAACGGTGCTTCAGAAGATTCTTTCCTTTGGAAAGGGTGCTTCAGTAGATCCTTTCTTTTGGAAAGGGTGCTTCAGAAGGTCCTTTCCTTTGGAAAGGGTGCTTCAGAAGATCTTTTCCAACGGGAAGGGTGCTTCAGAAGATCCTTTCCTAATGAAAGGGTGCTTCAGAAGATCCTTTCCTAATGAAAGGGTGCTTCAGAAGATCCTTTCCTAATGAAAGGGTCCTTCAGAAGGTCCTTTCCAAAGGAAAGGGTGCTTCAGAAGGTCCTTTTCAAAGGAAACGTTACTTCAGAAGATCCTTTCCATAGGAAATATTGCTTCGTAAAGCCTTTCCAAGGAAAATATTGCTTCGTAAGGCCCTTTCCATAGGAAATATTGCTTCGTAAACCTTTTCCAAAAAAATAGTGCTTCGTAACACCCTTTCCGAGGGAAAGGGTGCTTCATAGGAACCTTTCCAAAGGAAAGGCTAGTTCATAAGACCATTTATAAAGGAAACGGTACTTCGTTATACCCTTTAATAAGGAATGGGGGCTTCGTTAGACTCTTTCCAAAGGAGACCCTTTCGTAAGACTCTTTCTATCGGATTTTAGATATCTCCACTATCTCCCCTTTTCCCCTGAGAACTTGTCGCTGATGATATCAGGCTCATGATAAACATCGATACGAATCTAATTCAACTGAGGACATCCTACCACGAAGTTTTCTTTAGACCTTAAGATACTCTTCCAATTCTAGCAGGTCATTCCACGGTTCTTACCTTGGATCATAACGTTCCACAGTATTCAAAGGACACTGGCCATCCGAGCCGCCAATGGCATATAAATAACCACCTAAAACGGCAACAGCGACGCCCAAACGACGTGTTGTCATGGGGGCTACCTGGAAGCAAATAAAAAATTATCTTCAATCAGCTATCCTGGAACTCCAAAATATTCCTTGCCTTACCTTTGACCACTTATTCTCTTTGGGATCATAACGTTCGACATGGTTCAAACATTGGACACCATCTTGTCCACCCACAGCATATAGGAAACCATCAAGTACAGCAACACCAACACTGGTGCGACAAGATGTAGTGGGTGCAACATCACATGACCATTGATTTGTTTGTGGATCATAACGTTCAATACTATTCAAATAACTCTGGCCATCATGGCCACCAACGGCATAGAGCAAATCATTTAATACGGCAACACCAACACCACAACGTCTCTTACTCATGGGTGCAACCATTTTCCAATCATTAGTTTGTGGATCAAAACGTTCGACAGATGCAATGGCATCACCAGAACACCAACCACCGACAGCAAATAAGACTTCACCGCGACGGGTTGGTTTACGGGGACGGGTGCGAGGTCCCTGCATAAGGGGACGCTCTTGTGGAAGCAGGAGATAATTTTTGGCTTCATCAACTAAATCACGACATGCCTCATCGGAACGTACCAGCAGATCAGAGCCAACAGTGCCGACCAAAAATTTCGGTGACAACAATGGAAGACGGACATGTTGCAAAACCTGCAGGGGAAAGAATATGGCTATTAAAAAGAAGTCATGGTATGTTATTGGTGTGTACCTACCTGAGCTAAATGTTGCCTGCGATCGGCAATATTATATTTAAGCCATGACATAACGGCATTGAAAACTTGTTCCTCCGAACGTACATTCAATTCATCACTGCATATAATATCGACCAATTGCCCCACGGGCAGTAATAGGAATTCTTCACTTTCCATGACCTCTTGGAAGTTGTGTTGGGTAAATTTGTCGGCAATGCGCAATAGCTCACGACACGAATGTGTATCGGCAAAGGCGCGTATACCCAAACAATTTGTTGGATCCAATTGACGTTTTAAAAATTCACAGCATATATCTTGAATTTCGACTAGCTGGAGCAAACAAGCTGCCGGCAGCAATGTCTGGACATTAGACTCCTCAACCACAATGTGAGCTGTATAACAAAAATCTATCAATAGTTCCATGGCATTTTCATCTATGTCACGTATAGTGACTTCGGTTTGACGTGACTCCTCCAATTCACCCGTAAACATGGCTCGAAAATAGGGAGAACATGCCGAAAGTATGACACGATGGGCAAATATTTTACGACCACCAACATTGAGCACAACATCGCATAGCTCACGATGGCGCCTAAGCATGTTCAGTTCGGATAATGTGACCTTGGGGTGTTTGTCGGAGGTGTGGGCCATACGAGCCGGTGATTGTGGACGATCAACGCCACCAGCACCAGCTGTAGCGCCCGCACCGCCATTTGCACCCGGCAGCAACGGGTCACCCATTCTATTCGCTGCTAAGCGCAGCGGGGCAGATGCCCAACCCCACACCGCGTCTATCTGTAAAGAGAAAAAAAAAAACAATAAAAATTATTTAAATATGGTTTTACAATTGTGATGCAATTAAAAGTATTTATTTTTAGCATTGTTAGCAATCTTTTTGTTGTTGTTGTTTATTTTGCAACAAAACCCCAATGGAATTAATTAATCAATTACTTTTAATCCAAGTATCACGCAATCCCATAAATTGAAATTTGTTGTTATTGTAGTTTAGAAATAGATATACATCTCTGTTGTTGTTGCTGCTGTTGTGTTAGCACCCCATCCCCCTCTTCATTTTAGTTTATTTTAAGAAAACATAATCATCACGTGCACAAAAGCTATAGATTTGGCGGGCGGTTGTTGATCCATACAATCAAACGGACATCGAAAACTGTAACGCTTCAATATTTTTTGTGTGGCAAAAAAAGAAAAAACCTAAATGTTTTTTTTTTTAACTAAAAATATAAATCACGATTGTTGGCCAACAAAAGTAACAATTTGTTCATTCCCAAAACGAAAAGAAAATAAAAAAAAAAACATCTGTAAATTGGGAGACTAAAAGAATAGGTGAAATTGTTGCACAATGTGGAACAACAAAAATGTTGCCAAAAGAATTTCTTCTTTAATTTTTTTTTGGTTCCATTGCAAATTTCACATCTAAGAGGTATTTGATGCATTTTTCGAACTTTAAAATTAACTTTATATGCAATTTTTTAATTCTATTGCATTGCTAATCAAAAAGTAAGCAAATGCACCATTTTTCAAGGTGTGGTGAGTTTTTATGGAAATTCACCACACCTTGAAAATGTGGCAAACAAACGGGATTATTCTTATAGATAAATAAAACTCATAATTTCGAAATGTTTAGTTATAAAAACCAAGAAAAATGTACTTCAAATCTTTAAGATTGATTTTCTGTCAAAATCTTTAATTTCTTTACATTCCTAAGCAATCAATTATTCAAATGCACCAATTTTTATGTTGTGGTGAGTTTTTATGGAAATTCATTACTAATCAAAAACTTAAGCAAATGTTCTAGTTTTCAAGGTGTCGTGAATTTTTATGGAAATTCACCACACAATGTATACAAAAAAATATTTACATAGAATTTTTTTATTTATTTATTTAAAATTCATACAGGATTCATCCGAAAGAAAATGATTCATAGAAAATGTCGCCCTTCTTATTATGGATGAAATTTAAATTGGAAAAAATTATCAAAAATGAACATTTCTATAAAAAAATTATTCATGGATGAACTCTTTTGAACGAAACTACGCCATGGATGAATTAGAAAGAAAATAGAAAAATTCATTTTGGATGAAGTTTTTAATAGAAAAATTCGTTGTGGATGAAGTTTTAATAGAAAAATTCATTGTGGTTGAAGTTTTCTATAGAAAAATTCAATGTGGATGAACTTTTCTATAGAAAAATTCATTGTGGATGAAGTTTTCTATAGAAAAAATTCATTGTGGATGAAGTTTTCTATAGAAAAATTCTATGTGGATGAACTTTTCTATAGAAAAATTCATTGTGGATGAACTTTTCTATAGAAAAATTCATTGTGGATGAACTTTTCTATAGAAAAATTCATTGTGGATGAACTTTTCTATAGAAAAATTCATTGTGGATGAACTTTTCTATAGAAAAATTCATTGTGGATGAACTTTTCTATAGAAAAATTCATTGTGGATGAAGTTTTCTATAGAAAAATTCTATGTGGATGAAGTTTTCTATAGAAAAATTCATTGTGGATGAAGTTTTCTATAGAAAAAATTAACTGTGGATGAAGTTTTCTATAGAAAAATTCATTGTGGATGAACTTTTCTATAGAAAAATTCATTGTGGATAAAGTTTTCTATAGAAAAATTCATTGTGGATGAAGTTTTCTATAGAAAAATTCATTGTGGATGAAGTTTTCTATAGAAAAATTCACTGTGGATGAAGTTTTTTAAAGAAAAATTCATTGTGGATGAAGTTTTCTATAGAAAAAATTAACTGTGGATGAACTTTTTTATTTCATCATGGGTTTCACCATGGTTTAACTTTTCTATACTAAAATTCATCATGGATGAACGTTTCTAAAGGAAACGGGGACTTCCTCCCGGAAAATTATATATCGTTGTATTCAGGATGCCAAGGGCTATCTACTGTAAAAATTTCAGCCCGATCCGAGAGGTGCCCCTAAACAACCTAAAGGTGTGAAAGTACGAAATTTCCGAAATGTCAGGACCCATATCTCGGGAAGTATGGACTTCCCCCCGCAAAATTATATATCGTTGGAATCAGGGTCCCAAGGACTGCCTATGGTAAAAATTTCAGACCGATCCGAGAGGTGCCCCTAAACGACACTAGTTCCGGAAAATGTGTATGACATGGATGATCTCTTCAGTAAAAATGGTCTATCAGTAATGAAGGAAAATAGTAAATATATATAAGTACAAATGTTGGCAAACAAATGGAGTTATTAACCTTGATAAAATCGTATTACACATGTGTACGTACACACACATACAATAGATGGTACATGTTCTGTTCATATGAATTTTTTTATCCCCATCCACATTATATGCCCTTCCCTGACCTAATTGGCAACAACAACAATCTAAAGACCTAAGCAGCACAACCACCTATAAAATAAAATAAACAAATAAAAAGTTGATGAGAAAAGCAAGTGGTATGATATGGAAACATGCAATTATACATTGTTAAAGTGGGAAAAGAGCAAGGAAATAAAAAAACGGAAGCGGAAAACCGTATTACAATGAAAAGAAAATAAAGATGGTTCAAAAATTGTAATAAATTGGTAATACATTCATCAAAGGCCTTGGCTGGATTCTCAACACCATTCAATATTTCAAACTAAATCAACAACATAATGAACAGTTGGACGGACGGACAGACACCATGTCTATTTAGATCAGCGTCGCCCATAATATTTCCATCAATACTACAGCATATGTGTATGTATTGGTGAAAAAAACAACAACCACATGATATTCATCGTTTGTTTATTTACACATACACTGTACGTGAGAGAGAGAAGCAAATGCAAAAACAACTCAGTGGGCGCCCTCACTATACTTCTTTGCAAAGACAGCGCGTCTCTGATTTAGATGTAGCAATCACCTTATATTCTTATTAATAGAACCACACAATAATTTATTTACAAAATAGGGCGATTGCAAAGTCCATTATATCCATACTCAATGTTATACAAATCAATTTTATGCGATTCCCTTGATTTTGCTTTGCCATGGTTATTTATTCTCTATATTATTAACTTTTAATAAAGTATAAACTTTTTTACCTTTGCGTCTTTCTGGGCCACTGAAAAACTAAATTCACAACACCACAAGCCACAAAGCCAAAACCGCCTATTATTTGCAGGAATATTTGCAGCAATTCATATAAACACACCACACAGAGATATATTTTAAAGTTGACCAACTTTTTTCTCCAAATAGATTTTGTTTTTCAGCACAAATAGGAAAATGATTTTCTCATAGGGCCACAAAAAATGTAAATATCTACATGGAACTACAATAGAATGGGGGAAAACGCAATAAGAATTGATGTAAAATGAAAGAAGTGTAACAAAAAAACATTTAGGTGTGATAACATAGCGAGTAAGAAGAAGAAACTGCGAAATTCATTGGGAATTGATAGCACACACAGTTGCAACTCTTGGCAAAACATTGACGGCGTTGAGAAGGTTGAAAGTGTGGCTTATATAGCGTTTTTAATAATATATGTAATATTAAAAGATGCAAAAATAATATTTAGGAGGGATTTCTAAATCACATTGGCGCATCGGTAAGTCATTTTCAAATCTAGATGAATTAAATAAAAGCCTCGGCACATACGGTTCGTTGAGTGACGCGTTACAACAACCACATTAAAACTTCAAGAACAAACACTCTATAGTAAAATAAATTATGGATGAACTTTTCTATAGAATTTTTCTATAGAAAAGTTTATCCATAATGTATTTTACTATAGAAAATTATATAAATAAATAAAATAAAAAAAATAAAAATTCAATAAATTTTGTATAGAAAACTTCATTATGTACGAACTTTCTATAGAAAAAATTAATTACGGATGGATTTTGTATAGGAAAATTCATCATGGATGAACTTTCCTATAAAAAATTCTTCCCTGTTTGGTGTGCGTTAAAAAAAACAAATACATGTATTTCAATTTGAAATACATAAGCTTTGTTCCAGAACTAAAAAGTTTTTACAATTTTTACGACTTTTACACATTTTACCAGAAAAACCGTTCCCGTACACAAAAACGTTGTAAATGTTCACTTCTCTTTAAACAAAAATGGCGCTGAAAAGCACTCTTTAAAAACTTTTTACTCGACAAATTTGAGCGTGTAAAAATAGTAACATGGTTGCCGGCATCTCATTGGCTGGTACGTTAACTTTGACATTTGCTCCAGCTTTTTTTGACGTTTTTTTCATTTTTGAGTTCCCGAACTTAAACAAAACTTTGTGTAAAAACAATTTGTCTTTTTTTTAGGAGAACAAAGCTATATATTTTGTTTTTTTTTTTTTTTTTTTTTTTTTGAACGCACACAATACACGCAAAGTTTTAGGTTTTGGCCTGAAAATTGCTATCTCAACTGGCATCCCTATTTTTCGTTTCTTGCCAAATTTAACGCCGTCATATTTTCACTTTTGCAACGCCGTAGTTCACCTCTTATGTTTCCCCATATTTATCTTTCAAGCTAATTATTTCCCAATTTTAACACTTTTTGCAAATTTTTTGTAATTCATATTGTTGGTTTTTTTCAATCCTTAAAATCATTATTACTGCACTATTTTTTAAATACCTTTGCGTTTTCTTTTTGTACCACTGAATAACTTCCAATTCCACAACAAAGCCAATAACAACCCACAACAGCAGATTTAGAAAATGCAATTTTCGCTGCTTTTTCGAACGATTTTTTAAGTTTAGCTGAACATTTGGAAATATGTGCTTGTTTTTCGCCCCTAATTGTTGTTTTCACTAAATGGTATTGTTTATTTATAACTATTTTCTATTTCTATTTGTTTTTTTCCTCCGAGGGCACAAACACCGGGCCAGACTAGAAATTACATAGACGGCGTTACTAAATGACAAGAGAGCAGAGGAGTGTACTGCCTAATCAGCTGTTGCGCTAGCAAAATTTTGGTTATTTTAAATTCTTTAATATTTTTGTTGAATGTGGAATGAATATGTATGAAAAATATCGTAATTTGGCTTAAATGTTTATAAAAATAATTATTTGCAGTATAATTTATTATTTACATACAAAATAATAGCTACAAATAAAACGATTTCAACATGTGATCATCCCTTATGGGTTGGTTGACAACTCTGCAAATTTCTCTCACTGTTCATTGTTTGTTCTCTCTCACGGGTCGCAGTTATCGTTTTGACATCACTGAAAGAAAGCAAAAAGAAAGTGTTAGAAGTAGAAGTGTTAGAGAGAAATAAAAATTAATTAAAACAAAGAAAAAAGAAGTATTTACATATATTTTTCTTTAAATTCTAGAAGACAATCAAATTCTATAGCAAATACATATTAATAATACGGACTATAAAACATGCAAAGTGTTTTAAATACCGTTAAAGGGACCGCTCTAAATGTTGCCGAATACTTGACGCCAGTTTTAAAGGTAACAAAAAAAGTCGTAGAAAAAATGCACCACTATTGAAATGGTGGGTGGGGGTTACTGACTGTGTGTGTCCAACATTACTATTATTCTATTACTAGAGACCACGACACAGGGGAGGACCCAGACAACCGATGAGTCATGATATAAATATTCCCTGTTTTTTTCTCTTGTCCATTTAGGAATCCAAATTTCGGGAGACTGGAGTACTAACTCCCGAAGAATTTGTTGCAGCCGGAGATCATTTGGTACATCATTGTCCAACATGGCAGTGGGCTGCTGGTGATGAAAATAAAACAAAATCATATTTACCCAAAGGTTTGTCAAAGACAATTGAATTCGCCACTTTTATTATTATTGTTTTTTATTGTTATTGTAGATAAACAATTCTTGATTACACGCAATGTACCTTGCTATCGCCGTTGCAAGCAAATGGAGTATGTGGGCGAGGAAACTGTTGTGGAAGAAGAGGGTGGTGATGGTGGTTGGGTGGAGACCCATCAAATGAATGAAGATGGTACCTCAGCTGAATTGGATGATAAAATTTGTGAATTGACTTTGGATGATAGGGTAAGGTTTGAAGCAAAGAGCATAACGTTTGCTACGGGAAAGTATTCCAACAATAACTTTCTTCGGTGGTAAAATTTGTCAATCACCAAAACTGTCTACTTTCCCAAGCGAAAAACAAGAAATTAAAGGTTTATTTTTTTTAGGACGAAATGCATACCCCTGACAATGACCAACCAGGCAATATGGAAGAAGCTGCTGGCGACGAAGAGGACGATGACGAAGCCTTGGACATGGACGAATTTGAGGAAAGTGGCATGCTGGATTTGGTGGACCCGGCTGTGGCCACTGTACGTAAGGCAGAAAAACCTGACAGCAGCAATAATGAAGGTGGTGCCGCCGCCTCATATGATACTCAAGATTCAGTTCTACATACCCGTACCTATGATCTACACATAACCTATGACAAATATTACCAAACACCACGTCTATGGGTGGTGGGTTATGATGAGGTAAATCGAACTTTAATTGAACCATGAAGAATTATTAGATATTATTATTGAAATAAATTTTGTTGCTTCATACCAGAATCGCAAACCCCTGACCGTTGAACAAATGTATGAAGATGTCTCACAAGATCATGCCAAAAAGACTGTTACCATGGAATCCCATCCCCATTTGCCAGGTCCAAATATGGCTTCAGTGCATCCCTGTCGTCATGCCGATATAATGAAAAAAATCATACAAACGGTTGAAGAGGGCGGTGGTGAATTGGGTGTGCATTTATATTTGATAATATTCTTGAAATTTGTACAAACTGTTATACCAACAATTGAATATGATTTTACGCAAAATTTCAATTTATCTTAAGTGACCGACCACCACCACACAACAACAAGCCCATCCCCACCACTCCTCCCATCACCACAATTTACAACAAAATATTATGATGTTAGATCTAGTTATGGCTTGTTTCGCTTAAAACATAATTCAGTGAATAAACACACAGGTTAAAAAATTTACCATTTCACAAAAAAAATCCCTTAAACTTTAATCTAAACTCAAAATAAACGTGTGTAAATTGCCATATAAAAAAGTTTTGCTTTAATTGCTAATCATAATGTCATTGCTAAATAAAAATTTTGTATAGAATATTATTGTTTTTTTTTTTTTTTTTCTAATTAATGTAAATTATTATTTAATTCCTTCTCTTTTTTTAATTTAAATAAATCCAAATCAATAACTTCTTTGTAACTATTATGTATGAACTCTCCATATGTATGTATTTATGCTTTAAGAAATAAACTATTTCTAGAAAGTAGTGAGATGAAATATTATTCTACAAGGTGGTAACGAGAAAATTCGTCAATTAACAAGTTTTCTGTAGGGAAAGTTGTGAAACAACAAACTTTCCATGAGAAAAGTCTTCAGTCAACAAATGTTCTATAGGAAAAGTTGTCAATCAATATATTTTCTATACGAAAATTTGTCAATCAACAACTCTTCTATAAGAAAAGTAGTCAATCAACATATTTTACACGAGAATGTTGTCAATCAACAATTTAATTATTAATCAATTAACAACTTTTATATAAGAAAATTTGTCAATCAGCAACATTTCTATATGAAAAGTTGTCAATCAACAATGTTTCAATAAGAAATGTTGTCAGTCAACATTTTTTCTATAAGAAAAGTTGTCAATCAACATATTTTACACTAGAAAAGTTGTCAATCAATAAATTTGTTATAAGAAAAGTTGTCAATCAACAATTTTTCTATTAGAAAAGTTACTAATGAACAATTTTTTCTATGAGAAAAGTTGTCGATCAACGTTTTTCTATGGGAAAAATTGTCAGTCAAATAATTTGTTTATAGGAAAAACGACAAAAATCGGTAAAATTAAAATGCTTATTATTTCGGTAATTAACGATATTATACGGCAAGTTAGCGACCAATAGAAAATAGTCGCAAAGTTCTGTCGATAGCAACAGTGTTGTTAACTTTAATTTGAACATTTCATTCATAATTTTGCGGTTTAATGTTACCGAGTTTTGTCGGTATGTAACTCAAAAAATGAGTAAGAGAATCGCACTACAGGGGGGTTACTCTCTATTGCGATGCGTAAGAAAAATGCGATGCGTAAGGAAATTAAATGCGTCTCTAATACGTTTTCGTACCTCTATTCGCAAGTATTTTTGTTCCTTTTTCCTTTCTGTCACCGCCGCAATCTGTAATACAAAAGCATATGTCAAAATCGTGCGTTAACGCAAATATCTTGCGCTAACAAAATACCAAACGCAAACGCATGGCAATATAGAGTAACCCCCCAGATTGTGTTACAGCAGAAGTTTTTTGTTGAAACAATACACTGATACATCTACCTTTATTATTGCAAAATGTCACCAACAGTAAAAAAATAGGTGTGTACGATAACTTTCCCAGCAATAATTACTCAGTCAGTTACAGCAACCTCTCAGTGAATTTTACTCTCTCAAGCAAGAAAGTCAGCTGTTTCCGAAAATGTAAGCAATTTGTTTTTCTTTCCTTTATATTTTAAACCATGGTACAATTACTTAGGTAGATGTCTCAGCCCAGCTGATTCGCCATGAAAAATCAAAACAAAAACCATATGATTTTGTAAGTAACCCTGCGTTTACAAATGACAGCATAGTTGACTTCATGTATTGATTGTCAAAATCCCACAACTTGCCTGTGTGACGTAGGCGTCCCGACAACTGCAAAAACAGTTGTAAAATTTTGAATGAAAATCATCGATTTATTTTTGTTTTCAGTTCTCATATTTTGTTTTTGTTCATGTTCTTTTGTTTTCAACACATTTCAATTATTATCCCACTTATTTTTACAATAATGTCAAAAATTTGTCTTCCTTACTGTCTGTGAAAAAATGATGGACAGCTGAGAGACAAACGACAAATGTATGTATGTGTTAGTAAATCAGAGTTGTATTTGAAGACAAACTGTCTGGTGTAAACGCCTAGTAAGAGATAGGGATCAAAAATGTTAAGTCAGCAGTCATACGCGTAAAATTTGCGGCCAAGAAAATTGAGTTTTTGTGTGGGAGAGGGGAAGAACCAGTACAGTGGGGCTCTTTCCTCTCCGTTCTCTCCCAAAAACTCAATTTTCTTTACCGCAAATTTTGCGCGTGTGATTATTGACTAAGATTTCGAGTTGTTTACATTGAACAGGTGATTAAAAGTCAGCTGATCAGACTTGCAAATTTTTGCGGGACAAATTTTCCCAGCAAAAATTACGCCCATGACCATGTGTGAACGGAAAACCAAAAGAAGTCGACGGAAAGCCTACGTTTCACAAGCAAGTTTTGGGTTTTTGACAATCAATACATGTACTCAACTGTCCTGTCATGTGTAAACGCAGCGTTACATTATCATGAACAGCTGTTTATAAATATAAAAATTATCGATGGTACCGATTGTTTTCCCGCCATTATTTCATTCAGTATTTTGTTTTGTGGCGCACAATAAATTTTAATTTTGATTTTGAGAAAAAAAGAAAACTATTTTTCATTTGTAAACCAACAAAAATGCCGCCAAAAAGAAAAAGGGAACCAATAAAACGAGAAGGCAATGGGAAAATTAAAATGACTGGGAGTCGTTATGTTTGGAAAGTAAAACGAGAATATACAATGGCGGAATGTCCAGAAATTACACATGATGAAGGTGGAATAACTTCGACATGGCGAATGTTAATAAATTGGAAGAGTGGTGCAATTTATATAACCTTGGCTTCTGTGAACACAACAAATCGCCTGCTATTCCAAGCTATAATATCTTACAAAGATCATGCCTCGATTGATGTGCACATTTCATCAGGAGAATGTAAAAAATTAATCTATATTGGGAACAGTGATATTTTGGAATATGATTCAATGGAATTTTCACTTGAGTTCAAGTTAAAAGATGAAATTAAGCATCCAAGGGAAATTAAATTCCATGAGCCCTGTAAGAAAAGGAAAACACAAACGGATTCCAAAAGGTCCATTATAAGCAATCATTACGGTAAACTGTTGGCCAGTGAAGAATTTAGCGATATAACACTTGTTGCCCAGGGAGGAATTGAATTGAAAGCCCATCGACTTATATTAAGGACACGTAGTACAGTGTTTGATGCCATGTTTCGCAATGATTTCCTGGAGAATCAAACAAATCGTATAACCATTGATGATATCGATGCTGATGTGCTCGAAGAAATGCTAAAATATATATACACAGGTGATGATGATAATATACCCAAGGAAATGGCTTCGGAACTCTTAATGGTGGCTGATAAATATGCCTTGATGGATCTACAAGAAATGTGTGTAAAAATTTTAATAGACTCCAAACAAATAGATACAATTACCGACACTCTTCTGTTGGCCGAACGTAATTCCAATAAACGCCTAAAGGAACAGGTTATAGAATTTATCATAGCCAACATTAAAGATGTTATGGAAACAGTACATTGGAAAACACTTCAAGAGACGGAACCTAATTTGTGTCTTGAAGTTATGGGTAAAGCTATTACAAATGGTCATAGTTAAATGCCAACCATCTGTGGAATCTGAAAGAGTTACTCACTCGTTCAAATATTGTAACTCAAGTGGTACCTGAAAATAAGTATTACATGCGAGCTGAATATAATTAAAGCTATTTTTTAAGTATTTTGTTTCTTTTCTTTTTGTATTTTTGTTTATAAAATTTATGTGTAGATACTAAGAATATTTCGTATCACGTATAAATAAATAAATGACAAATTTATAACCTTCGGCATTATGGCTACAGGGTAGGTATATGCACTATGTCACAATCAGAAATGTGTTTTATTGAAATCAAGGCTTCATACCCCAAATTTGACAATTTAGAGTTGGTGTAATCATATCAACCATCGCCCATGTCATTTTATTCTTAATATTTTTCTAAATAATACCCGTCCAAGTGTTCGGTTATGTTCCGAGACAAACTTCACTTTTTACTTCAAGTCCTAAGCATTTTGTTCAACCCATTCACTCCTTTTTCTTTGCGAATTTATTGGGGCTAAGATTCATCTGGGTATTCAAAAAGAAGAGTACTGGAAAAATAGATGTAAATGGGTTGAACGTAACCCCTTGTTTTTGTAATATTTGAAGGATTAAGTATTCTATTCCAATAGACTGTGTGTCGACTGAATCTGCATACCTACCTCAGGCAAACAGAATCAAGGATCCATAGAATCACCAATTGTATAACAAAGGGTCCTTAGAAGCAACCTTTCTATAACAAAGTGTCCTTAGAAGCACCCTTTCTATAACAAAGTGTCCTTAGAAGCACCCTCTGTATAACAAAGTGTCCTTAGAAGCAACCTCTGTATAACAAAGTGTCCTTAGAAGCACCCTCTGTATAACAAAGTGTCCTTAGAAGCACCCTTTGTATAACAAAGCGTCCTTAGAAGCACCCTTTGTAAAACAAAGGGTCCTTAGAAGCACCCTTTGTATAACAAAGGGTCCTTAGAGGCATCCTTTGTATAAGAAAAGGTTCTTAGAAGCACCCTTTGTATAACAAAGGGTCCTTAGAAGCACCCATTGTATGACAAAGGGTCCTTAAAATCACCCATTGTATAGCAAAGGGTCCTTAAAAGCAGCCTTTGTATAACAAAGGGTCCTTAGAAGCACCCTATGTATAACAAAGAGTCCTTAGAGGTTCCCCTTGTATAACAAAGGGTCCTTAGAAGCCCCCTTTGTATAACAAAGGCTCCGTAGAATCACCCATTGTATAGCAAAGGGTCCTTAGAAGCACCCTTTGTATAACAAAGGGTCCTTAGAAGCACCCATTGTATAACAAAGGGTCCTTAGAAGCACCCATTGTATAACAAAGGGTCGTTAGAAGCACCCTTTGTATAACAAAGGGTCGTTAGAAGCAACCTTTGTATAACAAAGGGTCCTTAGAATCACCCATTGTATAGCAAAGGGTCCTTAGAAGCAACCTTTCTATAACAAAGTGTCCTTAGAAGCACCCTTTCTATAACAAAGTGTCCTTAGAAGCACCCTCTGTATAACAAAGTGTCCTTAGAAGCAACCTCTGTATAACAAAGTGTCCTTAGAAGCACCCTCTGTATAACAAAGTGTCCTTAGAAGCACCTTTGTATAACAAAGCGTCCTTAGAAGCACCCTTTGTAAAACAAAGGGTCCTTAGAAGCACCCTTTGTATAACAAAGGGTCCTTAGAGGCATCCTTTGTATAAGAAAAGGTTCTTAGAAGCACCCTTTGTATAACAAAGGGTCCTTAGAAGCACCCATTGTATGACAAAGGGTCCTTAGAATCACCCATTGTATAGCAAAGGGTCCTTAAAAGCAGCCTTTGTATAACAAAGGGTCCTTAGAAGCACCCTATGTATAACAAAGAGTCCTTAGAGGTTCCCCTTGTATAACAAAGGGTCCTTAGAAGCCCCCTTTGTATAACAAAGGCTCCGTAGAATCACCCATTGTATAGCAAAGGGTCCTTAGAAGCACCCTTTGTATAACAAAGGGTCCTTAGAAGCACCCATTGTATAACAAAGGGTCCTTAGAAGCACCCATTGTATAACAAAGGGTCGTTAGAAGCACCCTTTGTATAACAAAGGGTCGTTAGAAGCAACCTTTGTATAACAAAGGGTCCTTAGAATCACCCATTGTATAGCAAAGGGTCCTTAAAAGCAGCCTTTGTATAACAAAGGGTCCTTAGAAGCACCCTATGTATAACAAAGAGTCCTTAGAGGTTCCCCTTGTATAACAAAGGGTCCTTAGAAGCCCCCTTTGTATAACAAAGGCTCCGTAGAATCACCCACTGTATAGCAAAGGGTCCTTAGAAGCACCCTTTGTATAACAAAGGGTCCTTAGAAGCACCCATTGTATAACAAAGGGTCCTTAGAAGCACCCTTTGTATAACAAAGGGTCCTTAGAAGCACCCTTTGTATAACAAAGGGTCGTTAGAAGCACCCTTTGTATAACAAAGGGTCGTTAGAAGCAACCTTTGTATAACAAAGGGTTCTTAGAAGCACACTTTGTATAACAAAGGGTCCTTAGAAGCACCCATTGTATAACAAAGGGTCCTTAGAAGCACCCATTGTATAACAAAGGGTCCTTAGAAGCACCCATTGTATAACAAAGGGTCCTTAGAAGCACCCATTGTATAGCAAAGGGTCCTTAGAAGCAGCCTTTGTATAACAAAGGGTCCTTAGAAGCACCCATTGTATAACAAAGGGTCCTTAGAAGCATCCTTTGTATAACAAAGGGTCCTTAGAAGCACCCTTTGTATAACAAAGGGTCCTTAGAAGCACCCATTGTATAACAAAGGGTCCTTAGAAGCACCCATTGTATAGCAAAGGGTCCTTAGAAGCAGCCTTTGTATAACAAAGGGTCCTTAGAAGCAGCCTTTGTATAACAAAGGGTCCTTAGAAGCAGCCTTTGTATAACAAAGGGTCCTTAGAAGCACCCTTTGTATAACAAAGAGTCCTTAGAGGTACCCCTTGTATAACAAAGGGTCCTTAGAAGCACCCTTTGTATAACAAAGGGTCCTTAGAAGCACCCTTTGTAAAACAAAGAGTCCTTAGAGGTACCCTTTGTATAACAAAAAAAGGGTCTTTAGAAGCCCCCTTTGTATAACAAAGGCTCCGTAGAATCACCCATTGTATAGCAAAGGGTCCTTAGAAGCCCCCTTTGTATAACAAAGGGTCCTTAGAAGCACCCTTTGTATAACAAAGGGTCCTTAGAAGCACCCTTTGTATAACAAATGGTCCTTAGAAGCACCCATTGTATAACAAAGGGTCCTTAGAAGCACCCTTTGTATAACAAAGGGCCCTCAGTAGCAACCTTTGTATAACAAAGGGTCCTTAGAAGCACCCTTTGTATAACAAAGGGCCCTCAGTAGCAACCTTTGTATAACAAAGGGTCCTTAGAAGCACCCTTTGTATAACAAAGGGTCCTTAGAAGCACCCATTGTATAACAAAGTGTCCTTAGAAGCACCCTTTGTATAACAAAGTGTCCTTAGAAGCACTCATTGTATGGCAAAGGGTCCTTAGAAGCCCCTTTGTATAACAAAGACTCCTTAGAAGCACCCTTTGTATAGCAAAGGGTCCTTAGAAGCACCCTTTGTATAACAAAGAGTCCTTAGAAGCACCCTTTGTATAACAAAGGGTCCTTAGAAGCACCCTTTGTATAAGAAAGGGTCCTTAGAAGCACCCTTTGTATAACAAAGGGTCCTTAGAAGCACCCTTTTTATAACAAAGGGTCCTTAGAAGCACCCTATGTATAACAAAGGGTCCTTAGAAGCACCCTTTGTATAACAAAGCGTCCTTAGAGGAAACTTTTGTTTAACAAAGGGTCCTTAGAAGCACCCTTTATGTATCGAAGGATCCATAGAATCACCCTTTATATAACAAAGGGTCCTTAGAAGCACCCTTTATATAACAATGGGTCCTTAGAAGGACCCTTTGTATAACAGAGGGTTCTTAGAAGCACCCTTTCTATAACAAAGGGTCGTTAGAAGCACCCATTGTATAACAAAGGATCCTTAGAAGCACCTTTTATATAAGAAAGCGTCCTTAAAAGCACCTTTTATTTAACAAAAGGTCCTTAGAAGCAACAATTGTGTTACAAAGGATCAGTAGAAGTATCCTTTGTAAACCAAAGGATCTTTAAAATCACCCTTTGAGCAACAACCAGTACAAAGAAGAATCCTTATTATAACAATGGATCCTTAGAAGCTTCCTTCGCGTAACTAATGGTCCTTAAAAGCGTCCTTCAAGTAACTAATGGTCCTTAGAAGCAGCCTTTGTGTAACAGAGGATCCTTAGAAGCACCATTGTATTACGAAGGGTCCTTAGAAGCACACTTGTATAACAAAGGTTCCTTAGAAGCACCTTTTGTATAAAAAAGGTCCATTGTATAACAAAGGGTCCTTAGAAGCACCCTTTGTGTATCGAAGGATCCTTAGAAGCACCCTTTGTGTATCGAAGGATCCTTAGAAGCACCCATTGTATAACAAAAGGTCCTTATAAGCACCCTTTATATATCGAAGGGTCCTTAGAAGCACCAATTGTACAACAAAGTGTCCTTAGAAGCACCCTTTGTATAACAGAGGGTCCTTAGAAGCACCCTTTGTATAACAAAGAGTTCTTAGAAGCACCCTTTGTATAACAAAGTGTTCATAACAATATGTCCTCTGTCGAAAAAAATGGTAAACTTAAGACCTGATTTTTTAGCACAAAACAAAAATTTATTATAGGTAATTCAGTTTTTTGACAAGGTATGATTATTCTTTTAATTGTTATAAAACATTCACCACGTTCCAATGCAATGATCACCTACCAATGATGATCTACTGTTTTACTTAAAATCTCGCAGCATAACTGGGGATTGTTTTTTTGAAATTCTTTCCAAATCTGCGTTTTCATGACATCTCTTATGTTCCTCATGATATATTCAATGGCGTTGTTTTTAAGTCGTTTATTGGAATTACGTTCCGCCAATAGGAGAATATCAAGAACTGAAGTATTGTCCATAGTTTTGTTGAAAATTTGCTCGCACATATTTTCCAGGCCCTGCAATTGATACTTATTAGCAGCATAGTAGAGATCTGTTGCCATTTCCTCAGGTATTTGCCGGTTTGTATATATAAAGTTCAACATTTCCTGTATTACTTGGGCACTGATATCATCAATATAAATACGATTTGTTTTACTCTCTTCGAAGTCATTGCGAAACATAGCGGCAAAAACTTCGCTTCGGGCACACAGTATAGATTTGTGAGCTTTAAATTCAATTCCTACTTGGCCAGCGACAATGGTGACATCGCTAAATTCCCCACTAGCTAAAATTTTAGCAAAATCATTTGATGAACTTGACGATGCTGATGGCAAACATTTCGGGAGCAAAGTTGTGCTGTTACTACGTACATCTACGACTTAATATCAAGAAGGAATTGTATCGAGTCATTTGAAGTTAAATGGAATTTTTCAGTTTCAGAAGAAAGAAAATCAAATCTTAAAGGATCCCCATTTTTAGAGATTTTTCTGTTATTTTTGGTAGACATTACTTGCCCAGACATTATGCCAGATATCGAAATGTTCGCTGCAATATCTATGCTGCTGTCAGAAACAGGGAATAGCCGTATACGAGTAACCGTAGTTTCTCTTCGCATTGCCATTTGCCAATTAGTTTTAACATCGCCAAAATATGCATCAAAATGTGGAGTAAAAAAATCCTTGTCAATTTCCAATAGTGACCAATATCGAATTTCCCAAAGATATTTGTAATCACTCTTCTTAAAAGTTGAAACAACTTGACAATCGATATCGGATTTTTCTATGACAATTGATTTGATTTGGTTTTCCGAAGACATTGTTGTTGTTTTTTTTTTCTTTCTTGGTATATGTTGTCACAACCTGAGATTTTGATCTCTTCATGTACTGCTCCCCGATAGGCACACCACACCAAAGGACCGCTGTGAATATAAACCAAGATCTATTTAAAATGTACCATTAGTTTAGTTCGATTTCTATTGATGTGAAATGTATGAAAACATCTGTGAACCAAATAAATAACATAAAAATATATCATTAATCTGGGGGAAGTCCATACCTTCCGACATATGGACCTTGACAGTACATACAACAAACCGGCAATTCGCACGCAAATGTACTGCTGCCAATTTGCACAAAACATTGAGTAAACGAAGAATGCAACTATCCCATCTTAATGTTTTTATACGAAATATGTCACTTACCTACTTTATTTTCTCTCTTAAACAATAAGATTAAAAAATGTTTATTTTTTGCGGTCCCTTCTGTCGGTAAAATGTGAAAAATCAGACTCCAATGCGAATAAAAATTATCACCAAACACATCTACGTTGATCAACGGTTTTTGAAAAGCCAAAGATGCATGCATAGACGTGTTGTATATGTAGTTATTTGACTTGTAACATGTAGTTAGTGTACGGCGTATTGTGAGAATTTACCACAAAGAAATGTCATAGTAGTCAAATATTTACACTGTATTTACAAAGGGCAGGCAGATAAATCAGTACAATTCGATTCTACAAAAGAGAGTTGTATTGGAGGATTTGAGACGGATTAAAAGGAAATCCAGTCAATTAATTTTGTATGACAAAAACACATTTTACACTTAACATGTTTTATAAAACATGCATCATTTAAGCTGTCAATTCCGTACAATATGTGTCAAATAAATGACGTATACTCCCAAGGCATCTGTTTTAAGTGCAAGTGTAAAATGCGTTAAATCTAGCTGATTATGACCGGATTTAGCAAATAAATCCTAATAATGCGCTACATCTGGATAATACACTCATATACAAATGACCTATTAGAAAGCAATGATGTAAAGGACTGCTTACATAAGCTGCCTTGCATGATTGCCTTGCTTTCCTGCTTCATTTCTGACATAATAAAAATAAAAGAATAAAGAAGGCCGAGCAAATTTCGAACTGGGTTGCCCTTTTATTTTTTATTCTTTTATCAGAAGCAAGCAAGGTAAACAGGCAAGGCAGCTTTTGTACTCACCCCTTTAAGGTCTCGACACATAAGAAGTCTCGTCGGCTGGCTTTCTTGCTTTGCTTCATTTCGGCCTTCTTTATTCTTTTATTTTTATTATGTCAGAAATGAAGCAGGAAAGCAAGGCTATCAGTCGAGGCAGCTTATGTCCCCAGGCCTTTAAGGTGAGAACACAATGGATTTTTGTTGCTTATTTTTTCGCCTAGCTTCAAAGCGCAAAAGTGAAATTGTGCTGTTATCAATAGAACAGACCACAACGAAGCAAGGCTTCAGGCCACAAAGTTGAAAATTGTTGAACTTTTGAATTCTTCGCCTGGCTTCATTTTTGACATTTCGTTTCGACATTCAATTTGATATAAACACGTGTTCAATATGAAAAATAGCTGTAATTTGGCTGTAATTTTTATGTTCAGTACTAATTATTTACGAAAAATTTAATTTTTTTTTTGATATTTATACCCTCAGCATTTATGCTAACGAGGGTATATACACTTTCATACGGGCAAAATGTGCCTTATCGAAATAATGGTTTTAGACCCCAAGTATGTTTGGACGAAATGTGTGTTGCGTGGTTTTGTCGATTGACTACAATAAAAAAAGTTAAACTAAAAGACCCGAAATTTCCACGCACAACTTATACACCAGCCACCGTTTTTGAAATAAAGCGGAAACGGTCAGTGGCTGATGATGGACAACAAAAAGGTGATGCCACTTGTAGGGGTGTATTCAAGTCAGGTAATGGGGAATGGTAACCTAAGGAAAAATACAACCCTGACTAATCGCAGGTTTAGTAGTAGCAGGGATTAAAAGAAAACAAATAAACCGAGAGAAAATAAATGAAAAATCCTGGAAATTAGGGGAAATTGATCCTACCGCCATTTTCCCAGGTTATAAAAGGGACCAGAACCTAAAAAACGGGATAGAATCAAGTGCCGTGTCTAACCCCAAAGTTGGGATTTAAAACCTCAAAGTTAATCTTATAGTGCGGTTACACTACAGTTTTTTGCCGGGTTAACCCACTTTATGAGGATTTATTGCTTAATCTGGTCAAATCTGACCAGATTTGCCATACAAAAATTAAATCCTCTCACGACTGGGTTTATTTTAAATCCGGCATAAATCCACCAAAAATACAGTGTTGTATTCGGTATTTGTGCAAAAAATTCCAACTCTACTCAAAAAGTACCAAAAGTTGCAACTGTTTTTGCAACAGAGTTTGTCGTGTTTTACACGTTTACGATTGGTCGCATGAGATTTTATGGAGTTAACAAATCTAAAGTTATTTGAAAATCATAAAATTATTTATTTTTTTACATTAGACACTTTTTTAACAAAAAGTACGCTTGATACCTTGATACAAAAATGTATCCCTGTGTGTAAAATATACCAATATGAGCAAAGAGGGGACGATATCTCATGCGAAAAATTGTAAAAGTGTTAAACACGACTTTATTAGTTATTTTGTATGTATACGTAAACAAACATCAGCTGACAGTTTATATCCTCGAAAAGCTAAGTGTAACCAGCAAAGATTAACCCACTGGATCTATTAAACCCAGTGGGTTAACCTTCAATAGTGTAACCGGGGTATTATAAACCAAAATTAAAACAAATATAGTCAAATAATTTGAAACAAATTTTTATTTAATTTTATTAAAAAAAATTGTTGTGTCTTTAAATTTATGTTGTGGGCAGATAACCAAATATGTAAGTTAACTCTGGTGTTTGCATTTAGAAAAAAAGTAGTGATTGTTTGGTGTTGTGTTTCTTTTATTTTTTTAAGATTGCACCAATTTAAAGCAGACATCAACTGTCCTCCTCGATGATCCAGAAAGGAGGAGGGCAGCAATTTTTTTTATTATTAAAAATCACATGCTCTGTTCCAGAACCTGCAAGAAGCTACCATTTTTTACTACGATAACATTTTTTCCTTTATGTTATCGGAAAAAATAGTAAAAATTAGTAGATTCTTGCAGTACTGGAACAGACCAAAAACTACAAAAATTAAAACCACAGAGAACAATCGGAGAAGCAGTATTAAATTTGTTATGGCGTTGGTTTTTATCTAAAAACACCAAACATCACCCTTGCCAGAACACTTGCCAAATTGAGTTAATCCGAATCCAATGTTGAAAAGCCTACTTATGGCTAGAATGATGGAGTGATTGATGTAAGCCTGTGATTTGCCATTAATAACTTGAAGCCACAGGTAACTTAATTTGTGAAATCCCCGTTTATACTGCTCCCGAAGAAACAAGTTGATTTGAGTGACGGCCATTAAGCGCGTGAGCGCCCATCTTGATTCCTGAAAATAGAAGATGATTTTAAAAAAATGATAATTAATTGATAGAATTTTTAAATGACCTTAAAAATATTTAAATTTTAATGTTTAACTAAATTGTGTTTGTCCCTAGTTAATAATATAGGCTTAAGTTTACAATTGTGAGGATTAATGATACCAAGTTTCTTTTAAACAAAAAGTGAGAGTAGGGTTACCTAATTTTTCTACAGCTAGATTTTTTTTCTTGGTGTATATTTTTGGGACTGTGATTGAAAAGGTCCATACCTATCTAACCGAGCTCGATTAGGCAGAAGAGTTTGATAAGAGTCGTTAGCCTGAATTGGCATAATAATCTAGTGAAGATTTCTTTGGTAAACCGAGTCATTGGCTCACATGAATTTTTCTATTTGGTATTGGTAATCCCAAGGATTCCAAAATATGTCGACTATGTCAATAAATTTTTATGTTTGAAATTAGAAATATGAATATGTCTTGGTAAATTTTGTTTGTAAAAGAGGAGAGTAGGATGTAACTGCGAGGTAAGTGTGTGTGGACTGCGGGGCCCTTATGATATTATGATGATTGGAACCTAAGGGTCAAGGTTGGGTGGGCTCATGTGTGGGTACATCTTTCACCAAGTACCTTTGTTGCTGGTGCATGTAGTCTTTGTGTTTGTTTGTTCACTGTTACCCCCCTCTTATTGTGCTTCCCCTTGGGCTGATGGTGCCAGGGTTGGGACCGACCTGAGAATCCGCTCCCATGAGCTAGCTGGACTCCCCACCACAGTGCCGCATAAGGCGGAACGTAACATGTGTTTCAGACAATTTGGAGTCGATTGAGCAATGTCCGTCCGTCTGTCTGGCTGGTGCGCACGATAACTCTCGAACGGATCAACCGATTCGATCCAAAATTTGGCTTTCGTAATATTTTGTCCAAACTTAGTTTAAGTTCGAAGATGGGCTATATCGGTCCACTCCTTCTGGTACCTACCACACAAAAGTTCGAAAATGTTCGGAAAATTTGTGTGCACGATAACTCTTCAAGGGAGTAACCGATTTGGTCCATACTTTCAACATCGTGAAATTTTAACTAAACTTAGATGAGGTTCCAAAATGGACTCAATCGGCCCACTCCTTCGGGAACCTCCCACACAAAATTTCGGATAAGTTTAAAATAGGACCTGCTCTCGAATCGCTTTGATTTTTGTTGCAACAACTTGTATTCATTGCCCCCCATACGACGGTACAAACTTCATCCGGGGCAAGTCCACAGAAAATATCCTGAAAGATGCAAAAAACCCCTATAACACCGTGTGTTGTGGATGTAGCGCAAGATAACTCTCGAACTGATTTGCCGATTCGGTCCAAAATTTGGCTTTCGTAATATTTTGTGCAAACATAGTTTAAATTTGAAGATAAGCCATATCGGTCCACTCCTTCAGGTACCTCCCCCACAAAAGTTAAAAAATGTTCGGACAAATTGTGCGCACGATAACTCTTGAAGGGAGTGACCGATGTAATCCATACCAGATATAGATCAAGTTCAAATATGGACTATATTTGTCGACTCAAAATTTCGGATAAGTTCACTTTAAGGCCTGATATGGACTAATGCTAAGTTTACATTTACGAAATCCACTCGATTTCAACTGTCAATTCCATAGCTCAAACGTCAAATGAAATCTCATCTGGATTTCATTTGACGTTTAACCTATGGATTTGACAGTTGAAATCGAGTGGATTTCGTAAATGTAAACCGAGCATAACTTTGATTTTTTTTTTTTTGAACCAACTTGCATTCGCTGCCTCAATTACGATGGTACAAGTTTTTTCAGGTGCAAGTCCATACTTGTAGCATGTAATTGAAGGAGTTCTTTACTGGAATTTAAATTTAAATCCCAAGGTTGCTTCAGGCGTAGACGGATGACGGCAGCATGCATTTTTTCCGCAGCCTTATCGCTCGTCGGAGGTGTGGGATCTTATCATTGTCTACCGAAGGGCATCTACAGTAACGAATTAATATATTTTTTAAGCATGCTTAGGAAAAATAGATATACAGAAGAGAGGAGAGAAAACATGAAGGAAGATAAAGAAAAGTAAACGTTCTCCGCAAGCTGTCTAGGCTAGTCCTGGTGTTATTGCACTAACCATATGGCCCACCCAACCATGTTACCTACCGAATATCCAGCATCGGTTCTATGGTAACCCAATCTCAGTACCCCTACTACAACTTTTGGTGCCTTAGAAAGTCAAAAGACGGTACTAAATTAGTTCATGGCGACAAAAGCCAACATTTTTAATCCAACCATTATAATAATTTAACAATACTAATTTTAATAGATTATCAGAATATTACTGGCAATAGTATTAAGTTCATGATAATTTCAAAACCCGCTATAAAATTCACACGGCATACAAAAAAATAGGTAATAGGTAAAAATACTTAGTTGTAAATATATTCTGAATTAAGAAAATGAATTAAATAGATATGACTTGGATATAAATGAAATATTTAATAGATCTGTGTGCATAAAGTTTTCAGTGGTTTCAAAACTGTATCAGCTGACGTTGTACTTGAGTTCATTGAACTTTTGTAACAAAATTGTTTCCAGTTCGAGCATATGAACGGTGGAATGAAAGAAACGCAAATCTAATTATTATTTAATAAATGAGATCATACACTGCTAACTTGAGAGAGGCTTAAACTCTCAGTAAAAAAATAAATATTGCAGACCTAGTATAACAGTTCCTATTTGTGGGAGATCAGTGTTAGGTATTGTACCAGTGACTTCCAAACAGTTAAAGCAAACGTCCAACAAGTTGGCATTTCTGGGTACAGCACATAACCTGCAACTTAGTTCAAAATGGATACCATTTCCAGGAAATGGAAAATTCACTTTTTCATTCGCAATTAAGATTTTAGGGTCATAACCACAAAAAAATATATAAATATTCAACCAATGTCAAATGAATATCAATTCGGATTTCAGTCAACCTCTGTCTGAGAGTAACGGGATCGTTACTAAGAGCGCTATTATCTCAATTAGATGGACACGAAATCAAACAATCAGAGGGAGGTTGTCTGAAAGCCAAATTGGCAAAATAGTGAGAATACTTGTGACTTACTTGGACGGGCTCCAACGATGAAAGGCCTTTCATTTCCAGATGCCGGACTCCTTTTGTTTTTGTTTTTCTTTTTGCTTGTACAAAAATAATATTAAAACAATTTGGTTGAAATTTATATGCTGGTAAACTTTAAATTTACAACTCGTTGATATTTGAACTAGGGGTTTGCTTGGTTTGTTTCCCTCTTACTGACAGCACGATATTAGTTTCGAAAATTATTCTGTACCACACACACATGTACTTTATGCAAACAGAATGAGACTAAGAGGAGGTTGATATAGTTTTGCCAAATAATAAATATTCAGAGTTAATCAATTGTAATCTGTTTTTTTTTTTTTGTTGCATGAAAACCAATCTTTGATACACATAAAGTCACAGTTTTCCGATCGTGTGATCCAATGCCAATTTTGACTTCTTTTAAGATGTAACTTAGATTCACTTAACCAATGTCGTCACTCCTTCAACCAAATGTAATTTAATCGATTCTCAACACCAATTTACGAAGGGCTTTGGACCAGCATTCATGGATTTATCCTTTTTCCACTGATTTTTAAATCACAATATGACTATATCCAACCGGTGTCACTACCGTGGCGTTTTCTTTAAGAACTTGTTCCGCTGGTCTTGTTTTGACGACAATTATACCACGAGGATTGATTGAGATTTATGACAAGCGTCTGTAACACAACCAGAATAACTGACGTGCAGATGACCAACATGGACCACTTCAACTAGTGGGGGTTGTAGGGGGAACCTAACGGCAGAGATTAAAAAGACACAATAAGAGATGCAGATTCCTAGATTAAGAGAAAGATTAACAAACCTCACCTTGTTCAGTGACAGCAGAAAAAATATCAACGGCAAATTATGAAATCACTGGTATGTAATATACAATATTGTTGAGAATTCCTCCAATTGTATTCAATACCTTACGTCGCAAATGGAACAATGCATCGACATCCAATTAGTTCAGCCACCAAGAAATCTTTAAGACAACTGAATCACACATATATTCATATGGAAAAACGTCTGTAGAATTCACTTGGTATTGCCTTACCAATTAAAAGGACGACCGGAATTGTAACTTAAAGTTGTAACCAATGGATTCCGGTTAGGAAAAATGTTTTAATAAACACTTGTAATATTTTGATAATGCGTTTCAGTCGACGGCTGTGTCAGAATGGGCAAGATGGCTTCTCAGTAATCCTCTTTTCTAGCCTCGTAGTTTCCAGAAAAAAAAAACAATTTTCTATTCTCCAACACAGACAAAGCAAAAAAGCAAAATGGTTTTCAGTAGAAAGGAACAAATCTACATTCACCAGGAAAAGCGCTCAATTATCTATTTTCACTTAGAGTCTACTTTGCAGAGCATATCTTAAGGAGGGATTTGTTATTAGAAACAGTATTATCACGCATACTACTGTATTGGTAAAACAGTTACGACTAACACAGCGACAAACAGGAAGTCTACACAAGCGCCACCACATATACCCCCTGCCCAAAATCAGCTTTCGGGAATAGAAACCACGAAACTGATACCGCTTGTGGAGGACTACTGACGAATGTCCTTGGCATGGTAATTCCCAACAGATCTACCTTGCAGATCTTCGAGTTCATAATATGAATTCCCGAGTTTCCTTTTAATCCTGGCTTTGACAAAAGTGGGAGCCAATTTAGCGTTAAATCCTTTCTCGAAGTTGCTTTGGCGGAAATTTCGACGGAAAACCTCCTGACCCACGTCGTAGGATACATTTCGGGATCGGAGATTGTATGCCTTCTCATTCCTTTCAAATTGCTTTCTCATCACATCGCCAGCCTTGCGTCGAATAATGTCGAAAGAATCAGACCTATTAAAAGATATCGAACGGTCTTCCAACATATTGAGATTCCTCAAAAGCCGATATGTCGATCCGTTAGTCACCATGTGCTGACCGAAAGCCATAAAGTATGGTGAGGTGCCGATAGAGGAGTGTACAGTAGAACGGAGAGCGCATGAAATGCTACTAAGTTTTTCATCCCAATCTGTTTGATCGCTCCTAACATAGGCCTTAATAGCCGCTATAACTGACCTATTGACTCTCTCGGATGCGTTGGCCTGAGGAGAGTGGACAGCTGTATATGTATGAGCTATTCCGTAGCTTTGCAGTAAGGCGTTGAATTTGTTGGCTTTAAATTGCGTTCCATTGTCTGAAACTACAACTTCCGGTACTCCGAATGTATGAAACAGTGCTTCTTCTAAGTATTTAACGACGACATCAGCCGTAAACTTCTTAACAGGGTGCAGAAAACAAAATTTGGAAAAATGATCCAAAACCACAAAGATTCCTATAGACCCGGACCTAGACCTAGGATATGGGCCTAAAAAGTCAACAAATAACTTTTGGAAGAACCTATGTGTCTCCCCTGTTTTCCCCATAGGTGGCCTCATTACATAATTTGGGTGCTTAGTGCTTTTGCAGGTGTCACAAGAATTTATGTATTCTTTAACGTCAGTTGCCATATTAGGCCAAAAATAATACCTTCTGAGTCTTTCTAAAGTTTTATTTATCCCGGAATGAGAGGAAAGTGGATGGTTATGATGTTTCTCCAAGAGTTCTGGAACCATTTCAGCTGGAACCCACAGTTTCCAAGCCAAATCGTCCGTTGTACAATCTCCTGTCGCGTGTTCGGTTCTCCTATACAGGAAACCGTCAAGTATCTTTAAATCTGGAGTACCACTTATGTTACCTTGGACCCTCTTCAGTAGGTTCTGATAATCTTCAGACTGGAAATATGAAGAATTAAGGTCAATAAAAACACCTCTTTCATCGTCTACCACAGAAATGCACTCCATGTCTGGTAAATCTTCGGAGTTGATACGGGAGATCGTATCAGGAACCACATTCTGCGTGCCCTTACGATGCTCTATCTTAAACCGAAAACCCTGAAGCTTTAGAGCCCATCTTGCCAGCCTGGTACTTAGGTCGCTTTGGGACATGAGCCATTTTAACGAAGCGTGGTCCGTTATCACCGTGAACTCATGTCCCTCGACATAAGCACGGAATTTTTTAATGCTTAGCATTGCTGCCAAACATTCCTGTTCGGTGACACTGTAGTTGCGTTGGGCTTGGTTGAGTTTCTTAGACATAAACGCTATCGGAAACTCATCGCCCTCCGCATTTTTCTGCACCAATACGGCTCCTATCCCTGTTTTGCTAGCATCACAGTGAATATAAAATGGCTGTGAAAAATCAGGACTATGCAAAACAGGGGCTGAACATAAGATGGACTTTAAATCTTCGAAGGCTTTTTGGGCCTCATCATTCCACGAGAATCTACGGTTGGACTTAACCAAATCACTTAAAGGGGCAGAAAGAGCAGCGTAGTTCCTGATAAACTTCCTGTACCAACCCGACATACCAAGAAAACGACGAATTTGTTTTACCGATTTGGGGGTTGGGAAGTCAACTACAGCAGAAACCTTGTCGGGATCAGTCCTGATGACACCATTACCTACCACATGTCCCAGATATCGGACTTCCTGAACACAGAACCTACTCTTTTCAACGTTAATTGTCAAGCCGGCTTGTCGTAGGCATTTCGCCACCTCTGCCAAGACTTCCGTATGACGTTCAAAGCTGGGAGATACCACAAGAAGGTCATCCAGATAAACGAGCACTTCGGCCCTGAGAGCCGCTGGTATCACTCGGTCCATAAGCCTGCACATAGTCTGTGGGGCATTGCATAGCCCAAATGGCATGACCTTAAAATGATACAGGGGTCTCCCAGGTACCGTAAATGCCGTCTTACCTTTCGATGACTCTTGCAGCGGTATCTGCCAGAACGCATCTTTGAGGTCAAGACTACTTATAAACTCAGCTTTTGGAAGACGGCTGAGGATCCCGTCAATATGGGGAAGCGGATACGCATCTCCTACGGTTAATGAATTTAGCTTCCGGCTGTCTAAACATAATCTGTTCTTACCAGGCTTCCGGTGCAACACCACTGGCGAAGACCAAGCACTGGTAGACTCTTCAATTACCCCCATTTCAAGCATCCGGTCCAATTCCTGATAAATCAACTTCTCGATAGCTGGTGAAACTGGGAAATGCCTTTGCTTCACAGGCCGGGCATCCCCAGTGTCAATGACATGACATAGGACGTTGGTTTTACCTAAGCCTTCTTTAGCGAAGGACGGGAACAAACTTATTACCCTACTCATGTCTGCTTGTTGCTGAGGGGAGAGAAGCTTGTCACCTAATATCTCATTAACTCCACCTACAGGATAACAGTAGTCAACAATAGGCAAAATTGAGCTAGGTAGAAGATCATATAAACGCCAAAAATCAACACCTAATATGAGGTTCTGCGACAGACTTGGTATGATGAAAATTCTAATATTCTGCTTCTGTCCACGGAAGACAATATCAGTTTGGAGGACACCCATGACCCTTTGTGGTTTCCCATCAGCTGTTTTTACAGTGCTATCAAGAGGTTTGTATGGTTCGTTGGAGGACAAAAAATCGACAGCTGATTGAGAACCTAGACAGGTAATGGACGCACCAGTATCCAACAAACCAATCAAGTTCTTCCCTAGTAACTCTACCTCAGCGTATGGGCGAACATCCCCCTTCCGATCGAGGACTGAAACGGCAAAAGACCTTTTAACAGACTTAACATTCCTCCAGAAATTTCGCATTCTTTGGCTTGACCTACCAGGTTTGGACTCGCTACCAAATATCCTGCTTCGAATCTCATAATAATTTTTCAAACGCTCATGAAAAGGTTTCCGGGGAGAAGGACCTACGGTAACGACAGCGTCCGCCTTAGTATCACGACTCAATAAAGTATACTTTTCGACTACTTTCTTCCTAGTACCATCAAACTTCTCATTTTCAGTAGAGTCTGTACTATCCTCATTTCCTACATTCACATCATTTCGAACTATAATTTTACTTCCGGTTATCATAAGGCCATGTCCAGGTTCATTCAATTGGTCGTCGTCAGATGAAGAGGCAATGTGTGAAAATATTAGTTCATGTCTGGCGGTTTCTGATTGCGAATGTTGGTGTTGTTGCTCGAAGCACCCCTTGGTGCTGCCCCTTGGAAGTTTTTTGAACTCCCGTTACACTTCCGGCAGTTAGGCTTGTAGGTCTGAGGGGTCCCACAACCGTAGCAAAACACAGAACGCTCAGCAACACAATCCTGGTACCGATGCCCTAAGACGCGACAATTCCAACATACCAGTGCGACTTCCAAAACCTCATCATCCGGTTTAATCAATTCCGGCGGCTGTTCACTCTCCGCATTAATCTCAGATAAACGTTTCTGCAGCTGGCCAATCTTGTTACTCGCTGATCCATGTTTACGATGAATATCCTGTATGAAAAATTCTCGCCGTCGACAAATTTCCCGAAGTTGGGCGATGGATGTGATACTCATGTTCAGGATTTCATGCTGTATCTCGGGCAGAAGGTTCCGTCTCAAAATTTCCACCAAAGTTTTGTCAGGTAAGGGCTGGTCCAATCTGTCCACGAGATCAATTACTGATTCATAAAATGAATCGAATGATTCATGTGGTTTCTGTCGACGATCCCTGATCATCTCCCTATAGTCCACATCCGTGCGTGAATCCTTATACTGTCTCCTCAAGGCTTGACATAGCTCCGGCCACCTAACTTTCTCAACCGTCTTATGGAAACGCCAATAAAAGTCATTTGCTTTGCCTTCAAAAAGCGCAGAAGCATTGCCACAAAGGATATCAAAATTACCGCCTAACGTTTGATTTGTCAAAGCTTCCACCCTATAAATGAATCCATCCACCGGTAAGCAATTAGAGCTTCCGCTGAACTTCAGCTTCCAATTAGACATAATTTGGCTGACTTTATCGGGCCTGAGAAAGAGATCACTCACATTGTTGTGATTATGAGAATGGGAACGGTTTCCCGAAATTCTATCAAAGGAAGAGCTGTTTTGTACACTACTATCATTTCTTGTGGTTGGTGGTATTCCTAACAACTGTTCAAGAGTTTGCTGTTCTACGTCAGGCAAGGTTTGCATACCTGGTACCCTATTAAGATTCGGCGAAGAAGCATTTTGATTAGTTGATGGGTTCCGATTCAGTCGCGTCTCAACGCTCCTTTCGATCAACTGCGAAATTTGGCTACTCAATTTCGACAATAGTTGGGATTCTTGAGAAGCTACCGCTCTAGAAACCATTTCTTCAATGTTGCTCAGACTAATACTTGACATCGTCGCGGTTAAATCTGACGTAACGTTCGACGATTGAGCAGTCGAGTTATCACTCGAATGTTGATTCAAATTGGATAAGGTTGATTCACCCGACCTATTTGAGTCGAAACTCTTTGCCTTCGATGCCGATCTGGTGGTCATAGGCGATGTGGGTTTACTCTTAGAAGATTGAGACGTGGAAGCCGTGGGATCCTTTGTAATCCTTGTACCACATATTGGACAATTAGTATTGGTTCTCACATAATTCGATATACACATTCTATGAAAAACATGCCTACACACCGATTCAGCCACAGTCGACTTGTCGGTAATTCCTGACTTACACACTCCACAATTCGGAATATTCCTCTCAGCCGCTAATGCAGCAGGGATGTTTTCATTACTCCTGACGAGTGCCATGATTTACACAACCTAAACACAAAATACTTCCTAGAAACGGAAAACCAAAAAGAGTTCTAAACCAAAATGTAAACAAATTGAAATCTGGATAAATTCAAATCTTAAAACCGAAGAGAATCGATATAAAAATCTATACAAATTGAAGATACGACAATAAACTATAAATTCTGTATTAAAACTTCGATATTTGACTTTCGATATTTGACTTCATGTGGCAACCAAAAGTGAGAGGGGGTTACTAAAATGCTTACAGATAAGAAGTTAACCTTATAAAGGAGATATGGAAAGAGTTGAGTAAATATAGAATTCATATTGGATGCAAACATCGTCAATAACATTTACATGTTCCAAAATATAAAAAGAAAGTTGAAAATTCATCGAAAAGATTTAAACTTAAGGTCAGCCTCAGACTCGAAGCCCAATAAGACCGAATTCCTTTCATTCAAAATCTTAAAGACTCAATCTCATAGAAAAATAGGGGGATAACAATATATATCTGGTCATGATCAACAGCACAATGGACTATAATGAAACATAAATTCCAAAGATAATATGCTAACCCATAATGAAAAGCAAAAGTAGATAGAAGTAGAAGAAAATTGGAACTGAGTGATAAAACTCAATATACAAAATATTGGAATGTTTTCTATAAAAATAGATGATCAATTGTTCATTACCACTCGGTCCCCACAATGGGCGCCAAATAATTTCTCTGTAGCATGTAACCGAAGGAGTTCTTTACTGGAATTTAAATTTAAATCCCAAGGTTGCTTCAGGCGTAGACGGATGACGGCAGCATGCATTTTTTCCGCAGCCTTATCGCTCGTCGGAGGTGTGGGATCTTATCATTGTCTACCGAAGGGCATCTACAGTAACGAATTAATATATTTTTTAAGCATGCTTAGGAAAAATAGATATACAGAAGAGAGGAGAGAAAACATGAAGGAAGATAAAGAAAAGTAAACGTTCTCCGCAAGCTGTCTAGGCTAGTCCTGGTGTTATTGCACTAACCATATGGCCCACCCAACCATGTTACCTACCGAATATCCAGCATCGGTTCTATGGTAACCCAATCTCAGTACCCCTACTACAACTTTTGGTGCCTTAGAAAGTCAAAAGACGGTACTAAATTAGTTCATGGCGACAAAAGCCAACATTTTTAATCCAACCATTATAATAATTTAACAATACTAATTTTAATAGATTATCAGAATATTACTGGCAATAGTATTAAGTTCATGATAATTTCAAAACCCGCTATAAAATTCACACGGCATACAAAAAAATAGGTAATAGGTAAAAATACTTAGTTGTAAATATATTCTGAATTAAGAAAATGAATTAAATAGATATGACTTGGATATAAATGAAATATTTAATAGATCTGTGTGCATAAAGTTTTCAGTGGTTTCAAAACTGTATCAGCTGACGTTGTACTTGAGTTCATTGAACTTTTGTAACAAAATTGTTTCCAGTTCGAGCATATGAACGGTGGAATGAAAGAAACGCAAATCTAATTATTATTTAATAAATGAGATCATACACTGCTAACTTGAGAGAGGCTTAAACTCTCAGTAAAAAAATAAATATTGCAGACCTAGTATAACAGTTCCTATTTGTGGGAGATCAGTGTTAGGTATTGTACCAGTGACTTCCAAACAGTTAAAGCAAACGTCCAACAAGTTGGCATTTCTGGGTACAGCACATAACCTGCAACTTAGTTCAAAATGGATACCATTTCCAGGAAATGGAAAATTCACTTTTTCATTCGCAATTAAGATTTTAGGGTCATAACCACAAAAAAAATATATAAATATTCAACCAATGTCAAATGAATATCAATTCGGATTTCAGTCAACCTCTGTCTGAGAGTAACGGGATCGTTACTAAGAGCGCTATTATCTCAATTAGATGGACACGAAATCAAACAATCAGAGGGAGGTTGTCTGAAAGCCAAATTGGCAAAATAGTGAGAATACTTGTGACTTACTTGGACGGGCTCCAACGATGAAAGGCCTTTCATTTCCAGATGCCGGACTCCTTTTGTTTTTGTTTTTCTTTTTGCTTGTACAAAAATAATATTAAAACAATTTGGTTGAAATTTATATGCTGGTAAACTTTAAATTTACAACTCGTTGATATTTGAACTAGGGGTTTGCTTGGTTTGTTTCCCTCTTACTGACAGCACGATATTAGTTTCGAAAATTATTCTGTACCACACACACATGTACTTTATGCAAACAGAATGAGACTAAGAGGAGGTTGATATAGTTTTGCCAAATAATAAATATTCAGAGTTAATCAATTGTAATCTGTTTTTTTTTTTTTGTTGCATGAAAACCAATCTTTGATACACATAAAGTCACAGTTTTCCGATCGTGTGATCCAATGCCAATTTTGACTTCTTTTAAGATGTAACTTAGATTCACTTAACCAATGTCGTCACTCCTTCAACCAAATGTAATTTAATCGATTCTCAACACCAATTTACGAAGGGCTTTGGACCAGCATTCATGGATTTATCCTTTTTCCACTGATTTTTAAATCACAATATGACTATATCCAACCGGTGTCACTACCGTGGCGTTTTCTTTAAGAACTTGTTCCGCTGGTCTTGTTTTGACGACAATTATACCACGAGGATTGATTGAGATTTATGACAAGCGTCTGTAACACAACCAGAATAACTGACGTGCAGATGACCAACATGGACCACTTCAACTAGTGGGGGTTGTAGGGGGAACCTAACGGCAGAGATTAAAAAGACACAATAAGAGATGCAGATTCCTAGATTAAGAGAAAGATTAACAAACCTCACCTTGTTCAGTGACAGCAGAAAAAATATCAACGGCAAATTATGAAATCACTGGTATGTAATATACAATATTGTTGAGAATTCCTCCAATTGTATTCAATACCTTACGTCGCAAATGGAACAATGCATCGACATCCAATTAGTTCAGCCACCAAGAAATCTTTAAGACAACTGAATCACACATATATTCATATGGAAAAACGTCTGTAGAATTCACTTGGTATTGCCTTACCAATTAAAAGGACGACCGGAATTGTAACTTAAAGTTGTAACCAATGGATTCCGGTTAGGAAAAATGTTTTAATAAACACTTGTAATATTTTGATAATGCGTTTCAGTCGACGGCTGTGTCAGAATGGGCAAGATGGCTTCTCAGTAATCCTCTTTTCTAGCCTCGTAGTTTCCAGAAAAAAAAAAACAATTTTCTATTCTCCAACACAGACAAAGCAAAAAAGCAAAATGGTTTTCAGTAGAAAGGAACAAATCTACATTCACCAGGAAAAGCGCTCAATTATCTATTTTCACTTAGAGTCTACTTTGCAGAGCATATCTTAAGGAGGGATTTGTTATTAGAAACAGTATTATCACGCATACTACTGTATTGGTAAAACAGTTACGACTAACACAGCGACAAACAGGAAGTCTACACAAGCGCCACCACATACTTCTTGATCAAACAGCCCGAAGGGTGTAAAAACCCCTATGGCGCCATATGCAGTGGCTGGAGATCCATTCTTTTTAGTATCTCCTCCGCAAAACTTTTGATCTTTAATCCTAATCAACATTTTTGTCGGTTTAAATGCCCACAATTTTTAAACCCCCCTAAATACATACGTTTTTTGAGAAAAATGTGTTTCAATATACACAGGCTGAGGGTATATCTCTGTCGGCAAAGCCGATAAAATAATCATTTATTCATTTTTATTTATTTAACAATAATGCCCTGTCTTAAGGCCAGAACAGAATCAATCGTCGCTTGCTTCCCAAATGTCAAATTATAAAGGAATGCCAGAGCCTCCTAAGGGAGAACGCAGGCGGATTTGCAAAGAGGCCCTGACATTCCTTTATAATTTGACATTTGGGGAAGCAAGCAAAGCAAGCGACGATTGATTCTGTTCTGGCCTTAAGACAGGGCATTATTGTTAAATAAATAAAAATAAATAAATGATTATTTTATCGTTCTGCTTATTAAAGCTTAAAGCTGGGTACACATTGTCAGTTTTGAATGACAGCTTTTTTGTTGCTTGCTAGTGTGATCTTAATTTTGGTCATTCATCACCCAACCACAATATATTTTGTGACAATGTGTACTGTACTTAAGTTTTTATTTCTTTATTTTATGTGTGTTCGTTTACTCAAAATTTGTACGAATTGTTACTGGATGTTGTTCGTTTACTCTCCAGTACAATGCAAAAGACCTTAGCCGATTACAAGAAGTTACTGAACTTGTACAAATTCGTGCAAATTGTTTATAAGCTTTGTTCCTTTACTTTTTTAATGGTAAGAGTGGTAAAAGGGAAAACTGTCACAATTGCTCAAAATTGCTCTCTCATGAACATTTTTACCAGAAAAGTAAAGGAACGGAAAAATGGTAGATCTGGTAGCAATGTCAAAAAGAAACATAAAAAATCAACCTTCGTCTTTTATTACGCAGTTTTTAACTTAAGGTAGAAACACAATGAAATACGCCGCTCTTTCATGCTCAGTTTCATGTAAAGGACTAAAGGCCAAGTACTACCTAATTCAAATAAATTAGGCAGCATTTGAATTAGGTAGTACTTGGTCTTTAATCTTTTACATGAAACTGAGCGTGCAAAAGCGGCGTATTTCATTGTGTTCTCACCTTTAGTTTTGTCAGCGTTCGACTTTTTCTTCTGTTTTCGTTCATTTTTTATTCATTGTGAAATAATCGTCAAACAAAAGTCGAAAAATCAGTTCTGCCATTTTTTACCTGCAGAAATTTGTCTGGTAGCCTGTGGTAGAAGAGAGAGGCATATTTGCTATCTCTCCTCTCTCACTCTCTTAAAAATTGCTGCCAGTTTTACCAGTTTTTGGGGTTAAGGAACGCTTTGCAGGTAAGTAAAGGAACACAGCTATAACAAATTCTTAGAAATGTATACATTCTTTTTATTTGTGGTAGAAATTATTTATTAACTCCACATGCACAACTACCACAAATTTTTGCTGGGTTGTACCATGAAATATTTACACTGTATTTACAAAGGACAATAGGTTAGGTTAGGGGATGTGCAGCCACTAACTTGTGACTGCGTCACTCGGAAACCTTCCGGTCCATTGTGATCATCCAGTAGAAAAAAGCTGCAAGAAAAGAGGAGATGGAAAAGATAGGATAGGGGAAGAAATAAAAAGAGGAAGTTGTTAGAAAAGTAAAGAACGAATAAATTACAAGAAAGTTTAAGAGGGGAGGAATAGTTTTGGAGGAGGAAAAAAGATTTATTTTGTTAATGGTAGGCAGTTGAATTAATTTACGCTTTCAGGTTGCGCTGTCCAAGCCACTTCAGATTTTTGATGATGTTGTAGATCACAGCAGGTTCCACAGTTGAGTAGAAAGTTAGACACGGTGGAAAGTAAACACCTACTAACCTATGCCGTCTACGAGCCAAGGCTGGACAACGACACAGGATGTGCTCGATCGTCTCTAACTCCTCCTCGTCCTCACAGAGTCTGCAGTAGTCAGTAACATCCTCATCAAATTTGATGGTATGGGCCCTGATATAGCAGTGTCCAGTAATGACTCCCGTCGTTACTCTAACTTCAGCTTTACTCAGGTTCTTTTGACTGACAGAGACGGCCATATGGATCTTGCCACAATGCACCTAGGTTCATTATGCCACAATTCACTGGCTCTTTCGTCAGAGAACGTTTCAATTTTTTTGAAAGAAATGACAAATGGGTGGTTTGATAGAGTCAGCGATAGCTAGATCTGTAGACTGCGATCCTCGTCTAGCTAATTCGTCTGCTCTTTCATTACCCATATAGTCGCGGTGTCCTGGTACCTAGCATAGCCGGAAGCCGTTAGTTAGCTTTTCCAAGGCTGATCTACACTTAAGGACGACATCGGATTTGATGTTGCAGGATTTGATGGCTTTAAGAGCCGCTTGACTATCCACATAGATATTCACTGGTTCAAAGATTTCTGCATCCAAACTTTTTATCAATTCCGCTGCCTTCCAAATCGCGAAGATTTCAGCCTGGAAAACACTACAGTTGCTGTCTAGCCTGTAGGTGTACTCAAGAGATAGCCTTTCACAGTAGACGCCAGCCCCGGTACCTTCCACCATCTTGGAGCCGTCTGTATAGAAAGCCAGACCGTCCAGAGGGGGGTTACTGCGGTTCCAGTCGTCTCTACTAGGTATAACGACGTCTATATCGTCAAATCTCAGGACTGGTGATATATAGTCGCTCAGTTTTCCGCGTTGGTTCACATTTATGCCTGATTCATTCAGGATACAACCATGCCCATAGGCACAACTGCGCCAGAGATCCTGTTCATGCAGCCGTAGGGCACTGCGAGTTGCCTCACACTTAATGCTGAGACTCAACGGTTTTAAGTTCAGCATTGCGTTCAGAGCAGCCTGTGGTGTGCTCCTTGTGGCTCCAGTTATGAGGATCGAGGCTGCTCTTTGTACCTTATCGAGCCTACCCGATGTCGATTTTTGGCGCAGTGAGTGCCACCACACAAGAGAACCATAGTATAAAATGGGTCTAACCACGGTGTTATACAACCAGTGTATAATCGACGGGCTTAGTCCCCAACTTTTCCCAATGGAATTCTTGCATGAATAAAGTGCAGTCAATCCTTTCTTCGCCCTTTCCTCAGCATTCCTGTTCCATCGCAATTGACAGTCCAGGATAGTGCCGAGGTACTTTGCCTCAGGCGAGAGCTGAAGCTGCACTCCATCCAATGTTGGTGGTACAAATACGCCGAGCTTACGCTTTCTCGTGAACATTACCAGTTCTGTCTTGGTTGGGTTTACTCCAAGGCCATTGGCCTTAGCCCAGCGCGACAGCGTCGATAATGCTCCTTGCATAATCTCCGAAATGGTTGACGGAAACTTACCGGAAATCAGTAGTACAACGTCGTCCGCATAGGCAACAACTTTTATACCTTGATTGTTCAGATCAGTCAAAATATTGTTTATAACAAGTAGCCACAGTAACGGTGACAGCACCCCTCCTTGGGGGGTGCCTCTAGTTACTGTTTCCTAATTTTTGTCTCACCAATGCTGGAGTTTATAATTCTGCTTTCTAGCATATTATTTATCCAGCAAGTTAGAGGTTCATGTGTGTTAACTTTCTCAAGTTCTCAACTCAACGCAGACTCAAGTTCTGCGTTGTTAAAAGCTCCTTCTATGTCCAGAAAGGCAGCCAAGGTAAAGTATGAGTTTTCCATATTCCTCTCAATGACGCCAACCACCTCATGCAAGGATTTTCCTTTAATATAGGCGTGTTGTGAGTTGCTTATAGAGGCGGTGTCTACATGGCTCCTTATCTCCAGATCGATCAGTCTTTCGAGAGTCTTAAGGAGAAAGGATGATAAACTGATGGGTCTGTAGTCCTTTGGTGCAGAGTGAATAGGTTTTCCCGCTTTGAGAATGTAAGTAACTTTTACCTCTCTCCACAGACCCGGTACATATGAGAGAGTCAAACACGCCCTATAGATCTCCTCCAGGATTTGATATAAACGTGGCGATGCAAATTGAAGCATCGCCGGCGTTATACCATCCGGTCCAGGTGACTTATACTATGTTTACATTTACGAAATCCACCCGATTTCAACTGTCAATTCCATTGCTCAAACGTCAAATGAAATCCAATCGATTTCAGATGAGTTTTCATTTGACGTATACACAAAGGAATTGACAGATGAAATCCAGTGGATTTCGTAAATGTAAACCAAGCATTATATGGCTTGAAAGTGTTGACAGTCCATTTAATCTTATTTCTGTTAACCACCGTATCAATGAGATCCGAATCCATAGGCTCTTGAATTTGGAGGTCGTCACATTCATTATTGACGGTGTCCGCATCCTTACAGCCTGGGAAATGGGTCTCTGCCAAGAGGTTAATGGGCCGATTCCGTACAGCTAGGCGAGTCGTGTCGCGTTGCCAGTTGCAATTTTTCCATTACGTATGGCAAGAGTCGCACGACGACGTCAAATTTTGTCGCCGTAGTGTTAATTTTCCGGCGGCACAAATTAGCTGTCTCCGTTCATTTTTACTAACGAATAAAAATAAAATAAAAATAACTTGCTATCGACGATTATTTTCTATCGCTGTACGTAGTGCATTTTTTAAATTTTGTCACAGAGACGATAGACGACGCGACATAACTCGCCTCGCTGTACGGAATCGGCCCATAAGAGTCTCGATAGCAGAGTCTGTTCACGCACCATCTTGCTTCTTGATACTTCCGATGGATTTAGGGTCCTTGGAAAGTAGCTTTCGAAACCTAGCTGCATCGTTGACTCCTTCTACTGACTCACAGAAATTAACCCAAGATTTTTTCTTAGATCGCTTGATCTCACTCTTGTATTTATTGAAACTCACCTTGTAGGAGTCCCAATCAATGTCGAGTTTAGTCTCATGCGCCCTGTTATACAGTCGCCTGGTGGTTTTTCTAAGCTCGCCAAGTTCCTTGTTCCACCATACAGGCTGAGATTTCTTCCCAGGATAGGTTAGTGGACAGGATTCCTTATGGCAACGGAGAAGAACGTCCGTAAGATTTTTTACGGTCCCATTAAGATCCTCAACTGTTTCTACATTAATATTAAGAGCCTATAAGGAATTTGGCGACCTCCGCCCAAAAAGACATCAAAGGATATCTTCATATGATCCGAGAAGGAACATTCTTTGCTCTGTTCCAGAACCTGCAAGAAGCTACTATTTTTTGCTACGATAATATGTTATCGAAAAAAATAGTAAAAAAATAGTAGAATCTTGCAGTACTGGAACAGACCATAAGTGCTTTTGTGACAAATTAAACAAAACAAAAATACAATTCCGTTTGCAAAATCAAAATTTCAATAGTGATTTCATTCCGATTTTTTTTCGTTTTTCGGTTTCAGAAGAAGCTAAATCCCAATGTACATTAGGCCATTTTACTTGCGGCAATTGTCAGTTTGTGGGTGAGAGAGGGTGTTGAGAGGCAACTGGGTTACCATATACCTCACCTCCCTCTCCCTCAAACTGACAATTGCCGCAAGGAAATTTGCCTAATATAAATATGGACTAAATACGGAATCAATTACACTTTCGATCAGAATTGGTTTCTGTGACATGCCTGATAAAAAAAATAATCGGAATTATTCAGATTTTTCAAAAATACATATATGATTATATATTGAAACGTTATTTAGAATTCAGTATTTTCAGTTTTGAAACAAAGAAACAATAATCTGGAAATTATCCAAACTGTTCAAAAATAGATCCATTTAGAACTTCCAAACACAATTTCGGTTCAATCTCTTGCAGATGTTTCCAGCTTTCTGTTTCAACGACTTCTCTAAAGCATCCTTTAATGTATGATACAGCATGTTCTCTTAAACGTCCATGGGAAATACGATCAGCTAATAAGAGTATATCAGCAACCGAATTTACATCAATGGATTGTGTTAAAATGGATTCACACATTGATTGTAAACCCACTAGGGCATATTTATTGGCAGCCATAAAAAGATCGGGAACCATTTCCTTTGGTACTTCTTTACCAGTGTATATATAGTTTAACATTTCACGCAAGACATCAGCTTCCATATCATCAATTAGAATACGATTAACTTTACTCTCCAGACAGTCAATACGAAACATTGCATCAAAAACTTCACTACGGGCACTTAAAATAACTTTGTGGGCTTTGTATTCAATACCTCCTTTGGCCACAAGTATTATATCACTAAACTTTTCGCCAGCTAAAGCCTTGGCGAGATCGTTTGTCACATTCGATAGAAATCTGTTGTGGTTGGTGGGTGGTTCACGGAAATGTATCTTAAGGAAAATGTGCATAAGGTCACAACCGCAACCATTTATCGTACCAATAGCGATGTAGTATGCCATCGCTGCTCCTATTACAACAGTTTATGTGGTTTCTGTGCCTGTGCAATATGTAGTTAGTCGATGGTCAGACTAGCAAGGTTTCTTGAAACCAATTTCGTTAAAGTTTCTTTTCAAGTTTCGTTAATGTCCACACACGTTAACGTGAAATTTAAGATTTTTGCGTGTCCTCTTTATTTTACTATTCGCGTTTGTTGTGTTTCTCATACCAATAAAAACAAAATAAACATAAATAAACTAAAAAGCAACACAAAATAATTAACATTAATAATTAAATTAATACTAATAGTTACATTTTCACTATTTCAATAATTAAATGTTTTTATTAAATCTTTTTATGCTTGTTTTGTTGTTAACGTTTGGTTGAGAAAATAAAAGTGAAAGAAAATGCAAGAAAAAAACTTGCAACGAATAACAAGAAGAGGCAACACAACAAACACAGAAAACCATGTACATGGGTTTCACTACTTCATACCCCTCGCCTATAAACTTGACGTCGCCATGTTGAAATCGTGCTAGTCTGACCATCGACTTAGCTGTACTGACTTGTCTTCATCAACGTTAGTTGATGCCGAAACACACATTGCGTTTAAGAAACAATCCGAATCCATTCGCATTTTCCATTTGTATGTGATATTGCCGTTGGTCAACTTAAAGCGCGGAGACTCATAGTTATCCGAGCCCTCCTTACGTAGACACCATAGAAATGAATTGCTGCTCAAATTCGATATAGTTCCAGACAAGATAAATTGCTTGTCGATTCCAGACATTTTCTTCGAAAACAACAGAAGATACTGAAATTGAATTATTCCTCCCGCTAACAATGCAAATCAAGACAAGATCAATCAACATGCAATTCGTTATTTTTTCGTTTCACACAAGATGGTAGTTAGTGCGTGACGTGACTATAGCACAATTACCAAGGTAGCAAGGCATAGCTTTGTTCCTTTACTTTTTAATGGTAAAAGTGGTAAAAGGAAAAACTGTCAAAATTGCTCTCTCATGAACATTTTTACCAGAAAAGTAAAGGAACGAAAAAATGGTTGATCTGTTAGCAATGTCAAAAAGAAACATAAAAATTCAAATTTCTTCTTTTATTTCACAGTTTTTAATTTTGTTTTGTCAGCGTTCGCCTTTTTCTTCTGGTTTTTGTTCATTTTTCTATCAAAAATCAGTTCTACAATTTTTTACCTACAGAAATTTGTCTGGTAGCCTGTGGTAGAAGAGATAGGCATATGTGCTCCCTCTCCTCCCTCACTCTCTTAAAAATCGCTGCCAGTTTTACCACTTTTTAGGGGCAGGTTAAAAATGGTAACAAATGGAAAAAATAATAACCCCAGGTAAGTAAAGGAACACAGCTCATATTTATGGACGAAACCTTTAAGTCCGTGTTTAGACACAAAGAGCATTGAGGAGCTCTTTCCTCTCCGCTCTCTCCCAAATAACTCAATTTACTTTCCTGAGAAATTTGTGTGTCTAAACCATAGATGGTCAAAATTACTCTTAAATACGTTTAAGGGAAAAATTAAAACAGCCTTTTTGTTAGCATTTCTTACGTTTTTTAATATTTTTAAGACACAGACGACATCTAAACAATTATAAAAAACAACTTTGTTAAAAGAACAATAACAAAACAATCTGTAAATGTTTATTTATGTTGTAACAACGAAAAAGAGAAACAAACCACAGCAACGCTGGCGTGCGAGAAAGCCCATCTATGGTCTAAACCAAGGCTGTTCAAAGTGCGCACTTCCCCTGTCGGTGTGTGTCAATTTGCTCACTCACACAATTGAAAAAGAGAGCTTTTGTTTTTGAAATGAATATTTCCAATACACACATTTTTTCCATTACACAAGACAACCCAACAAACCAACATTACTCGAAAAAAACATCATATTTGAATTATAAATTCTTGTGTAGCTACTGGAGAAAAAACGAAACTTCTCTTGAAAATAATGAATGTGTATGCTAATTATTAGCTTATCCGTGTAATTGTAGAATGTATTTATACGAATTGTTTTTCGTAAATTTTATAAAATCAGGTTTATTTACTATTTTATTTATTTTTATTTACAGTCAACCAAAAAAGTCTACATACACCCTATAAATCTCGGGTTTTAAGGGTAAGGAAGCATTTTTATGAAAATCCAAGTACATAGTTCTATTTCATATCCCTAATAAACAATATAACATATAACAGAAATATATTCCATAATACGAATAACGGTAAATTCTATAAAAATTAAAAAAATAATAGGGAAAAAGTGTACATACACCCAATGAAATATTAAGATTACCGTAAATTTTATGTAATAAGCAATACAAATTTTACATTTTATTGCTTTATCGAATGTCTCTGGTTGTCTATGATATATTATAGACAAAATAGGAACATATTTGTGCTTTAATTGACGTTATTTAAGGTCAGACTTCGCGTATAGCTCGTTAAGGCGGACCCTTGCAGATATCTTTGAGTTTTTCAGTCTGGTACTTTATAAAACCCCAGGAAATACAGTGGGACTAATTATTTTGAGATCCTAGAGCGCTTTGAAGTTGTTCTTATGGATAATATATGCTCCCGAGCTTCGCTAAATATGCGAATTCCTGAGTTTTTCATAAATTTTATAGTTTTTACAGCATTCCAAGGGTCAAAGTACAAGCAAGAACCTCGGAATTACCTTGTAATACATTTTTGGACCTTAGCTCAATCAGAAATGTACAACATTATTATACAAACCCGTTCCTAAAGTTTCCAAAGTATCAAAATAAAAGCACCACCAAAGAATGCATGCAATTTGTATGAAATTTACACTGTTAACTAGTATGCTCTCGTGTTATGATCGTTAGGGTCACTTGAAGCGCTATAAATGTCGGATAGGATTGTACCAGACCTTATTACAAGGTAATTCGAAGGCTTCTGTATGTAATTTTCCCCTTGGAATGCTGTGAAAACAATAAAATTTATGAAAATCTCAGTAATTTGCATATTTAGCGAAGCTCAGGAGCATATATTATCCATAACAACAACTTCAAAGCGCTCTAGGATCTCAAAATAATTAGTCCCATTGCATTTCCTGGGGTTTCATAAACTACCAGACTGAAAAACTCAAAGATATCTGCAAGGGTCCGCCTTAACGAGCTATACGCGAAGTCTGACCTTAAATAACGTCAATTAAAGCACAAATATGTTCCTATTTTGTCTAAAATATATCATAGACAACCAGAGACATTCGATAAAGCAATAAAATGTAAAATTTGTATTGCTTATTCCCTAAATTTTACGGTAATCTTAATATTTCATTGGGTGTATGTACACTTTTTCCCTATTATTTTTTAATTTTTATAGAATTTACCGTTATTCGTATTATGGAATATATTTCTGTTATATGTTATATTGTTTATTAGGGATATGAAATAGAACTGTGTACTTGGGTTTTCATAAAAATGCTTCCTTACCCTTAAAACCCGAGATTTATAGGGTGTATGTAGACTTTTTTGGTTGACTGTATTTCAAAATGCATACATGATACAAAGCCTCAATGGCCAAATAAACGTATCTCAAGGCAAAAAACCTGAGTTAAAAATAATAAATTCAATTTAATTTACTTAAATACATTAATATATAACAATTAATTAATTATTTAAATGCAGATATATATATTTTTTCCGGCTCCCCAGCGATAAAATATTAAAGAAAAACAATAACAAAAAAAAAAAGATGTCCAAAGAGTAGTAACTCAACATGTGCTGATTTTTTAAAGAGTAACATATATATATATATATATATGTATACATATATACATATGTATATCGTCACCATAAATGCCGGAAGACGTAACCCACAAATATAAAACTTTACAGGAGAAGGAAAAAACGTTATAAAATGAAAACGGTGTTATAAAATATCGAAAATTTTTAGTATCGCGTTTTAAGACAGAGAAGAAATATATTTTTGGAAAAAAATTAAATTTTTTTCCAGAATGTTAGAAGCTGTGTGGGTTACGTCTTTTGGTATTGTATTTTTCTGAAATGCTAAAAGACGTAACCCGCAATTTATTGAGTAAACATTTGAAGAAACTAGTATAAATGAAAAATTATAAACAAATTAGTACTGGTTTATTGGCCTACGCGGTTAAGCGAACTTTAAATTAGCAATCTGATGGTGCTGGGTTCAATTCCCAGTCTTGACGTTGATATTTCAATCGAACACAATTAGGTGAACTATTAATTCCAACCATCACTATAATAACTTATAATTTCAATTGTATTAGATATTAAATCTGGAATATTATATTTATTGTTGTATTCATATAAATTAAGTGATCTGTAACAGTTTAAATGTAACTTATAATTGTCATAAGGAATGCTGTCATAAAAGTAATGAAAATCACTTGGAATTAAGCGTTTTAAGTCTTGCAGGTGTTGAAATTTCTTTTTTGAAACTTTTAGCCTTTGTGTGTACATCTAAGGAGGATCCACTTCCTCAAAATTTCCGGATCTTCTCTATGGTAAAATCTGGTAGTCGTCTTTGATATCAGTTTTAAAAAAGAGTATACTGCTAGGATCAAAAGCCAATGCTCGCAGTGACTGCAGGATCTCCTGTCTTTTTGTATAAGTAAACCAATACAGAACATTTGCGTTTTTCTCTGGACCTATTTGATTACTGCAATCAGTTGAACTTTATTAAACCATGGGTTGGTTGACCAGACCATCTTTTGCAAACTTACAGCCTAATCGTATCCGTCTTTAAAGAATACATCTTTGTACTAGAACCATAGACTAATTAAGCAGAGACTACGAACGCTCTCATTTTTCATTCTCAACCAGATGTCGCACGAATCGATTTGGGGCTAGTCATCTGACTCAAGCCAGACTGGGGCTAGTCAAATGACTCAACTTCGAAAACAATTTATTTGTTTTTCTACGAATTAGGGTCTCTGTTTGCAAACTTCGCCACTTTAAAATGTACTTTACATGTGAAATTAACTATGTCAATCTTTTTGATAGGCATATAGTTCGTAAATGTTAATATTTTTAGGAGTTTTCGTTTGAGTGAAACAATTAGCTGTCACTCAAACCACAAACATGCGTAAACGACATCTGTTTCGCCGCAGATAAATGGTGAGAGCCATTCTTTGTCTCTACATTAATTAGTCTATGCTAGAACGACGTGAATTTTAAGCATATACACGTTTTCGTATCAACGCCTCAAATTTTGAATATTTTCGTTCGTTCTTTCTCTTGGAAAAATTAACAATATCGAGACGAGCATTGCCTTCCGAATAACCACTTCCTTTTGCCCGGTTAACATAAGTTATGTTCCTTTACTTACGTGAGGTAACCATTTGTTACCATTTTTATCCTGCAAAGTGTTCCATAACCCAAAAAACTGGTAAAACTGGAAGCCATTTTAAGAGAGTGAGAGAGAGCAAGAATACCTTTCTCTTCTACCACAGGCTACCAGACGAATTTCTTTAGGTAAAAAATGGCAGAACTGTTTTTCGATATTTTTTGACGATTATTTGACAATGAAAAAAAATTAACAAAAAAACAGAAGAAAAAGGCGAACGCTGATAAAACAAAAATTCTTGAGATATCGTCACCTAAGAGTCAAATTACAAATATGGAGGAATAAGCCGAGTAAGAGACAAAACTATTAAAGTAACTACACCTTTCATACCTTACCCATTTTGTAGTAATCGGTTCAGTAGAACAGGGTCTAACCCGGTTTTGAACCTGGACTTTCGGGTCAAATAGCCGGCTAACCGAATCCGCCCCGTGGAAATTATACATTAACGCATTAAGCCCTCCCTCTGGCATTTTAATTGCTGCAAATATCAAATAATACGTTGTATGTACTGCTGTTTAGTTTTGAAATAATGTGGGTTACGCCTTTTGTGTTCTATGAAAATTACAGTATGCTGTTACGTCTATTGGCATTTCTTGAATAGGATCGTTATTTTTAAACGTAGAAGCTTGAAATTTTGCCAGAGCATGTATTTTAGCTTAATATATCAGATTCCATCAAAAAACGAATTTCGATTTCCATGTCGGTTACGTCTTCCGGCATTTATGGTGACGATATATAGATGTATATATATATACATAATATTATTGTTCAAGTAGCCCTTGAATGTGTCTAAGGATTTTCAAACGAAAAAAATTATTGGTGTGAGAAAAAATACGTAGTTCTAGTGGTAAAAAGTTCCAAAACCGTGCAACTCTTACTAAGAAAGACCTAGAATACACATCTTTCCAAATCAAAGGAATAAAAATTTGGGGATTTCTAGTAAAATGTAAAAAAGTAAATCTTCTCCTTAGGGCACTAGGTAAACCATTCTTTATAAGGTTATAAAAAAGCAACGTACAACGGTAATTCATGAACATATCGAAGGAGCAACCTAGAAACCGAATGACATGAACTGATACATGACTACTTCGAGGAAGATTAAACAAAAAACGTGTAATAGTATTGACAATACACCTCAATTTGTCAATATTGCCGCCAATAGTACCAGAATACACCTCAAGTCCATACAATACTTGGGACATCAAAAGAGAATTAGCCAGCAATAACTTTATTCGGTGAGAAAGATATAAATTAGAACCATAAATCCTACGCAATATGCCCCAAACTTTACCAGACAAAGAATCAATGTGGCTTTTGAATGAAAGATCAGAATCGATAATTACTCCCAAGCATTTATGTTGTTGTACGAAGTCAATTTTAGTGTTACCCAAGAAGATATCAATGGGTGGTAAAGAACAGTTATGATTGAAAAAAGCTAAAGCCTTGGTCTTAGAAGGGTTCACCTTTAATGAGTTTCTTGTAGCCCAACGAATAAAGCAACTTAAGTTTGAATTTATATCATATTCAAGCATCTTAGAGGCGTCACTTCTGCCATTAAAAAGCAAGAATATATCGTCAGCAAAAATAAAAGCTATGCATCCAGAAGAATTAGTACAAAGAGGAAAGTCATTCATATATAAGATAAAGAGAAGAGGACCAAGAACAGATCCTTGCGGCACACCAGAGAATAAAGGTAGACAACTAGACTCACAATCATTCATTACAACAAACTGACTCCTGTCACACAAGTAGGAAAAAATTAGTTTGCAGGCAGATTTCGAGAAGTTAAACTCATCTCTTAACATCATTACCAGGTAGGTATAGTCTATAGAATTGAAGGCCTTTGACAAATCTAGGGATACAAGAATACTCAACATATCATCATTTATGGCTTCGCGAATAGTGTCAGTAAGTTGAAGCAATAAAGGCCTGCGTACATAAGCTGCCTTGCCTGCTTACCTTGCTTACTTCTGATAAAAGAATAAAAAAGAAAAGGGCAACCCAGTTCGAAATTTCCTCGGCCTTCTTTATTCTTTTATTTTTATTATGTCAAAAATGAAGCAGGAAAGCAAGGCAATCAGGCAGAGCAGCTTATGTACGCAGGCCTTAAGTGAGTAGTATTATGTCCCTTGCGAAAAGCAAATTGGCACTCATTTATTCGACTTGAACAAACCTGAAGCATTTGATCTTTAATGATATGTTCCATAATCTTAGAAATAGCAGGTAAAATAGATATGGGTCTTAAGTCATCTGAATCCCTAACCGACCGGACTTTAGGAATGGGCACCACTCGAGCAGTTTTCCATGCAGATGGAAAAACTGAAGTAGTTAAAATAGTGTTCATAAGATTTAAAATAAGTCCTGAAATATACGGAAACACTAATTTGATGAAATATATAGGTATGCAGTCAATACCAATAGATTTAGATTTAATCTTACTCATTGCTTCAATCAATTCCCCTTCATTTACACAACGAAATGAAAATGACAAATCAGAATCTGTGATGTCATCAATATTGAAGAAAGTATTATTAGTTCTATCAGAAGAATTAGCAAATGACTGATTGATAGTATTCACATCAATATTGATCCCTTCATTGTCATTTCCCACACAACCATGACTTTTTAGAACCCTCCAAAGCTTGCAAGAATCCATATTTCCATAAAGTTTCAAATAATGAACTCTTCTCTCTTTGCGTATAACAGACGTAGCCTTATTTCTGTATTTGCAATAGATTTGCCAGTTTTGCTGAGAAGGGTTTCTTTGGAATGACAAGAAAGCTAAATCCCTGATTGATGTAGCAAACCTGACTCCTCTACTCTCCATCCAAGGATCACCAGAGCACCTAACTTCTTTCCTAACAATAGGAACAAAGGAAAAGAGGGAATCAAAAAGTGAACAAATATATGAACATTTAACATCCACGTCAGGACTTTCTAAAACCAAATTATTATCAAAAGATGCAAGGAATGAATATAAACCATCCCAATCAATGTTCCTATAATCACGGAACTGAATATAATCTGGTAAACGATTATAATTAATAGAAACCGAGGCAAATATAAGAGCATGGTCTGAAATTGCAGGACACTGAACCTGATTCGTGTAGTTTAAGAGAGTGCAGTCACTGACCAACATGAAGTCAATAAGAGATGTCGAACGACTACCTAAGTCAAAGTGCGTAGGACTCAAGTTGTGAGCAATACCTAGATTCAATCTAGTGCAAAGTGACCGAAATATGTTCGCTTTTGAAGGATTATGTAAATTACAGTTTAAATCTCCAACAGTTAATATATTTATATATTCGGCAAAAATGTCACAATGAAGGCTTTCAAAAACGTCTATATTACCCGAAGGCAAATATACAACACCGAAAAGAAACTTTGTACCTGAAAATTGCAACTCTATAAAAAGAGATTCACAATGCAAAACCGATGTCTTAAAAACACATTTGTATCGAAGACCACTGGAAACATATACTCCAACACCGCCGCCTCTACTGGATACTTGACGATCATTACGGCACACGTTAAAACCCGGAATAGCAACAGCCGAATCCAGTATGTCAGAAGACAGCCATGTCTCGGAAAGAGCAAAAATGTCGAAAGTATTATCATTTAAAATACATCTTATTTCATCCAGCTACTGCTTTATGCTTCTACAATTAAGATGAGCAATTTTCAAATTATTTTTATAAGGATGAAGCAGACTTTTCAGATAGGAGTTACCACTCACTATTGGACCGAGATTTTCATTAAAAGCCATCAAAACCATTGCAGATAGGGAGCCAAGAAGAGAAATATAAATTCGAGAATTTTTTGCAAACACTACGATTCATTATAAACAAAAATTCAATCAATGAAACAGCTCATCGCAAGGAATAAAAAATGAGATCAAACAATAAAATATCAACATATTCATGTGTATACAAATGCAAATGAAATAAATGAACCAGGATCCAACTGAAAAAAAAACCTCAGAGGCAAAATGTAAATTACAAAACAGTTGCAGTTGTATCCAGGTTTTACATTATGTGAAAAAGTACAAAAAAAAGATCAATCAATTATTACTCGTGAGTAGTAAAGAGCAACCAGAAGCATCACGTTCAATCTGTTTACCATCAGGCAGTGTAATTTTCGCTCTCGCTTTATCCCCATTAACGATTCTATACTTGGAAATAATATTCTGCCGACGAAGTTTATTACAAACAGCATTCAAGTTACTAGCCTCAGGGGAAAAGTGGTCATTCAAGAATACCCTTCTCGCAACATCTCCGCAATCAGCTGGTAGAATATCAGATACCTTTAAGGATCGACTCTTAAAATATTGTCGCATGATCTCATCACGAAGTTCTGCACAGTTAAGCTTAACTAAAATATGCTTCCTGTTATTAATGTAGCAGGCTAAACCGACATCACGACGTTCCAAATTCACATTATAAAGAGCTGCTATAGTAATAACAATTGCAACCAGATCATTTAAACCATCAGGCAGTCCACTTATAAGAAAGTCAGCACGATTCAACCTACGGTGCAAAGCATTATTTTCCGCTTTCAGGTGTTTATTTTCTTCTTCTAGTGCTTTAACACACGTCTCAACAGCAGTAACTTTCTCATTGCACCTAGCGATATCACTCTTTATTTCATTGAGGCAGGACGTCATTTGCGCACTCATATTTTCAATAGATGCCTTAATCGAACTCAGCTCTCCCTGATGTATAGAAGTGAACGAATCCAGCTTCTTGTTAATAGCTTTTAAGTCATCTGATGTTGCACCACGGCTATTACGATTGTTAAGGTTGGATTCACACGCATTGCATATATAGGCACTGGCGGTAATTGCCTTAAGTGCAGCAAGATCTTTTTCAGTTAAATTTGCACAAGGGCCATGCACCCATTTACCACAAAGATTGCACTCTATAGAGCCTGGGATTTTAGTTACAGGTTCATTACATTTACCACACAATGTTTGCTTCTTTGGTGCAGGCATATTGTTTAACAACAACAGATGAGTGACAGAAAACAGCAACAACAGCAACGCACTTCCAGTCAAAGAAAGAATAGCGGGAGAATAGCAGGAATAAAAAAAATTGCGTAACTCAGACCAAGTTTATATTCTGAAACCACAGTATTTGGCTTAGATATCCTTTAGATTTCAATTTATCCGTACAAAATAACTTTTCCGCAAAAGCTATGTAATACATTATCTGGCCACGAAGGCTTCTGTATTACGAATAATGAAATAAAATAAATAAATAAAATCAGACTGAATGGTATGTTGGGAAACTATCAAAATGTTTTTGTTTCAAAACCAACACAATAACAAAATGTGTTTGTATGTGTGTGAGCAGGCCTAGTCTAAACACAGACAAAAGGCCTGCGTATATAAGGCCCGGTCCACACCAGGGGCTGGATTCTTGTTCTATGAAAATTCATTCTTGTTCTATGAAATTCATTTCACATTTTCATAGAAACAGAATTGAGCTCCAGCGTGAATTAAAAAATTTCATGAAATTAGGTGTTCTTAAATCGAATTCCCCACTGCAGCAATTTTATGATTTTACTCTACTACGGACGTCGATCTAGAGACGCATAATTTCATATCAAAATTTCAGTGAAATTACTGTAGTGTGGCCCGGGACTAAGCTGCCTCGCCTGGTTGCTTTCCTACTTCATTTCTGACATAATAAATTGGTCTGTTCCAGAACTGCAAGAATCTACTAATTTTCACTATTTTTTCCGATAACATAAAGGAAAAATTGTTATCGTAGTAAAATTTAGTAGATTCTTGCAGGTTCTGGAACAGAGAAAATATAAAAGAATAAAGAACGCCGAGCAAATTTTGAACTGGGTTGCCCTTTTCTTTTTTATTCTTTTATCAGATGGTCTGTTCCAGTACTGCAAGTATCTACTAATTTTTACTATTTTTTTCGGTAACATAAAGGAAAAAATGCTATCGTAGTAAAAAATAGTAGCTTCTTGCAGGTTCTGTAACAGAGCAAGAAGCAAGCAAGGTAAGCAGGTGAGGCAGCTTATGTACGCAGGCCTTTAACTCTGCGTGTGCGTTCAAAAATACCCAGCAAAGAATTTGTGCAATTGGAGTTACGATTTCAAAAATTTTATAAAATAAAGAAATAACAACTTAACTTGCGAACATTTTTGCGGTAATTCACCAGACCGAAATTTTTAATGGAGTGAAGTTGGAGTCCATGTCGAAAGCTGAACTAGTGATGGGAAGGCAACATAAAACCCCTTTGGGATGATGGATTAAATCGAGAACGGAGGAAGTAAGCTCAAATGTGATTGAATTTAATGTAAACTTTTTTTAATTTGTTTATATAATAAAGTTCTTTGTGTTCTTGTTTTACACAAGTAATAAATGCATTTTATTTATTTTGGAATATTTCGCAATGGCTTGCATTTTTATTGCATCTTTGGACTGATTAAAAATGCTATCCGAAGAGTGCCTTTAAATTCAATCCAAAACACTGCACCAAAAGCTGTGATTTGGATCGAAAATGGTGTGCATCCTAGCTGTGTGCTGTGGAAGCAAAATTGAGTGCATCCTAGCTGCGCGCTCTCTGGTAAAATTCATAGGAAAAGATGTACTCCAACGGCAAATGTACCCCAGCAAAAAAGTTTGGAAGTAGTGCAATGCAGAGTTATGATTTCAATACATCTTTCGATGCAGTCCACACGGAGTTATGAAAAATGCACTCCACTCGAAACATTTTAGAAGCACTCGCTTATAGATCCCTAGCCAAGCATGCCAATTTTTTGATCCCTACAGTCGCAGTCTTTTTTCTGAACGCAAGAAAAAGTGTCTAAAATTATAAGAATTTGTTAAAAAAATTAAATACAAACTAAAGATACGAACATTGCTGTAATTCAGTAGACGCAAATTATTTTTGAAGTGGAGTTAGTCTTTGTGGAAATCTGAACTGGAGTCGGAGGAAAAATGAAAAACCATGTGGATGATGAAGCAATATCAGTTGCGGTGTCACAAAAAGCAGAGCAGAGGAAGTAAACTCAGTTATGATCAAATTTAATGGAGTGTTTTTATAATTTTTGTTAATGTAATAAAGTTAATATTCTTGTTTTACACGAATAAGCAATGCACATATATTATTTATTTTGGGATATTTGCAATGGTTTGCATTTTATAGCATCTTTAGACTACATTTAAATTCAAACCAAAACACTACATCAAAGGCTGTGATTTAGATCGAAAATGGATTGCATCCTAGCTGTGTGCCGTGGAAGCAAAATGGAGTGCATCCTAGCTGCGCGCTCTCTTGTAAAATTCATAGGTGAATTCATAGGAAAAGATGTACTCCAGCGGCAATTGTTCTTGCGATTTAACTGCATCTGCGGATGCAAACTTTTTGCTGGGTACCGTACACATTTAGTGATTCAACTGCATCCGCGGATGCAAACTTTTTGCTGGGAACTATTGATTCATTACAGCAAGCCATGGTAGAACAAATACAAGGTAAAGTTAATACTACAACAAATACAACTCGAACAACAACCACAAAGGAATTTGTTTTTGTTTGTAAACCTTAGTGTCAACGTAAATGTAAACAAAACAAGGAAATGTCTATAAATTATTGGAATTTAAAAAACTATAAATAATAATTTTTATAATTTTTCACATTTGATTGAATATTTTGGAAAACATGAATGAAAACTCGTTAGATTTTCAATTTGAATGTTTCCATATCATTCCACTAAATGCATAATTTCTCGCAGAAAGTAGAATACTTGCAAAAATGTTTCGGGTCGCTGGTAATTCATTGAAAAAAGAGAAGATGTTTCAATCATTTGCTTTTGAAAACAAAAAAGCACATGTTTATTAGGGCTTTATTCTTTTCAAGTTTAACAAAATACCACACATATTAACAAATATTGTACCGCCTCTATAAGCGATGTTTTAGTGTGCGGCATGTCGTTCGGACCTGGAGGAGGTTACATGTCAATGATATGAAGCCGTCTTTATGGGAAATAGTTTTTTTTTCTGATGAATAAATTTGTTCTTCAAAAATATATATCCCTAATATACATCGAACATAGAAATAAATACATAAAATGTCAAATGGAATTTGACACTAACACTACAACCCAGTTCAGTCAGCTGGGTATTGCTGCTACCTTTTCTTGTTCTACCATGACAGCAAGCATTTAAACAGTATTGTGATTGATTGCAAACAAAAATATTGACCATATTAAGCAAATAAATTCTCATGAAGTGGATTAACACGATAAAAAGCTGTAGTGTAACCGAGCTATAAGTTGGTTGTCTAATGTCCAATTTACATTAGCAACTTTTTCGTCATTTGGAGCTGTTTCGTCATTTATTTGCTTAAACAGGCAACATTTTGCGTCATTTACCATACAAAAATAAATGACGATAGCTGCGTCATTTATTCTAAACAACGCACGAAAACACCATACTATTATATGCAACCCAGCTTTTTCGCCATAAACTACCAAAAAATGCAACTGTTTTATGATGTCTTTGTTTGTTTGTGTGTGTTGTAGAAAAACAAAAATACTCAAACGATGACAAAAGTGAAAATAAATGTTTAAAAAACTTGCAAAAATTAGGTTTTTTTGTTTTTAGAATTAATTTAAGTTATTTCATACACATTTGTGTTGTGAAATTCCTATTTCTCTGAATAAATATATTGTGTGCGTGTGTTTGTGTTATTGTATAAGTGTGTATGTGCGATTGTGTGCGTAAGCAAATGACGCAAAAAAACAGATGTAAATACACTTCATTTGATTCTAGGATTTCGTAAAACGAAATCATTTAATGTGCATATGTAAATTGGACTTAACGTACAAATTTTTCGAAAAAGTAAAATGTATTTTTAGGTCTGTACGATAACCCAAAAATTTGTACAAATTTTTACTGAATGCTCTTTGCTGGGAAAATTTGTCCCGCAAAAATTTGCAAGTCTGATCAGCTGACTTTTAGTCACCTGTTAAATGCAAACAACTCCAAATATTAACATTTTTGAACAAGAAAATTTCACAATTGCACATTTTTTTAGATTCTAAAGCGTTGTGGATAGGTTTAAAGCATTAAATAAGTAATCTGCAATTTTAACATTTATGTTTTTGTTCCGTTTGGCTTAAAATATCAAAAGAAACAAAATCAAATTTCATACATTTTCGGAAACAGCTGACTTTCATGCAAGTTTGTGCAAAATGTTGTTCGATAACTTTCTGCAATTTTTCTTGCTTGAGAGAGTAAAATTCACTGAGAGAGGTTGCTGGAACTGACTGAGTAATTATTGCTGGGAAAGTTATCGTACACACCTTTTATTATGTGTGTTCGTTTACTTTTAGGCGGCAATTAGATCATCTGCTTTTTCACATGTATGTATGTTGTCACTTTGGGTATACTAATATACAGAACAGCTGATGTCATACGTGTGAAAAAGCAGATCGTCTGATGGCGGCCTTACAATTTGTACAAATTGTTACTGGATATTGTTCATTTACTCTACAGCACCATGCAAAAGACATTAGTTGATTACAAGAAGTTACTGGATTGTACAAATTATTGAGTAAACGAACAGACCTATTAAGTGAAAGCAATTGTTTTTTCTCCTTTTTGATTTGTCCTTGGTCACACTAGAGTGTTTCATTGAAACAATTTCGTGAAAACAAGGGTTCCTAGGTCGAGTTCCACAGTAGAGTAATATCATGAAGTTGCTGTAGTGGGGAACTCGATCTATAAATACCTAAAAGTTTCAATGAAACCTCTCTAGTGTGACCTTCGACTTTCTGTGATTACAAGAAGTTAGTCCCAGTTTACATTAGGCGAGTTTACTTGCGGCAATTGTCAGTTTGATGAAGAGAGGGGTGAGGAATATGGCAACCCTTTGCCTCTCAGCACCCTCTCTCACCGACAAACTGATAATTGCCGCAAGTAAACTCGCCTAATGTAAATTGGGACTTACTGGACTTGCACAAATTTGTGAGTAAACGAACAGACCTATTAAGGCGGCCATCAGACCATCTGCTTTTTCACATGTATGTTGTAGAGCTGGCAAAAAATCGATGGCACTATCGATAATATCGATTGTTATTTCAAAATTCAATATCTATAGATAGTTTTACCTATCGATATTATCTGAATAAAAACCCCTAACCTGAAATTCAGTGAAATAAATAGAAATTTCGCTACTTTTCGGTTATGTGTGTGTGAGAAAGTAAGCCCGTAGTCACACGTACACATTTTTCGGTAAAGTAAAATGTATTTTTTTATTTTTTATAAAATAAAAGCAATTGTTTATTCTCCCTCACATTTCTGTGAACTACTTGTGCAAAATTTCAAGAAAATCATTGACATTTCCGCCATTTTCATTTCCAAATTAATGGTGATGACAACTTAACGATAATATAGATAGCAATCGATATTTTAAAACATTATATCGAAAATATCTAATGTTGGGAATATCGATGGTTTGCCAGCTCTAGTATGTTGTAACTTTGGGTATTCTAATATACAGAACAGCCTTAGGCGGCCATCAGACCATCTGCTTTTTCACATGTATGTTGTCACTTTGGGTATACTAATATACAGAACAGCTGATGTCATACATGTGAAAAAGCAGATGGTCTGATGGCGGCCTAAGTAAAAGCGATTGTTTTTTTTTTCTCCTTTTTTATTTTCAAATTAAAGGTCAAACCTATAGCTCTGCGTGGTGCGTGAGCGTTCAAAAATACAAAAACAAAATACATGTACATATTTCAAATTGAAACACATGTATTTTGTTTTTGTATTTTTGAACGCACACGCAAACGCAGAGCTATAGGTTTGGCCCTAATGGTTGTGACAAATTAACGATTGTATCGATAGCAGTCGATTTTTTAAACTATTATATCGAAAATACCTAATGTTGGGAATATCGATGGTTTGCCAGCTCTACATCGACCGCTCCATTATTTCATTCAAAATCGAATTTCGTACAAATTTTTCGCTATGTGGGGTAAAAAGACACAAATAAAAGGCCAAACCGGTGGGACAATTGAAGTGATTGGAAATCGTTATGTTTGGAAAATAAACCGTGAATGTACCATTGCTGAGTCTCCAAAAATTTTAGCACACACTGATATTGGTATTACATCGACATGGCGAATCATACTATATTGGGAGTATGGTTCAGTTTATGTAGTCTTGGATTCTGTAAACATAACAAATCGTCTGCAATTCCAAGTTATAATATCTACCAAAGATCATGCCGATCATGCCCACAACAACTTACATGTGCAAGTCTCATCAGCAAAATGTGAAAAGTTCATCTATGCCGGTTACATTGGTATTGTGCGATGTGACTCAATGGAAATTTCACTTGAGTTCAATATAAAAAATAAAATCAAGCGACCAATCGAATTCCATAAGCCTTGTAAGAAAATGAAATTGCAAACGGATTCCAATATAAGCATTGATTTTGGCAAACTATTGGACAGTAAGGAATATAGCGATATAACACTGGTCGCACGCGGAGGAATCGAATTGAAAGCCCATAAACTAATATTAAGAACGCGTAGCGCCGTGTTTGCTGCCATGTTAAGCAATGATTTCCTGGAGAATCAAACCAACCGTATAACCATAGATGATATCGATGCTGATGTGCTGGAGGAAATGTTAAAATATATTTACACAGGTGAAGATGATAATATACCCAGGGAAATGGCTTCGGAACTCTTAATTGTGGCTGATAAATATGGCTTGACGGATCTACAAGAAAGCTGTGAATATATTTTAATAGATTCAATTAAAATAGATACAATTGCTGACACTCTTCTATTGGCCGAACGTATTTCCAATAAACGTCTAAAGGAAAAAGCTATAGAATTTATTAAAGCCAACATTTGGAATGTAAAGAAAACAGAAAATTGGAAAAAACTTAAAATTACAGAACCTAATTTGTGTCTTGAAGTTTTGGGTAAAGCAGCTAATAACAATGGTCATAATCAAAATCCAAACAACTGAATTGTGGAGTAATATTATAATATAATAATATTACTCAGTAGCGCTACCTGCGAATATGTGGTTATCATTTAATCTGAATATAATCTAAGTTATCTTTTTAGAATTTTTTGTTTTCTTTGTTTGTTTTGTACTTTTGTTTAGAAAATTGATGTGTAGATACTAAGAATGTTTCGTATCTCTTAATGAATTTCAAAATAAATTGCAAATGTATACAAATTAATACCCTCTTTCTTATACATACACTTTGTCACGTTCAGAAATTTGTTTCATTGAAATAAAGGTGAGACAAATCCAATTCACACACTTCGGAGTTTGTCAAGCCATGCCCGTACGAACGTTAAGTCTTCCAATCAAGTATCTTTGTATCTTTTCTACAAACGTTCATCAGTTTTGTGCTTTACTCTACTTTAAGATCATTTCTCGGATCGTGTTGAACATTTGGGTAGTCGGTAATCTCTATTATGACTGGAACATTATAATTTTTTTCTAGGGCAACACAATACTTCCGGGGATATGGATACCAAAATAACCCATAGGCTCACTTCTTAATACACCAGCCACACAAAATTAATTACACATTTTTACAGCAGATTGTCTCTGTGTTCTCTACTACACACATATGATTTTATTCTACATACTTCTCTTGATAATGGCGCTGAAGTTCCAAGAAGGTACCCGCCCAGAGGACATTCTTGTTATGTTTGAAGTATTATGGATTTTATTCCAGATCAAGATTTTCAAAAATTGTATTTTTTGAAAATAGCAGGCCTTCCGTAGCGGTTTGAAACACTCCCCTAGGGATTCATTATTGGTTTTCGGATATTTCGAAGCGTATATATATCTCGGGAATTCAGCATTCTGAAACCTACTTATGGATAAAATTTCGTTTTCTAAGCCCAGCTACTACATTCATATTATGCCTTTTGTTCCTATAGAGTGCGTTGATTGGTTCAGTCAGTGGAATAACTAGGTCCACTCTTTATGCTATCCTACTTTGTCCCGGAGGGGAAGAAGCCTATTGATTTTGGTGATGGTCGGATAATATTCAGGGGTCGGAATGGGCAAAAAACTTATTTGGAGAAAAAGTCAACGTTATATTTCAAAGCGCACATCTCCGCAACTATAAGGGGTATATCAAAAGCAAAACCTGTTAATGAAAGTAGAAAATATCACCTTTACAACGATGTATAGTAGGTTGTCGTAGGTCACAATAAATCTAAAAAAATGTGCAATTGTGAAATTTTCCCAGCAAAAATTTGCAAATTCTCAAACACAAAACTCTCCAAAAATCTCTCCAAGTTCGCTCTCTTTTGCTGGATAATTTTGTTATCGAACAGCATTCAGTACAAATTTGTACGAATTTGTACAAATTTTTGGGTTATCGTACAGACCTATATAGTAACCATGGTACAAATACACAGGTAGCCGCATCAGCAATTGTTGGTAACATAAGATGTCAAAATTTGACATCAATTCAATGCAATTGACACATTATGTTACCATCAGCTGGCATGATAATGCTACCTGTATTATTGTACCATGATAGTAACATTGCGTAATAATTATTACAAATTATCTGTCAGGGAAATAACTAGATCCATTGTTTATGGTACCTACCTCTAGGACACAGAACCATGAGGGGTGGTGGCCCAGTTTAGGGTAACCCAGGGACCCTTATTACAGCTAAATAATATATGTTTCGCGCTGGAAGCGCACATACTTTTCGCGATATCTTCTGTAAGTACAAAGTCATATTTAGGACTTTCTCGGAAAGTGTGTAGATCAGTGTAAACAGTGCCTCAAGCGCTACTTGTGGTAAACAGGCCTTTTATATAGGCTATGTGTCAATACACTGGGTTTCTTAGAAGCTCCATTCATACAACAAATGGTCATTAGATGCACCCTTTGTATAACAAATTGTGCTTAGAAACACCCATTGTATAACAAAGGATCCTTAGAAGTGACCTTTACCCTATAGGAAAAATTTCTTAGAAGTGTTTCCTAAATAAATAAAAATTTAATAAGAGTTTGGATGTTGGTACCTTAAACTTAACCTAAGTCCTGATATTGAAACAAAACAAAATTTGAAATAAAAATTTATTATAATTCAGTTTTTTTACAAGGTATTATTATTTTAATAGTTATAAAAAATTCGTCACGTTACAGTGCAGTGATCACCTAGCAATGATCATCTACAACTTTACATAAAATCTCGTAGCATAACTGCTGATTGATTTTTTGAAGTTCTTCCCAATTTTGTGTTTTCTTGATAGCTTTGATGTTCTTCGTGATATATTCAAGAGCGCTGCTTTTAAGTCGTTCATTGGAATTACTTTCCGCAAATAGAAGAAGATCAAGAACTGAAGTATTATCCATTTTTCGGTATAAAATATGCTCACACATGTTTTGCAGGTCCATCAGTTGATATTTATTAGCAGCATAGTAGAGATCTTTTGCCATTTCCTCGGGTATTTCCCGACTTGTGTATATAAAGTTCAGCATTTCCTGTATTACTTTGGCACTGATATCATCAATAATAACACGATTTGTTTTACTCTCTTTAAAATCATTGCGAAACATAGTGGCAAAGTATTCGCTGCGAGCACACAGAATAGATTTATGTGCTTTTAATTCAATATCTTCTAGAGCAGCGACAATGGTCACATCGCTAAATTCCTTGCTAGCTAAAATCTTAGCAAAATCGTTTGACGAATGGACGATACCGATGGCAAACATTTCGGGTCAATAGTTGTACTATTACTTCTATGTACGACTTCAATATCAAGAAGTATTTGTATTGAGTCATTTGAATTGATTTTTTTAGTTTCAGAGGGATCGAAGTCAAATTGGATATATTGACTAGTATTGAACTTTACTCTTTTTTCTTTGGAAAGCATTATTTGCCCAGATATTATTCCAGAAATCAAAATATTCGGTGCTATATCGTTGCTGCTGCCAGAGACATAAAATACCTTAATTTTGGTTCCAGTATCAGTTTTGCGCAATATCATTTTCCATACAGTTTTGATATTTCCAAAAACTGCATCAAAATTTGGGGTGCTTTCTTCTACGTCAATTTTGACTAGTGACCAATTTCGTATTTCCCAAAGATATTTGTAATTAGTCTTATTAAAAGTAGTAATACGTTGGCAGTCAATATCAGATATTTTTATGAAATTTAATTCGCCCTTATTTTTTGATTTTCCGAAGACATTTTTGTTGTAGTTGTTTCTTTCTTATCTTGCTGCAAATGTGCAAAGCACGCCACACCAATGATCTTCTGTAAATATAAAAAAGATCTATGTAGAGCGCCGTGAATATATGTACAAACATATGTATGTATATAATGTAATTTCAAACCTAAATTGAACCAAACAGAGGCGATTAAGTTAACAGGATTAAGTTAATTGCGGACCAAAGGTTATATCACTCTCGAATACGGGAAAGAATGGTGTTATAATGGCTGTTACTTTCAACGGCATGACAGATACAGTTTCTAAGAGGTACACGTTTTTTAACATACTTTTTATTGCCAAGTCTTAAGACACCATTTGTAGAGAAGTTTTTGATGTCTTTGTTTGATGGCTGAAATACTCAGGAAATGACGCCTACCTTGCACTGAGAAAAAAAAAAGAAAAAATTTTTTGATATTCTGGTCAGGGATTGAACCGCAGACCTTCTGAGTGCAAGGTGGACGTGCCTACCCCTGCACTACGGTGGCTTCCAATCTGTGGTTAGCTATGCATATTGTACTAGAAGCCGGAAAAGTTCGCATACATTACGATCTCTATGCCGTCTGGAGGGTATGGAATTTCAGGGTAAACAGTTCCGGAGATATCACCCCGCATTGGGGAACTCCCTGGGCTGATTCCGTATCGTCAGTTGCTTTACAGTCATGCATGAAACTAGGGGTTCCTTGTTCGAGTTCGAGAACTCGATCTAAAAACCCCTAGTTTCAAGCACAACGGCAAAGCAACTGACGATACGGCATAGATATCGTAATATATGCGGAGTACTTACACCAGTGAACCATCTTAATGAGGAGACAAAGATTTTACCGGTGCATCAGCATAGGCTGTTATCGCAGTGAGCAACCCTGTTATAATTTAATGGACATGCTTCCCCAACCCAGGACGCCAATTTTTCCTTTATGTTACCGGAAAAAAAAAATAGTAAAAATTAGTAGATTCTTGCCGTTCTGGAACAGATATTTTTATTTCATAATTTTGCGTTTTCATTTTACCGTTAGAGAATCCCACTAAATGCAGACTTGGATGATGCAGTACTTGTGGACTACACGTGTCCTGCATGTGGTTTGCGACAACACAACACGCTGAAATAATACACGAACGGAAATATTTGCGTTTCTACAACAACAATTAGCATAACTAAATTACTCCATCTTGATGTTTTCATATGTATGTACATATTTTTATTTTATCACTTACCTATTTAATATCCGATCTTAAAAAACGTGAATAAAAATTATTTGTCTATTATTTCTGCGTATTCTGCCAGACTTCATTCAACAAATATGCGGGGAAATCCCTTGTTGACGAGAAGTTAAGAGTCTTTGTAGCAATCAGACACAAAGGCGAGTGAATTGATCACCAAACTTGAGATCAGCGGTTGTTGAAAGCCATACACACCATTGCGTGCGTGTTAGAGTTGTATAGATCACGAACGAACTAGTTCAATTGAACGATTCATTGAAAAGAGCGTACGAACTAGATCAGTCGATATAGTTCATTATAGTTCAGTAGCTCACTGAGCACTGACCGAAAGATAAAAGAACGATCAAATCAAACGATTCGATTCAAGAACGAACGATTCAGCACGTCATTCACGTATCATAATGTGACGCCGTCGTCAGAGTTAACTGTTGCATTTGTAAAGGTAATAGTTTAGTTTACATTTTGAATTTTACACAGCTACCCACACACATCTTTATTCATCGTAATTTTATAATTTGAATATTTTCATTTATTTTTAACTTAATTACAAAAACTCCAAACCTATTTTCTTTGCTATGCCAAGTTTACACTTGCGCTCCAAAATCCACTGGATTTCACGAAATCCTTGTGACAGTCCGATTAAGTGGAGGTGGTACTGGTTGTTAGGCTGCGGCTTAGCTCGCCGGATGGGGGAGTTCGTCTTCCACTTGACTGCACACTTAAAGATATTTTTGTACCATCATTCATTTGGGGTTACTTTATAACTGTCATTCGGATTTGAAATTATAAAATAAAAAAAAGAAAAGGAAACGGATGTGTACTTATATATCCTGCAGCCGTTAAACTCAAAATAAATATTTAAATGAATTCCAATTTCCTTGAGGTATTGATGTATTACCCCTTTGGCATTTTCCCACCCCTATTAGACATATTTCAGTCTGCCATGATGTTTCTCTTGCCAAAAAAAATTTTAAGAAACATCCCAAAATCGAATAACCACTACCCTAGATATTCATTCAGCCCATATTAAATGAATTTTAAGCCATTTTAAACTTTAAAATTATTAGTTCAAATTTTAATCGTTTTTGAATTTATCCACGTATTATACATTATTTTTAAACAATATTTCAAAATATATATTTATTTATTTCTTATTTTCAAATCTTGTCTTATATTTCAATTTGCATGCTTTTATGGATTTTAGTTTAATTTATCTTAGTTCTTAAGTATAATCAGTTTGTAATTTTTATATACAATTTTTAAATATTTACACAATTTTCTTAATTATGTTAATTTACTATATTCATCTTTTTTTTTACAGGAGACCGTTTTATTAATTTTTTACATTTTTTTTTATGGTTATATTTATTTAAAATAAAAAAATACTGTTTTGTTGCTTGTATATATCTCGTGATTTCATTTTTTTTTTGGTATTTGGCAAATTTTCTTTTTAGGTTAGGTAATATATTTACTAGTGTATTATGACACGTGTATGAATATGTGCATATTTACATATCGTTTTTATCATTTTTTTAAAAATTTTGCATTTTTAATTTTAATATCTTTTGCAGCAACCTTTATTATTATTCTTTTTATGGTTGGATAAATGTAACCGCCTTAATTTAGGCTTTAGTATTAATTATGATTATTTTGTAGGTTATGCAATGACTATCAAATTGTATGGGTATAACTGCGTATAAAAACAGATAACGTGGTTATAAAAAGAAGAATAATAGAATTTGGTGGCAAGAAAATGAGTTATGCAACCAATATGGAATTATCACTTTATGTTTATTTTAACTGCGTTTTTATTTAAATTTTAAGCTCCTCAAGTTTGATATTCTTATCTTACTTGGTTTGTGTACTCACTATGATGATTTCCAACTCTTTATTTACGACCATATGATGGAATTTTGGTAGGGTTGTTTTCTGAGTGTGGTGAGGTTATGTTTTTGACCACTTTATGCTCGGGCTAAAGTGTCTCCCTCTATATCTCGCATGTATATCCCTGTGCACATTTATACAGCGATATTGACTGAGGGTTAATCCTTTGATCAACTTTAAAGGATTATTTTCCACAATATCCTGTACAAATGACAAGATTATTTGTTTTATTTATTATAAAAGAGATATAAAATGAAATAGTTGCAATTTAATGCTTACCCGAGCAAAAAAATACAATTTTGAAGGTCGAAAATTTAGATTGAGTATAAAATCTATGAAATTTGTTGATGTATGTATGTGTGAGATGTTAATTATCTTCTATAAAACAGAATAATGAAATTAGTAATTAACTATTTCCACTTTTCCATACATACTTTAACTGTGTTACGTTATTTTTTTAAATAAAAATTTTATGTTGAGGTTAACTTTTTTTTCATCACACCACTTGAAACTTTGTTGTCACTGGTTTAGGTAAACTCGTTGAATAATCTTTAAAGTGACATCTAGCAAGGTCAGTTGGCACATGGAGATAAAGTTTCAGAGATGATTTTTCATGGAACATTTAAGAACATATGCTGAAACTTGTGATTAAATGGGACTAGTACCGGAGTAAGTAGACTAGATGGCGCTTATCGAAATATGATAAAAAAAACCAAATGGAAATTCATTCGGATAAATGAAATAATTTCATGTTATCCGGATTATTGGTTAATTCGTAGAAAAGATAATCACACATTTTTAGTATTTATTATTATTTAATAAAAAATTTCCATGTTCAACAAATCATACATGTTTTATTTTCTTCAATCTGATCGTTCAACTATTTGTTGGATACAGTTTGAAAAGCCCTGGGATGATATAGTGTTGTATAACGACGTCATATGTAATTGACGAATTTTACAACACTAATATATTGACAGCTGACTTTGTTTATTTACTTTTTTCTTTTTAGCCGGCAAAAGCAACAATTAACAAAATAATAAATATTGAAAGTAAAAATATTAAAAATAATATTGTTAATCCCTTTAATGTGCTGGAGTAACATCAAAAATCACCGCCAATAAGTGGAAGAGGTAAAATGTTATTGCATGGAGGTAGGCTATGTTTTGTGGTTGCTGTGAATGGAAGGACGGACATATTCATGCCACAGCCAAAGTTGGCTGGAAAGAAAAGCAGTATGAAGGTATGTGTTGTGTGTGTGGACATACGCAGGCCACAGCCAGAGGTGGCTGTCACAAAGCCAATGCTTTTTTGTGAAACCTGTGAAACAAAAAGTATTGGGAATAATGTTTATGTTGGCAGGTAATATTATGTTAGCTGTGCATCTTTATAATGATCTAATGTTTGTTTACATTTTGATTTCAGGTACCATTGTTCTCTTATTACATTCTGGCTACAGTATATGTGGAAGAATCTTGAACATATTTGTCAACCAGAGATTCATTACCAATTATGGTGTACAATAAGAAATATTGTCAAAGATGAGCAAGCATCAAAATATTAAGGAACGAAAATAAGCATTGTGCTATTGTGTATGCAGGCAAGTTGCATATTTGGACCGATATAATTGGAAAGTATACTTCCATTCTAACCTTTTTGATAAAGCAAATTCTTATCGTGTTTGGTTTTTTTACAGGTATGTTGCTATTGGTGTAGTGTGGGCAACAGTAAATATGATTGTTTATGATTAATGTACACATGATGATTTGGATAACACCGATGTTATTATACAACAAGCTGACATTTTTGAAAAAAAAGGTGCCGGAAACATGCATGGTTTATGTATAACATTTTTTAACAAAGAGGATATTCCGTTTCGCTATTGAGGCAGTCCAATTGACATGTGGGCACATGTATATATCCAATATCCAGTAACAAATAAATTACAATAGAAATGGGCAACTATAACATTTTATCAGAAGGTATATTTCCATTTTTCTATTTTTTTATGGTCGTTTTGTAACGAAATACTTTTTTCTTTTCAGATATATTTTAGAAACGCTTGGCAATTTATAAATATTTTGATGTGACATAAATAATTCTTGCCAGTTGTTCTTGTTGGCGTTTCTGCTACCTGTTTTTAGTTTTGTGTGTGGGTAATATCAAAGGTAAGTACATATTTGTCCACCATTTCTGCAGTAGCAAGAAGAAATTATTTGTGTGTGCGTTGTTCAATATTGATCCCTCATTGTTTTTCTTTGCAGGTATTTAGATGTACCGTCTTATCAGGCAATAAGAATGACAAATATCTACCTTGGCGAGGTACTACGATGTTAAGCAAATCGCACATACAACTGTTTTAACGATTTGGGACAATCTATACAAAGCTATATGTGTATTGTTCAAGGACAAACAACATTTTGACTTTAAATGGAAAAATTTGAGTGAGTGTTTTTAAAACCATTATGGTAATTTTTCCTATTTTAATGTATGATATTTGTTTCCTTGTAGGAATATTCAATGAGTGTGTGTGCACCTTTTTGTTGTGCAGGTTGTTTTTTTAATTTTTACAAATGTTGTGGGATCGTGACTATTCATGTGAATGCCAATTTCTCTACCTGTGTGTATGGGCAACATTGTGTACATTGTGTGTACAAATGCGATGAATGTACAACGGACGAGTTTTGTCAGATAAGTGAATTTAACACATACCACAATATAATGTTTTTACTAATCCTTGTTTTTCTTTTTTTCAGGTTAAAACTTGTTTATTATTTTAAATAACCCTTTTTCTTGTTGTTTTTCAGATGCTGTTAAATTAATGGCCGAATTTTTGCATATAACCAAGTGATGGCATCGATGTGGAAATTTATTAATTTTTGTATTGTGGATTAATCCCTTAACAAGAGCAGCTGTTTTGGGTGTGTGGTGAGAATATACTGAATTGAACTAATCTTAGATATAAGCATTCTTACTAACATCATTGTTTGAGATGTTGTGCGTGAATTGTACCGATTAGTTGACCTTTTAAGTTTTCAACTTCGTAGTAGCAATTCCCGATAGCTTTTCTTATCCTGCATTTAAGCCAGGGTTTGCAGAATTTTGCATTAATTCCTTTGGCAAAGTTACTCTGCACAAAGGTTTTTCTATAGACTTCCTGTCCAGGTTTATATGATACAATTCGGCTTCTTCTATTGTATGAACGAGTATTACGTTCGTAAGCCTCATGTAATTTCTTATTTATGTTCTTGTGTAGAATTTGCATATTATCTGATGCATCTATGTTAATATTGTTATTACAGGCTGGAATTGCCGGATGTGAATCTGAATTGTTTGATTCATTGTGACCTGTTAGACTACTATATGGTGGTCTTGTAATAGACGAGCTTCCGTCAGGTGATAATGTTTGTTGACCTGTTGTAGGAAAAGGATTCACAGACATGAGTGGTTGAATACCAGTTCCTACAATGGTTGTATTTGCCTCTTGTGTTGAAATCTGAGAAATGTTCATGTTGTTATTACCGATAGGGTTGGAAGTAGTGGTTGGTAAAGAATTACAACCTGCAGCTTGAGATGTGCTGGCACCAGAATTTAGAACAATACCAGTATTAAACATTGCAGCGTAGGAGGTGCTGGCAGCATTAAAACCATTGGTTGTCGAATTGTTTTTATTTGCAAGTCTATTAGAAGTTCTGGTAGGAACTGCGTTTTTATTGGGCATTGTAAGACTAATTCAGAAAGATCAAAGAACGATATTGTCGGTGATGCAAACAGATATTGAGATCAAAAACGTGAGAATGGAAAAATTATTGCTTAAACTTAATCGAGATGTATTGGTATTTTTAAAAATAGACGTTAAATATTTGTATATAGAAATTGTTTTGGAAACTTAGATATTTTTATATAATATTATAATAATTATTATTTTTAAATATTTCATAATTTTTTTACTAATATTTTTTTTTTCTATTTTTTTGTTATTTTTTTCAGGTAGTAATTTTTTTGGAATATTACTTTTATATTTTTTTGTATATATAATTTTGATATTTTTCTATATTTTTTTGTTAACTTAATTGTAAATATGTGTATGTGTAATATTTTTATATATTTTGGCAGTATTTTGTTTGTTTAATTATTATTTTAAATATTTGTTAAATTTACTTTTACAAAACCAAATTATATATATTTAAATATATTCAATCAAATTATATAAATATATTTTTATTTTTAACTATAAAGTTATTGTTTTCTTACTGTATTAAAGTATTTGATAAAGTATTTTAATCTTTGCATATATATTTTTAATATTGTTTATATAATTTTGGTTTTGTTTTGGATATTTGTATTATTTAAATATTATATAAAATCACATATATTTATTTTTTTAAATATGTAATGATTTTTTTGTTTCTATGTAATATTTAATTGATTTTTTAGAGTATTTTTTTGTATACTTATTGATTTCTTTATTGTATTTTTGTTTATATTTACAAAAGCACATTTATATATATTATTAAATTTTAATATCTTTTAATTTTTTTTTAATGTTTAAACAACATATACTTTATTAATAATTAATAATTTAATTATATTTTGGCAATATATTTTTATAAATGTGGTTTTGTAAATTAACTATAATTTTTGATTTTTTTTTTAATTTAAATACTTTTACTTTGTATATAAATTTTTAAATTTTTTTGTATAAAAAATAATGCAATATCTAAAGACTTGTTTGTTTTGTATATAATTCTTTTTTTTTTTTTCTTTGTTTTGTTGTTTGTTCAATTTTCTAATATTTAGGCTGAATAAAAATGATCAGGTAGTGATTTTTATGTATAAATTTTTAATTGGAATTCTGGAAAGTCAATTTATTTGGTATTTTCAGAATATTATTAATTTCTAATTTTAATTAGAAATATAAATAAATGAAAAAATTAAATTGTTTTGAAACATTTTAAATTATGTTTATTTTTTTAAATAAACATATAAAATAAATCATTTATTTTGGTTTGAATTTTTAATTGTTTTAATGGAAAAGGCTTATTAGGGTTTTGATGGTAAGTATAAGTACACAATTAGGGACTAAAAATTTTATTTGTATAGGTCCTTTCTAGATCAATGACTTCTGTTTTCAAAATAGGAACAAATATTTACCTAGCTATTTAGCCTATCGAATATGTTTCCCTTCTGGAGACATCAATCATTTCTCTGGATTGGCGACTTGTATAGCTGATTGTATCTTTGTACCTGTACTACACGGCATGGCTCTACACGTGCCTTCCGGGATACTGATACGGAAAATACAATCCACTAACAAGATTGGGCTATGGGAGAAAAATCAAAAATTTAAAAATGCTCTGTAGTTGGGCGCCATAAATGTGACAGTCCGATTAAGTGGAGGTGGTACTGGTTGTTAGGCTGCGGCTTAGCTCGCCGGATGGGGGAGTTCGTCTTCCACTTGACTGCACACTTAAAGATATTTTTGTACCATCATTCATTTGGGGTTACTTTATAACTGTCATTCGGATTTGAAATTATAAAATAAAAAAAAGAAAAGGAAACGGATGTGTACTTATATATCCTGCAGCCGTTAAACTCAAAATAAATATTTAAATGAATTCCAATTTCCTTGAGGTATTGATGTATTACCCCTTTGGCATTTTCCCACCCCTATTAGACATATTTCAGTCTGCCATGATGTTTCTCTTGCCAAAAAAAATTTTAAGAAACATCCCAAAATCGAATAACCACTACCCTAGATATTCATTCAGCCCATATTAAATGAATTTTAAGCCATTTTAAACTTTAAAATTATTAGTTCAAATTTTAATCGTTTTTGAATTTATCCACGTATTATACATTATTTTTAAACAATATTTCAAAATATATATTTATTTATTTCTTATTTTCAAATCTTGTCTTATATTTCAATTTGCATGCTTTTATGGATTTTAGTTTAATTTATCTTAGTTCTTAAGTATAATCAGTTTGTAATTTTTATATACAATTTTTAAATATTTACACAATTTTCTTAATTATGTTAATTTACTATATTCATCTTTTTTTTTACAGGAGACCGTTTTATTAATTTTTTACATTTTTTTTATGGTTATATTTATTTAAAATAAAAAAATACTGTTTTGTTGCTTGTATATATCTCGTGATTTCATTTTTTTTTTGGTATTTGGCAAATTTTCTTTTTAGGTTAGGTAATATATTTACTAGTGTATTATGACACGTGTATGAATATGTGCATATTTACATATCGTTTTTATCATTTTTTTAAAAATTTTGCATTTTTAATTTTAATATCTTTTGCAGCAACCTTTATTATTATTCTTTTTATGGTTGGATAAATGTAACCGCCTTAATTTAGGCTTTAGTATTAATTATGATTATTTTGTAGGTTATGCAATGACTATCAAATTGTATGGGTATAACTGCGTATAAAAACAGATAACGTGGTTATAAAAAGAAGAATAATAGAATTTGGTGGCAAGAAAATGAGTTATGCAACCAATATGGAATTATCACTTTATGTTTATTTTAACTGCGTTTTTATTTAAATTTTAAGCTCCTCAAGTTTGATATTCTTATCTTACTTGGTTTGTGTACTCACTATGATGATTTCCAACTCTTTATTTACGACCATATGATGGAATTTTGGTAGGGTTGTTTTCTGAGTGTGGTGAGGTTATGTTTTTGACCACTTTATGCTCGGGCTAAAGTGTCTCCCTCTATATCTCGCATGTATATCCCTGTGCACATTTATACAGCGATATTGACTGAGGGTTAATCCTTTGATCAACTTTAAAGGATTATTTTCCACAATATCCTGTACAAATGACAAGATTATTTGTTTTATTTATTATAAAAGAGATATAAAATGAAATAGTTGCAATTTAATGCTTACCCGAGCAAAAAAATACAATTTTGAAGGTCGAAAATTTAGATTGAGTATAAAATCTATGAAATTTGTTGATGTATGTATGTGTGAGATGTTAATTATCTTCTATAAAACAGAATAATGAAATTAGTAATTAACTATTTCCACTTTTCCATACATACTTTAACTGTGTTACGTTATTTTTTTAAATAAAAATTTTATGTTGAGGTTAACTTTTTTTTCATCACACCACTTGAAACTTTGTTGTCACTGGTTTAGGTAAACTCGTTGAATAATCTTTAAAGTGACATCTAGCAAGGTCAGTTGGCACATGGAGATAAAGTTTCAGAGATGATTTTTCATGGAACATTTAAGAACATATGCTGAAACTTGTGATTAAATGGGACTAGTACCGGAGTAAGTAGACTAGATGGCGCTTATCGAAATATGATAAAAAAAACCAAATGGAAATTCATTCGGATAAATGAAATAATTTCATGTTATCCGGATTATTGGTTAATTCGTAGAAAAGATAATCACACATTTTTAGTATTTATTATTATTTAATAAAAAATTTCCATGTTCAACAAATCATACATGTTTTATTTTCTTCAATCTGATCGTTCAACTATTTGTTGGATACAGTTTGAAAAGCCCTGGGATGATATAGTGTTGTATAACGACGTCATATGTAATTGACGAATTTTACAACACTAATATATTGACAGCTGACTTTGTTTATTTACTTTTTTCTTTTTAGCCGGCAAAAGCAACAATTAACAAAATAATAAATATTGAAAGTAAAAATATTAAAAATAATATTGTTAATCCCTTTAATGTGCTGGAGTAACATCAAAAATCACCGCCAATAAGTGGAAGAGGTAAAATGTTATTGCATGGAGGTAGGCTATGTTTTGTGGTTGCTGTGAATGGAAGGACGGACATATTCATGCCACAGCCAAAGTTGGCTGGAAAGAAAAGCAGTATGAAGGTATGTGTTGTGTGTGTGGACATACGCAGGCCACAGCCAGAGGTGGCTGTCACATCCTGAAATACACCCCGGTGTTTACACTTATTTTTTGTTGATTTCAAACATATCACAATGATAAAGGTAGATGCATATGCGCAGCTGATCGAACATGAATTTTCAAAAACAATTTATTGTAAATTGATTTAATCGTTAAAAATATACGACAATATAGAACTTTACAACTTTAAGTCTGTCTGGTTACTTTCCCAGCAAGAATTGTCCTGCAAGAACTTTCTCAGAGAGTAAGGGGTTTTTATTCTCTTTTGCTAGAAAATTGTAAAAAGTAAACAGACACCTTCCCAGCAAAAACCAGCAAGCAATCAGCTGACTTGCCAAAGTAGAACAATTTGTCCACCAACAAAGGAAGCAAACACGTTGTATTTTATTAAAAATAAAAAAGAAAATGAAACAAAAAAGCATTTTTCGACTTTACAAATTTGTTCTCCATAAAACAATACAATTAGACTATGTTATTTCCACAATAAAATTGTTTTTAATGTTCACAAACATAAATCAACAAAAAACTAAAAGCAGCTGATTGATTGTTTTCAGGAAGAAGAAGAGCTTGCAAGTGTTTGCTAGAAGAAATTTGTCCAGCAAGAATTTGCAAGCTCTCAGTGAAAGAACTGTCAAAATGTCTCTCTCGAATCGCTCTCTTTTGCTGGTTTTTTGTGTTAACAGACGACTTCCAGCAACAATTGGTACAAATTGTTACAAATTTTAGGGTAACCAGACACAGCTTTTATTTGGAAAATTATCGTAAAATAAAGGGCTGCGTACATGAGCTGCCTTGCCTGCTTACATTGCTTACTTCTGATAAAAGAATAAAAAAGAAAAGGGCAACCCAGTTCGAAATTTCCTAGGCCTTTTTATTCTTTTATTTTTATTATGTCAAAAATGAAGCAGGAAAGCAAGGCAATCAGGCAGAGCAGCTTATGTACGCAGGCCTTAACACCCTCTTCTCCTGTTTTCTGCCATAAAATTTTGGCCTTGTAGAAACTAGCAGCAAGCATGTTCATATGTTCAATGGTATCTAATATTACAGCTGATACGTTGATTTTGACATTTCTGCTGGAGTTTTTGCAATTTCCGTCATTTTCCGTCCCCGTATTTTTTACGAAATTTGTATGGGGAAGCAATTTTTGACAATTCGGTCTATTTTCTAACATTACCATTAAAAAAGTACGGGAGCACAATGAAAAATAGCATTGTAACAATGTAATTTAATATTTTTTCACATTGTTTACAAATTTCGATATTAACATTTTTTGTTCCAGCAATTCGCACATCTACCTTGTTTATTCTGATACGTGAAAAGTGTTGCAACTTTTGGTACTTTTTTAGGCAAAAGCAAGGTTGTATATCACGTGTACTGTGATTTCGATGTTGATTTCGCTGAAATCACGAAATGAGATGATTTCATTTTTGTATGCGAAATCATGATAAATTTTGCTTGATTCCGCGCGAAATCACGAAACGCCTTCGAAATCACGAAACGACGCCAAATGTAAACCAAGCACTAGGTTCTTTAAAATATTCTTCTGTTGTTTGTTCTTTATCGGTATACATATGTATGTGTGTTTGTATAAAGTATAGTACACATTGACAAGTAAAACTGACAGTCATCGAGGTCTATTTCGTGAATATCAAGGCCTAACTGAAAAATTTCTTTTGTAATCTCTAAATAATACCGTAAATATTGTATTTCAAACGTTTTTAGCTAAATAGAAGTTGTTATTTGCCGGAAAATTGTCCTAAAAGTACGTTGACTGTCAGTTTTGACTGATAGTGTGTACTCCCCTTAATGAACGAACTTGCAAGCGAACGAGTCAGAGCCGGTGAACGATAGAACGAAAAGACAGCTGACTGACAGAACTTTTCGACGAACGATTGAACTACTGAACTAAAAGAACGACCTAGTTCGTTGAAAAGATCTGAACTTAAAGCTGGGTACACATTGTCAGTTTTCAATGTCGATATTTCGCAATTATCGATAACTGTCAAACCGTCCAGCAACCACAAAACATTTTGTGGTTGCATGATGTATGACAAAAATGAACGGCCACACTAGCAAGCAACAACAAAGCTGCCATTCAAAACTGACAATGTGTACCCAGCATAAAAGAGCGATCAGCTAAAAGAGCTAAAAAGTACAACTCTAGTGCGTGTGTTGTATATTAAGCGGGGTACACAATCAGTTTTGAGGTAGATTTTTCGGAATTATCGATAACTGTCCAACCGTCCAGCATAGAGCTGGCAAAACCATCGATATTCCCAACATTAGATATTTTCGATATAATATTTTAAAATATCGATTGCTATCGATATTATCGTTAAGTTGTCAACACCATTATTTTGGAGATGATAATGGCGGAAATGTCAATGTTTTTCTTGACATTTTGCACAAGTAGTTCACAGAAATGTAAAGGAGAATAAACAATTGCTTTTATTTTATAAAAATATTAAAAAAATGCATTTTAATTTTTCGAAAAATGTGTACGTGTAACACCGGACTTACTTTCTCACACACACACAAAACCGAAAAGCAGCGAAATTTCTATTTATTTCAATGAATTTTAGGTTGGGGATTTTTGTTCCGATAATATCGATAGGCAAAACTATCTATCGATATTTAATTTAAAAAAAAATTGATTTTATCGATAGTGCCATCGATTTTTTGCCAGCTCTAGTCCAGCAACCCCAAATATTTTGTGGTTGCCTGTTGACTGACAAAAGTGAACGGCCACACTGCCAAGCAACCGATTACTTGAGCAAAACTGACAGTCAAAACTGATCGTGCATACTCCACCAGTTGGAAACCAGAAAATTGGAAACTTTGTTCTACAAAAAACTGACCTGGAACATGTGGAGTATGCCAAAATGCTCGTGAGGACTCCCTCTTTCATTTGGCGTTGAGACTTTTGTGTACGTTTTTATATTGTGGCTTCCAGAGCCAATTTTCTGACCTGACCACCAGTTGGAAACCAGAAAATTGGAAACTTTGTTCTACAGAAAACTGGCGTGGAACATATGGTGTATGCCAAAATGCTCATAAGGACTCCCTCTTTCATATTCCGTTGAGACTTCTGTGTACGTTTTTATATTGTGGCTTCCAGAGACAATTTTCTGTCCTGACCACCAGTTGGAAACCAGAAAATTGGAAACTTTGTTGTACAAAAAACTGACCTGGAACATATGGAGTATGCCAAAATGCTCGTGAGTGAGGACTCCTTCTTTCCTTTTATGTATAGTTTCTTGTGTACGTTTATACATTGGAGCTTATTTTTTAATTAATAAATAAATTAAATTTTTATATTCGTAGCTATAGCTTTGTTCCAGAACTAAAAAGTTTTTACAATTTTTACCACTTTTACACATTTTGCGTTCCCGTACACAAAATTTATATGAAAATCGTTTACGACTTTTACAACTTTATAAAGTACGGGAACAGACCATATTTTTCGTCCCCAAAGTTTGAAAAAACGTATTAAATGCCCATTTTGGGCGTTCTGTGTCACCCTGTATTTTTCGATAACTTTTGTTATCGTTGCTAACCTCATGCCTTGTTCAGACTGATGGTGTTTCGCTCTCTATTCGTTATTCGACCCCAGATTACGATGTAATTACTTATGCCTTGTTCATACCAAGGTTAATTCGCTCTATATTCGTTGTTCGAACCCAAACTACGATGTAATTACTTCATTTCCCATACAAAATTTTGAAAACGAACAAGATTGTTCAATTTAAATTACTCTCAGAACGACGATAAAATGTGTGCCATCTCTAACTAATGAGAGACTTTATCGAAATAAATGAATTATGACAGAAAAAATATAAAATTTAATATGTTATTAAAAACCCAAACATTTTATGAAAAATTGTAATATATGAATGAACAGTAAACTGTTTAACGACTAGTATATATTCAAATCATAGCAAATTGTGTCTTCTCTTTCATTGCACTTGCATTTCTTGTCCATCGTTTCAAATTCGCGTTCAAATTTAGAAACAAAAATCAAATGCCTGCCGGAAAGTCTGTATACCAAAAATTTATTTTGGCAGGTCTCTCTATCGTTAATTATTAAAATAGAAAAAATTTGAAAATATACTGAAAACACCAACATTGTGAGAAAAAATAGAAAACATGAATGAATCTAATATAATTTAATATTGAATAGATATCTGTAAGAGGGACAAATATTTTGTCAGTTCATATCAATTAATTTTACTTGTCTTTTGGCTGAAACTTTCTTTAAAATCAGTAAACAAAAACTATGAAAATATGAATCATGTTGCTATGAATTGTGTACCATGTCGAACGGGTTAATTCGTGTACGTAATTATGAGAGCGAACAACGTGATTCAACTGCTGGTATGAACATGGCATCACGCAGGTTCGAAAATATCTAATGTTGGGAATATCGATGGCTTGCCAGCTCTAATGAGTACCCCGCTTTATTATAGTCATGGTACAAATACACAGGTAGCCGCATCGGCAATTGTTGGCAACATAAGATGTCAAAATTTGACATCAATTCAAGGCAATTGACACATTATGTTACCATCAGCTGGCATGATAATGCTACCTGTATTATTGTACCATGGTACTACGGTTATTATCGGGAACAGCTGTTCTAGCTGTGGGGAAAATATAAAAATATCGATGTTATCGATTTTGCCCGCTCTATTATTTCATTCAAAACCGAATTTGTGTGGCGCACATAAAGAGAAAAATCCAAAAAACAACAAAAATGCCACGAATAAACCTACAACGCTGTGGGACAATTGACATGATTGGAAATCGTTATGTTTGGAAAATAAAACGTGAATGTACCATTGCTGAGTCTCCAGAAATAATAGCACACATTGATGGTATTGATGGTGGTGGTAGTATAACTTCGACATGGCGAATGTTAATAAATTGGAAAAGGCGTGCAATATACATAGCCTTGTGGTCTGTGAATAAAAGAAATCGTCTGCTGTTCCAGGTTATAATATCTTATAAAGATCTTTTCTTCGCTGATATGAACATTTCATCAGGAGAACGTAAAAAGGCTATACATGTCGGTAACAGTGACATTTTGGAATATGATTCAATGGAATTTACACTTGAGTTCAAGGTAAAAAATGAAATCAAACGACCAAGGGAAATCAAATTCCATGAGACTTGCAAGAAACGAAAAATAGAAATATCTCAGATAAACAATGATTCTGGCGAACTGTTGGACAGTGTAGAAAGAAGCGATATAACACTTGTAGCCCACGGAGGAATTGAATTGAAAGCCGATAAACATATATTGGGGACATGTAGTGAAGTGTTTGCTGCCATGTTTAGCAATGATTTCATGGAGAATCAAACAAATCGTATAACCATAGATGATATCGATGCTGATGTGCTGAAGGAAATGTTAAACTATCTTTGCACAGGTGATGAAAATATATCCACGGAAATGGCTTCGGAACTCCTTATGGTGGCTGATAAATATGCTTTGATAGATCTAAAAGAAATTTGTGAAAATATTTTGATATATTCCATTAAAATAGATACAATTCCTGATGTTCTTGCAATGGCCGAACGTATTTCCAATCAACGTTTAATGGAAAAAGTTAAACAATTTATCACAGCCAACATTAAAGATGTCATGGAAACAACATATTGGAAAGTACTTCAAAGTACGGAACCTAAATTGTGTCTTGAAGTTTTGGGTGAAGCTATTAAGAATCGTCATAATTTATATAATTTAATGCCAACCTTATTGAATCTGAAAGGCCTAATCGATGAATCGAGTGATAACTGAATAATACCTATAAGGTTTACATGCAATCTGAATATAATTTAAGTGATCTTTTAAGTATTTTTTTGTTATCTTTTTGTACTTTTGTTTATAAAATTGATGTGTAGGTACTAAGAATATTTCGTATCTCATACTGAATTTTAAAATAAATGGGTACAGAAAATATATACACTTTGTCACGACCAGAAATGTGTTTCATTGAAATAAAGCTTTCCTATCCCATCTTTGACAATGATTTGGGGTTGGTTTAACCATGTCCGTCCACACGATAACTCTCGATGAGAATTTTAATATTTATCCCAAACATTTATCTAAATCGAAGTTGGACTATATTGGTGCAATCCGACGGGTGGGTCCTCGGGGCAGCCATTATTTAGGGTCACCTAAGGACCCTTTGTTACACAAAATGTGCTTCTAAGGACCATTTGTTATACAAAGGGTGCCTCTAAGGACCCTTTATTATAAAAATGTTGCTTCTAAGGAGCCTCTATTATACACACGATGGGTCTAAGGACACTTTGTTACACAAAGGGAGCATTGAAGTATGCTTTGTTGCACAAAGTGTGATTCTAAGAACACCTTGTTATAAAAAGGGTGTTTCTAAGGATCCTTTGTTATGCAAAGGGTGCTTCTAAGGATCCGTTGTTATCCAAAAGATGTTTCTAAGGACACTTTATATTATACACTTTGTATAAAAGGGGGCGTTAAGGTATTCTTTGTTGTGCAAATGGAGCTTCAAAGGACCCTTTGTTGTACAATGGATGCTTCTGAGAAGAGTTTGTCGTGCAAAGGGTTTTTTAAGGACACTTTGTTATACAAAGGAGCTTCTAAGGACCCTTTGTTATATAAAGGGTGCTTCTAAGGACACTTTGTTATATAAAGGGTGCTTCTAAGGACACTTTGTTATACAAAGGGTGCTTCTAAGGACCCTTTGTTGTACAATGGATGCTTCTGAGAACAGTTTGTCGTGCAAAGGGTTTTTAAGGAAACTTTGTTATACAAAGGGTGCTTCTAAGGACCCTTTGGTATACAAAGGGTGCTTCTAAGGACACTTTGTTATACAAAGGGGGCTTCTAAGGACACTTTGTTATACAAAGGGTGCTTCTAAGGACACTTTGTTATATAAAGGGTGCTTCTAAGGACACTTTGTTATACAAAGGGTGCTTCTAAGGACACTTTGTTATACAAAGGGTGCATCTAAGGACACTTTGTTATACAAAGGGTGCTTCTAAGGACACTTTGTTATACAAAGGGTGCTTCTAAGGACACTTTGTTATACAAAGGGTGCTTCTAAGGACACTTTGTTATACAAAGGGTGCTTCTAAGGACACTTTGTTATATAAAGGGTGCTTCTAAGGACACTTTGTTATATAAAGGGTGCTTCTAAGGACACTTTGTTATACAAAGGGTGCTTCTAAGGACACTTTGTTATACAAAGGGGGCTTCTGAGGACACTTTGTTATACAAAGGGTGCTTCTAAGGACACTTTGTTATACAAAGGGTGCTTCTAAGGACACTTTGTTAAACAAAGGGTGCTTCTAAGGACACTTTGTTAAACAAAGGGTGCTTCTAAGGACACTTTGTTAAACAAAGGGTGCTTCTAAGGACACTTTGTTAAGCAAATGGTGTTTCTAAGGACCCTTTGTTATACAAAGGATGCTTTTAAGGACCCTTTGTTATACAAAGGATGCTTTTAAGGACCCTTTGTTATACAAAGTGTGACTCTAAGGATTCTTTGTTATACAAAGGCTGCTTCTTAGGACCTTTTTTTATATTAAGGGTGAGTCTAAGGAGCCTCTACTATGCAAACGTTGGGACTAAGGGGGCATTAAAGTATCCTTTGTTGTGCAAATGGAGCTTCAAAGGACCCTTTGTTACACAAAAGGAACTTCTGAGAATCCTTTGTTATACAAAGTGTGCTTCTAAAGACCCTTTGTTATACAAAGGGTGCTTCTCAGGAACCTTTGTTGTACAGAGGGTGATTCTAAGGACCCTTTGTTATACAAAGGGTGCTTCAAAGGACACTTTGTTATACAAAGGGTGTTTCTAAGGACGCTTTGTCATACAAAGGCTGCTTCTAAGAACCCTTTGTTATACAAACGATGCTTTCCAGGACCTTTGTCATACAAAAGGTGCTTCTCAGAAAACTTTGTCGTACAAAGAGTAATCTAAGGACCCTTCCTCATACAAAGGGTGCTTATATGAACCTATTGTCATACAAAGGTTGTTTCTAAGGACTCTTCGTTATACAAAGGGTGCTTCTAAGGACCCTTTGTTTTACAAAGGGTGCTTCTAGGTCCCTTTGTTTTACAAATTGTGTTTCTAAGGACCCTTTGTTATACAAAGGATGCTTCTAAGGACCCTTTGTGATACAAAGTGTGCCTTTAAGGATCCTTTGTTATACAAAGGCTGCTTCTGAGGACCCTTGTTTATACTAAGGGTGATTCTAAGGAAACATGTTCCGGTCCAGCCACTACATTCACCTTGCACTGAATAAAATCCTGGGCGGGTATCTTCTTGGAACTTTTGCACCATTAACGATATAAGTATGAAGAATAAACCATATCTGTTTGATAGAGCGATCACTGATACTGATCTGTTGTAAAAATCTGGAACTAACTGAAATCTTGTGTGGCTCTTGTATGAAGAAGTGACACTAAATAATGGGTAATTTTGGGATCTATATCCAGGGAAGTATTGACTTGGCCTAGATAAAATTATAATGTTGTAGTCATGATAACAGCTATTACAGACTACCCTAAATGTAGGCTGACTTCCGAAACGTCAGTTGCTTTGTATTCGTGCATGAAATTAGGGGTTCTTACGTCAAGTTCCATGCTATAGTAATTTTATAAAATTGCAGTAGTGGGGAATTCGATTTAAGAACCCCTAGTTTCATGCACGAATGCAAAGCAACTGTCGTTTCGTAATTCAGCCATAGAAAAGCGCTAAACTGTTGAACTTTGGTTGCGAAGATACATACCTCAAAACACCGACAAGGTGGTGGCACGTGGCTCCCTCAGGTACCTGTTGGATTGCAACAATATAGTACAATTTCGATCTAGATAAATGAATGGAATGAATATTACAATTCTCTTCTAGAGTTATCGTGCGCACGTACATGGTTAGACCAACTCTAAGTTCTCTAATTTGAGCTATCAAACCTTTATTTCAATGAAACACATTTGTGATCGTTACAAAGTGCATATATTATCTGCCTGCGGAAGAGGCTATAAATTTGACATTTATTTTGAAATTCAGTAGGTATGTGATAAGAAATATTCTACACATCAATTTTATAAACAAAAATAATAGAAACAAACAAAAAATAAAAAAATGCTTAAAAGATAACTTAAAACCTTATATTCATACAGGTATTAAGGCGTCCACTCACCTATCAGTCTGCCCGACTGAGAAACTTTAAGAATGTATGTGTGAGTTTTTCAAGACTGATGAAACTCAAAATAGTTTTGATTTCAAAATGAACCCCCATCAGTCTGGTTGAATTGTGTTTATTTTCAAATTGTCAATATACCATTTTCAAAAATAATAATAATAATAAAAAAATTAAAATTACTTCATTTTTGGAGGAAAATTTCAAGATTTCGAGAACTGACTGAAGGCTGTGATACACATGTCATGCACACACATACAAAAAGGCTTCATCGGCCCGACAGCATGACTGATAGGTGAGTGGAGGCCTTTAGTTAAGTCATAGCAGGCCTTTCATACTCAATATGGTTGACACTAAATTATGACCATTCTAATCGTGACCAATTGTATATATTCTCTGTAGCCATAAGGAAGAGGCTATAATAACATTTACATTAAAAATTCAGTACCCGTTACGAAATATTCTTAGTATCTAAACATCAATTTTACTATGAACGAAAGTACAAAAAGAAAACAGAAAAGAAAATATGCTTAAAATATAGCTTATAGATATTTAAGCTATATTTTAGGCCTATCATTGCTATAATCACTTGATTCACTTGAATAATAACTTATTCGATCAATTACGTTTTTTAGACTCATTATGGTTGACACTATATAATCTAAATCATGACCATTCTTAAAGGCTTCACCCAAAACTTCAAGACACAAATCTTGTTCTTTCCTTTGAAGTATTCTCCAATATGTTGTTTCCATGACATCTTTAATGTTGGCAATGATAAATTTAATAACTTTTTCCTTTAAAAGTTTATTGCAAGTGCGTTCAGCCATTACAAGAACATCAGGAATTTTATATAGTTTACTGGAATCTAATAAAATAGTTTCGCAAATTTCTTTTAGATCCATCAAGGCATATTTATAAGCCAATCTTAGAAGTTCCGTAGCAAACCAAATTGGTATATTGTCGTCACCTGTGTAAATATATTTTAACATTTCCTTTAGGACACTAGCATAGGTATCATCTATAATTATACGAATTTTTTGATTCTCCATGAAATCATTGCTAAAGACGGCAGCAAACACCTCACTACGTGCCCCCAATATATGTTTATGGGCTTTAAATTCAATTCCTCCGCGTGCAACAAGTGTTACATCGCTAAATTCTCCACTGGTCATAAGTCCGCCATAATCATTGCTTATATTGGAATCCGTTTGCGTTTTCCTTTTCTTGCAAATCTCATGGAGATTGATTTCCCTTCGTCGCTTGATTTCATGTTTTATCTTGAACTCAAGTGAGAATTCCATTGAATCACATCCCACAATATCACTGTTGCCGACATATATAGTCCTATCACATTCTCCTGATGAAATGTGCACATCAATGGAGGTAAGATCTTTATACGATATTATAACTTGGAATAACAGACGATTTATTGTGTCCACAGAAGCCAAGGTCATAAAAATTGCACCACTCTTCCAATTTATTGACATTCGCCATGTCGAAGTTATTCTACGATCAAAATCGGTATCATAACTACGTGCTATAATTTCTGGAGACTCAACAGTTTTGTTCTTTCGTTTTATTTTCCAAACGTAACGATTTCCAATCATTTCAATTGTTCCCCTGCTTTTTAGCTTTTTTGGTGGCATTTTTGTTGGATTCCAAAAATCTGCAGATATTTTTATTTATGTGCGCCACACAACGGACAAGTCTGTGGAAAATTCGGTTTTGAATGAAATAACAGAGCAATCTATCGATATCAATCGATAACATCGATATCATGGTACAATTACAAAGGTAGATGTCTCAGCCCAGTTGATCGAATCTAAAACGTCAAAAAACTAGGAATTCGCCATGAAAAATCAAAACAAAAAACCATAGCTCTGTTCCTTTACCTGCCTGAGGTTACCATTTCTTACCGTTTTTAACCTGCAAAGCGTTCCTTTACTTTAACAAGCATACAATTTATATGATAGCAGTTAACCACTTTTACCATTTTTGCCACTGTTACCATTTTTTAAAGTAAAGGAACAGACCACATATGATTCGGCAAGTAAGAGATAGCATGTCTACACTTTATAGACAAACATAAACGATAAAAAGAAACAACAAAAGACCATTTGGCGAAAATTTTAACAGTTTACATTACAAAAAAGTTGCTTTGTTGTAGCAATTCGCTGATGCATCTACCTTTGTAACTGTACCATGATCGATATTAAGGCCCCCACTCATTTATCAGTCTGTGCCGTCAGTCCGATGAACCCTTTTTGTATGTGTGACTGACCAGTGTGTAGCACCAACCATCAGTCAAGTCTAAAAATCTTGAATTTCTCCTCCACAAATGAATGATTTCTACGTTTTTTGTGTTCCTACACGAACATTATTTTCTGTTTTTCAAAATTGTTTATTGACAATTTGAAAATAAACACAATTCACCCAAACTGATGGGGGTTCATTTTGAAATCAAAACTATTGTGATTTTCATCAGTCTTGAAGAAGTCACACATACATTCTCAAAATTTCAAAAATTTACACATACTACCATAAATGCTGGCAGTCAGACTGACTAAAGCGGGGTACACACGATCAGTTTTGACTGTCGATTTTTCGGAAATATCGATAAATGTCAAACTGTCCAGCAACCACAAAATGTTTTGTGGTTGCCTGATGACTGACAAAAATTTACGGCCACACAGGCAAGCAACCGATTATTTGAGCAAAACTGACAGTCAAAACTGATCGTGTGTACTCCACTTAATGAGTGGGGGCCTTTAAAGCTATTTTAAATTAGCACCTTACCCTGCGTTCACACATGACAGGACAGTTGAGTACATACATGTATTGATTGTTAAAAACCCAAAACTTGACTTTGTGACGTAGGGGTCCAGACAACTGCAAAAACAGTTGTAAAATTATGAATGAATGTTTTTGTACATATTCTTTTGTTTTCAGCACAATTGAATTTTCATCTCACTTCTGTTTTACAAAAATTTCAAAAATTTGAACCCGACTGTCTGTGAAAAAATGATAGACAGCCGGCAAATGTATGTAAGTAGGTGTGTTCGTTTACTCAACAATTTCTACAAATTTGTACAACTTTAGTAACTTCATTGGTCTGTTCCAGTATTGCAAGAATCTACAATTTTTTCTATTTTTTTTTTTTTTTTGATAACATAAAGGAAAAAATGTTATCGTAGTAAAAATGAGTAGTTTCTTGCAGGTTCTGGAACGGAGCACATGCAATCGGCTAAGGTCTTTTGCATTGTACTGTAGAGTAAACGAACAACATCCAGTAACAATTTGTACAAATTTTGAGTAAACTAACACACATATGCTCTGTTCCAGAACCTGCAAGAAGCTACTATTTTTTACTACGATAACATTTTTTCCTTTATGTTATCGGAAAAAATAGTAAAAATTAGTAGATTCTTGCAGTACTGGAATAGACCATTTGATATGAAATTATGCGTTTCTAGATCGACGTCCATACCCAGCAAAAAGTTTGCATCCGCGGATGCAGTTATAGCTCATTTAGACTAGTCATAAATCCTCGACTGGATTTAACAAATCCAGTACAAATCTCATTGCATTTAGATATACATTTTTTTTGTATGACAAAGGGTCCTTAGAAGCACCCTTTGTATGACAAAGGGTCCTTAGAAGCACCCTTTGTATGACAAAGTGTCTTGAGAAGCAACCTTTGTATTAAAAAGGGTCCTTACAAGCACCCTTTGTTTGACAAAGGGTCCTTAGAAGCACCCTTTGTTTGACAAAGGGTCCTTAGAAGCACCCTTTGTATGACAAAGGGTCGTTAGAGGCACACTTTGTATGACAAACGTCCTTAGAAGCACCATTTGTCCTTAGAAGCACCATTTGTCCTTAGAATCACCTTTTGTACGACAAAGGTTCCTGAGAAGCACCCTTTGTACGACAAATGGTCCTTAGAAGCACCCTTTGTATGACAAAGGGTCCTTAGAAGCACCCTTTGTATGACAAAGGGTCCTTAGAAGCACCCCTTGTATGACAAAGGGTCCTTAGAAGCACCCCTTGTATGACAAAGGGTCCTTAGAAGCACCCCTTGTATGACAAAGGGTCCTTAGAATCACCCTTTGTATGACAAAGGTTCCTGAGAAGCAATCTTTGTATAACAAAGGGTCCTTAGAAACACCCTTTGTATAACAAAGTGTCCTTAGAAGCACAATTTGTAAAAAAAGGGTCCTTAGAAACGCCCTCTGTAGAACAAAGGGTCCTTAGAAGCGCCCTCTGTAGAACAGAGGGTCCTTAGAAGCACCCTCTGTAGAACAAAGGGTCCTTAGAAGCACCCTCTGTATAACAAAGGGATCTTCGAAGCACCATATGTATAACAAGTTGTCCTTAGAAGCACCCTTTGTATGACAAATTTCCTGAGAAGCACCGTTTGTATAACAAAGGGTCCTTAGAAGCAACCTTTGTATGACAAAGGGTTTTCATAAGCACCCTTTGTATGAGGAAGGGTCTTTAGATTACTCTTTGTACGACAAAATTTTCTGAGAAGCACTCTTTGTATGACAAAGGTCCTGGGAACCACCGTTTGTATAACAAAGGGTTCTTAGAAGCACCCTTTGTATGACAAAGGTCCTGAGAAGCTTCTAAGGACCCTTAGAAGCACCCTTTGTATGACAAAGATTCCTGAGAAGCACCCTTTGTATGACAAAGGTCCTGGGAAGCACCGTTTGTATAACAAAGGGTTCTTAGAAGCACCCTTTATATGACAAAGGGTCCTTAGAAGCTCCCTTTTATATGACAAAGGGTCCTTAGAATCACCCTTTGTATAACAAAGGGTCCTTAGGATCACCCTTTGTATAACAAAGGGTCCTTAGAAGCAACCTTTGTAAAACAAAGGATCCTCAGAAGCACCATTTGTAAAACAAAGGATCCTTAGAAGCACCATTTGTAAAACAAAGGATCCTGAGAAGCACCCTTTGTTTGACAAAGGTCCTTAGAAGCACCGTTTGTATAACAAAGGGTCATTAGAAGCACCCTTTGTATAACAAAGGGTCATTAGAAGCACCCTTTGTATAACAAAAGGTCCTTAGAAGCACCCTTTGTATATCAAAGTGTCCTTAGAAGCACCCTTTGTATACCAAAGGGTCCTTAGAAGCGCCCTCTTTATAACAAATGGCCCTTAGAAGCGCCCTCTTTATAACAAATGGCCCTTAGAAGCACCCTTTGTATGACAAAGTGTCTTTAGAAGCAACCTATGTATAAAAAAGGGTCCTTACAAGCACCCTTTGTTTGACAAAGGGTCCTTAGAAGCACCCTTTGTATGACAAAGGCTCCTTAGAAGCACCCTTTGTATGACAAAGGTCCTTAGAAGCACCATTTGTCCTTAGAATCACATTTTGTACGACAAAGGTTCCTGAGAAGCACCCTTTGTATGACAAAGGGTCCTTAGAAGCACCCTTTGTATGACAAAGGGTCCTTAGAAGCACCCTTTGTATGACAAAGGGTCCTTAGAAGCACCCTGTGTATGACAAAGTGTCCTTAGAAGCACCCCTTGTATGACAAAGGGTCCTTAGAAGCACCCTTTGTATGACAAAGGGTCCTTAGAAGCACCCTTTGTATGACAAAGGGTCCTTAGAAGCACCCTTTGTATGACAAAGGGTCCTTAGAAGCACCCTTTGTATGACAAAGGGTCCTTAGAAGCACCCTTTGTATGACAAAGGGTCCTTAGAAGCACCCTTTGTATGACAAAGGGTCCTTAGAAGCACCCTTTGTATGACAAAGGGTCCTTAGAAGCACCCTTTGTATGACAAAGGGTCCTTAGAAGCACCCTTTGTATGACAAAGGGTCCTTAGAAGCACCCTTTGAATGAAAAAGTGTCTTTAGAAGCAACCTTTGTATAAAAAAGGGTCCTCTCAAGCACCCTTTGTTTGACAAAGGGTCCTTAGAAGCACCCTTTGTATGACAAAGGGTCCTTAGAAGCACCCTTTGTATGACAAAGGTCCTTAGAAGCACCATTTGTCCTTAGAATCACCTTTTGTACGACAAAGTTTCCTGAGAAGCACCCTTTGTATGACAAAGGGTCCTTAGAAGCACCCCTTGTATGACAAAGGGTCCTTAGAAGCACCCCTTGTATGACAAAGGGTCCTTAGAAGTACCATTTATCCTTAGAATCACCCTTTGTATGACAAAGGGTCCTTAGAAGCACCCTTTGTATGACAAAGGGTCCTTAGAAGCACCCTTTGTATGACAAAGGTCCCTGAGAAGCACCCTTTGTATGACAAAGGGTCCTTAGAATCACCCTTTGTATGACAAAGGGTCCTTAGAATCACCCTTTGTAACACAAAGGTTCCTGAGAAGCAACCTTTGTATGACAAAGGGTCCTTAGAAGCACCCTTTGTATACCAAAGAGTCCTTAGAAGCACTCTTTGTATGACAAAGGTCCTGGCAAGCACCGTTTGTAAAACAAAGGTCCTGAGAAGTACCGTTTGTATAACAAAGGGTCCTTAGAAGCACCATTTGTATTTCAAAGTGTCCTTAGAAGCACCATTTGTATGACAAAGGGGCCTTAGAAACACCCTTTGTCAAACAAAGGGTCCTTAGAAGCACCCTCTGTAGAACAAAGGGTCCTTAGAAGCACCCTCTGTATAACAAAGGAATCTTAGAAGCACCATATGTATAACAAAGGGTCCTTAGAAGCAACCTTTGTATAACAAAGGGTCCTTAGAAGCACCCTTTGTATAACAAAGTGTCCTTAGAAGCACAATTTGTAAAAAAAGGGTCCTTAGAAGCGCCCTCTGTAGAACAAAGGGTCCTTAGAAGCACCCTCTGTAGAACAAAGGGTCCTTAGAAGCACCCTCTGTAGAACAAAGGGTCCTTAGAAGCACCCTCTGTATAACAAAGGGATCTTCGAAGCACCATATGTATAACAAGTTGTCCTTAGAAGCAACCTTTTTATAACAAAGGGTCCTTAGAAGCACCTTTTGTATAACAAAGGGCCCTTAGAAGCACCCTTTGTATGACAAAGGTCCTGAGAAGCACCGTTTGTATAACAAAGGGTCCTTAGAAGCACCCTTTGTATGACAAAGGTCCTGAGAAGCACCGTTTGTATAACAAAGGGTCCTTAGAATCACCCTTTGTATGACAAAGAGTCCTTAGAATCACCCTTTGTATGACAAAGAGTCCTTAGAATCACCCTTTGTATGACAAAGAGTCCTTAGAATCACCCTTTGTACGACAAAGGTTCCTGAGAAGCACCCTTTGTATGACAAAGGGTCCTTAGAAGCACCCTTTGTATACCAAAGGGGCCTTAGAAGCGCCCTTTTTATAACAAAGGGTCTTTAGAAGCGCCCTCTTTATAACAAATGGCCCTTAGAAGTACCCTTTCTATAACAAGGTATCTTAGAAGAGCGTTTTTTACAGCAAGGGGTTCGTAGAAGCACACATTATATGTATAACAAAGGGTCTTTAGAAGTACCCTTTATATAACAAAGGTTCCTCAGAAGAATCCTTTGTATAACAAAGGCTTCATAGAGACACCCTTTGTATAATAAAGGGTAATTTGTGTTACAAAGGGTCCTTAGAAGAGTCCATTGTATAAGATAGGCTCATAGAAGCATACTTTTTATAACAAGGTCCTTTGAACCACTAAAGGTTCGTTAGAAGCTCCCTTTGTATAATTAAGGGTCCCTAGAGGCACATTTATACAAGGGGCCTTTTCTAAAACCTAATTTACATTAGGCGAGTTTACTTGCGGCAATTGTCAGTTTGATGGAGAGAGAGGTGAGGTATATGGTAACCCTTTGCCACTCAACACCCTCTCTCACCCACAAACTGACAATTGCCGCAAGTAAACTCGCCTAATGTATAATTGGGACTAAAGAACTCTTTCTATTAGAAGGCGTCCTTAGTTTTCTAGTAGTTTTCTAGTTCCCAGCAAAATGTATTAGAAGTTTTTCTATGTTAGATAGTGATTGAATAGCTTTTTTAGAAGCAGTCCGTGCAGTGTCATAAAAAATGCATTCCGTTCATCACATTTTGACAATGTCCGATTTGAATCCATTGACATCTTTGTATGTTATTTTAAATTACTCAGCAAAATGTTTGAATCCAAAAAGATAATCATGAGTGCTAGTGACTATGTCTTTTTACGTGAAAGAAGTCATGATTTTTACAAGGGAATGGTGCAACTGAGATGCAGTCAATTTCTAGATCTTAATCACGTATTTTGCATGACCCTATGCACTAGAATATTGATTTTAATTTGCACTCGATCGTTTTTTATAGTGATTTATTTGAGATATTCCATTGTTTTCATAGTCATATTTCAATTTCATTAAGACGATCGAACTATTACCAAACTACTGCTTTTTGAAATAAAAATTTATTCAAAAAAATTCAAGTTTTTTTTACAAAGTATTATTCTTTTAATAGTTATAAAAATATTCGCATGTTGCATTGCAGTGATCACCTAGCAACGATCATGTACGACTTTACAAAAAATCTCGTAGAATAACTGCGGATTGGTTTCTTGAAATTCTTTCCAATTCGATGTATTCATAATATCTTTAATGTTCATCATTATATATCCAAGAGCTTTGTTTTTAAGTCGTTCATTGCAATGACGTTCTGCCAATAGGAGAATATCAAGAACTGAATTATTGTCCATTGTTGTGTTTAAAATTTTCTCACACATGTTTTGCAGGTCCATCAGTTGGTATTTATTAGCTGCGTAGTAGAGGTCTGTTGCCATTTCTTCAGGTATTTCCCGGCTTGTGTATATAAAGTTCAACATTTCCTTTATTACTTTGGCACTGATATCATCAATTTTAATACGATTTGTTTTACTCTCTTCGCAATCATTGCGAAACATAGCGGCAAAAACTTTGCTGCGTGCACACAGTATAGATTTGTGAGCTTTGAATTCAACCCCTTCATGGCCAGCGACAATGGTTACATCGCTAAATTCCTTGCTAGCTAAAATCTTAGCAAAATCGTTTGATAAATTGGACGATGTTGGTGGCATCGATTTTAGGACTATATTTGTACAATCGGTTTCAATATCAAGAAGAAATTGTATTGTGTCGTTTAAAGTTGAATATAATTTTTCAATTTCAGAAGCATCGAAGTTAAATACGTAAAAACTAGCAGGATGAAAGGTTTTTCTTAAATTTTTGGTAAACATTGCTTGACCAAATATTATCCCAGATATGGAAATATTCGCTTTCAAACCTTGGTTGCTGTCAGAAATATTACTTAGACAAATATTAGTTACATCAGATTTTACCATTTTCATTATCCATGTTGTAAAGTACTGTAGGCTTTGTTACATATTAATAGTGACCAATTTCGAATTTCCCAAAGATATTTGTAATTAATCTTCTTTATAGTTGTAACACCTTGACAATCAATATCGGATATTTTTATTAAATTGGATTCACCCTTATTTTGTTGATTATCCAAAGACATTTTTGTTGTTGTTTTTTTTTTTTTGGAAATGAATGTTTAATGAGCACGCCACACTAACGAACTCCTGTAAATATAAAATAAGATATATACATATATGTTAAATGCACCGTGAGTATAAATATGTATATATATGTACAATAGTATCGCAATATTTCATACTTCGATAATTCGTACAAAATATTCGATTCCTTGGATTACGAATTATTATTACTGTATAAAATAATTTCCAGCCTAAATTGCACCCAGCAAAGACGACGGGACTAGCGAATGACCGTGAATTAGGTAAATTGTGGGTGGGACAACGGTTTAATCACTCTCGAATCCAGGAAAGAATGGTGGCAGATCGTCTGTTACTTTCAACGACCTGACAGCTCCGAAGACATGTGCGTTTTCTTAAATTGGCATTTTATAGAACACTCCAAAAGCTATTGAGCGAAGAGGAGTGTGCTACGCCCGTATAAGAGCCTTCGCAGTCGGGAAGGTACCACAATTTACGATGACCGGATGCTGCAGATGACATCCGGAATGTCCCTGTGCATCAACCTCATGGTTAAGAATTTAGGAAGTGTCCTCAATCTATCGTTAGAGTCATCTATATTGTACCATAAGCCTGGAAAGTTTTCAAAATGGTCCAGCTACAAAGAAGCAAAGCGCCACAATAGCATTACACGTCATATCCACACATATCAGTCGAAGTTTGAACCAGAACAGAATATGAAACCCAACAGTTATGGTGGCTCTTGATCTAACGAAGGCTTTTCATACGAGGCTACTAGAACATATAGAGAAAACTTGCCTCCAGCCGTGTTTGAAATGTTGCATGACGTCACTATTGATGCCCTCAAGCCAAAACTTTACATGAGAAGCAAAAAACGTTATATTATGAAAAACTCTTTCATAGAATATCAAGAGTAATTGGAGTATTATTAATCATGTACGAATGGGAATAAATAATGACACTAATACCGCTTGGTTTGAGATCCGTCATAACAACTAAATCTGCAATGTTATCCCATTTTTCGAAATGTCGTTTCTTGATTAGGATCATTATTTTTCAATCAAAAAGCTAATTTTGACATTTTTGGAGATTCGACTTCAGCCATTTATGGTGACAATCTGCTGTAAAAATTTCAATCCGATCCGAGAAGTGCCCAGAAACAACCTAGTGGTGTTAAAGTACGAAATTTCTGAAATGTCAAGACCCATATCTCAGGAAGTATGGACTTCCACCCGGAAAATAACATATCGTAGTATACAGGGTGCCATGGGCTATCCACTGGAAAAATCCCCGCCTGTGCCGAAATGTGGCATTATCAGCCCAGCTGATGGTAACATAATGTGTCAATTGCATTGAATTTGTCAAATTTTGACATCTTATGTTACCAAAAACGGCAGTTGCTGCTACCTTCTTATTGTATCATGGGTATAAGTAAAGAGGTAGATTTAATTTCCTAAAATTCCTAAAACTACAAAATAAAAGCAACAAGTGGCTTTGTTTACAATGCAGTTTTTGAGCATTTTATATAAAAACGCGAAAAATTAATGAAGTGTTAAGTTTTCACCAAATAATCGAGTTGTGAATATGATAAAATGATTGTTTCAATGCAAATCTGTCGAATTCCTTCCATACAAATGGTCTAAAAACTAAAATTGTTTGGGATATTATTCATACACCACACACACACACAATTTGTTTAGAAGTTTAAGGAATACTGGAAAGAATAAAAAAATTTCAATTGACATAAAGCTCTGACTCACCATTCTTATTAAACCATGAATTTCACAACACAAAAATATTCACATTTCCGGAAAAAATATTTTGTTCCCGTGAAAGGAGAAAGTCAATAATCGAAGCGTCGATGGTCGCCTATTTATGAAAAATTTACATTTTAGCAAATGTTTTGTTCGCGTAGTGCCTAAACTCTACTTGTTCCCCAATTACTCTGTAACTTCTTATCAGTGGTTAGTCTTTTACATCCAGTAATAATTTTGGATAATTTGCAATCACAAAATGTTTCAATTAGATAAAGAGCACAACAATTATCATGACTCAATCTTGATGTTTTCATTTATAATTTTATTTTATCACTTACCTATTGAATTTCCGACCTTAAAAAGTACCCAGTGGGAAAATGGAAGCAATGGTAAACGAGGAGGTAATGCATAAACACTATGATTTATTGATTCCAGAATACATTATTGTTAACACGGTGCATGTCCTAGGAAAATAATGCATTCCTTTTGTTTGCCTAAGTGATTCATAATATAATGCATTCAATATAATACATGTTTGGACACTATTTCAAGAATACATTATATAATTGATTATTTATTCAATTTATTCCCCCTTAATAGATTAAAAATATATATATTTTATTTAAAAAATATATATTTTAATTCAATTTTTTATTATTTTATTATTTTTTTATTAGTAATAAACATAGTTTAATAAATATATGCACCTATTCCTAGAATACAAAAACAAAATCGAGTGGATTTCAACTGATAATACGTCAAATGAAAACTCATCCGAAATCCATTGGCTTTCACTTGACGTTTGAGCAATGGAATTGACAATTGAAATCGAGCGGATTTCTTAAAAGTAAACCAACTATTAAACTGTCTTAATTTAGTCAGATGGAATGTCTTTCTAATCTCCTTTATGTATTCTTTCTCGTCATATCCTTCGCACTTTGACACTTCTGTAAAAAATAATTTATATTAATATTTATATTATAAAAGTATTTAATTTGCAAATGTTGAACAATTTTACTTGGTTTCATTTGATGTATGTACTTGCACAACGTTTCTTTTTATTTGGTATTAAACGCCTCCAATGTCGCTTTGAATACATTTAAAAAACGTACATCTTTACCGTCACACGAATGAAACAAAACTAAACAAATTTACAAACTTAACAATGACGCGACATGAAGTCGTCCGAAAATAACGGGACACAAAATCAAGATAAAAACACAAAGTATGAAACTACACATTACATCATATACAGATTCTGGAATATAGACGGTAATCAATCTGTAAATTTCGTCCAATGAAATTACCATTTCGCTTCAATTGGGATGAATAATATAATGCATCTTATAACAACAGTGTTATAATTAATTTTTGCTCAAATTGCATTCTTTTCTCGATTATTTTTGACAAATTCTATAATGTAAATCATATAATGCTATAAATTATTTTTTATCAATGTAATATATTCTCCATTTTCCCACTGGGTAGGTATTTTTCTATTATTTCAGAGTTTTCTGCTAGATTTAATGCGAAAAATATACGGGGAAATCCCTTCTTGCCAACAAGTCAACGTTGTGTGCAGCAATCAGACACAAAGGCGAATAAATTGATCACCAAACCTGATCAGCAGTTCTTGAAAAACCAAACACACCACACCATTGCTTACTTGAGTGTGTTGTATATGTAGTTATTCGATTTGTAATACGTAACAGTTAGTGCACGACGTATTGTGGAGATATTACAACAAAGAACTGTAACTCTTATGTTACACGCTGAAACTTTCATACGAAACTTTCCCATTATTTTGGCGTTCTTAGGTCGAGTTCTCCATTACAGTAATTTCATAAAATTACATTTGTATGGAACTCGATCTATGAACACCAAAATAATGGGAAAGTTTCGTATGAAAGTTTTAGCGTGTAACATAAGAGTAAGTTAATGTCCACACACGTTAACGTGAAATTTAAGATCTTTGCGTGTCCTCTTTATTTTACCATTCGCGTTTGTTGTGTTTCTCATACCAATAAAAAAAAACATAAATATTTTGGTTTATTTAACAACATAAAATAATTAACATTAATAATTAAATTAATATTAATAGTTAAATTTTCACTATTTCATTAATTAAATGTTTTTATTAAATATATTTATGTTTGTTTTGTTGTTAACGTTTGCTTGAGAAAGTAAAAATGAAAGAAAATTGAAGAAAAAATCTTGCAACGAAAAACAAGAAGAGGCAACACAACAAACACAGAAAACCATGTACATGGGTTTCACTACTTCATACCCCTCGCCTATAAACTTGACGTCGCCATGTTGAAATCGTGCTAGTCTGACCATCGACTAATACTACGTTTAAATTTACGAAATCCACTCGATTTCAACTGTCAATTCAATTGCTCAAACGTCAAATGAAATCCAATCGATTTCAAATGAATTTTCATTTGACGTATACACAAAAGAATTGACAGTTGAAATCGACTGGATTTCGTAAATGTAAACACAGCATAATAGCCTGGAATAAACATGTAAAGTCCAGTGGTTTTATTAAATCCGGTAATATGTAAACGTACTACATAATAAATAATTTAATCAGTCATATGTCAATAATCAGTCAAATTCAATTATGTAAATCCTCATAAACAAAGTCCCAATTTACATTAGGCGAGTTTACTTGCGGCAATTGTCAGTTTGTAGGTGAGAGAGGGTGCTGAGAGGCAAAGGGTTACCATATGCCTCACCTCTCTCTCCTACAAAATGACAATTGCCGCAAGTAAACTCGCCCAATGTAAATTGGGACAAAGTAAACTTGGGAAAAAGCTATAATGCAACCGGCGTTATACTACGTTTACATTTACGAAACTCGATTTCAACTATCAATTCCATAGTCCCGGGCCACACTAGAGTGATTTCATTGAAAAAATTTTATGAAATTATGCGTCTCTAGATCGACTTCCATAGTAGAGTAAAATCTTAAAATTGCTGCAGTGAAGAATTCGATTTATGAACGCCTAATTTCATGAAATTCACGCTAGTGTGGACCGGGACTTCTCTAAAGCCTCACGCTGAAACTTTCATACGAAATTTTCCCACTATTTTCCCCAATATAGTAATTTCATAAGTCCCGGGCCACACTACAGTAATTTCACTGAAATTTTGATATGAAATTATGCGTCTCTAGATCGACGTCCATAGTAGAGTAAAATCATGAAATTGCTGTAGTGGGGAATTCGATTTAAGAACACCTAATTTCATGAAATTTTTTAGTGAAATTCACGCTAGTGTGGACCGGGACTTAAATTACTTTGGTATCTCTTATGTTACACGCTGAAACTTTCATACGAAACTTTCCCATTATTTTGGCGTTCTTAAGTTAATTTAATTTCATAAAATTACTTTTGTATGGAACTAGATCTATGAACGCCAAAATAATGGGAACGCCAAAATAAAGCGTGTAACATAGTCCCGGGCCACACTAGAGTAATTTCTATGAAATTTTGACATTGAAATTATGCCTCTCTAGATCGAGTTCCATAGTAGAGTAAAATCATAAAATTGATGTAGTGGAGAACTCGACCTAAGAACTCCTAATTTCATGAAATTTTTAGTGACATTCACACTAATGTGGCCCGGGACAAAAGAGTATGGAACTCGATCTATGAACGTCAAAATAATGGGAAAGTTACGTATGAAAGTTTCAGCGTGTGGCTTTAGAGTTTCAAATGAGTTTTCATTTGAAGGAAGGAATTGACTGACAGTTGAAATCGAGTGGATTTCGTAAATGCAAACATATACTATGTTTACATTTTCCCCCGCCGGGGATAACAATCTTGGCGCGATGCGGGGGCTTGACGCCACAATCCATGGTATAAGTAAAGAGGTAGATTTAAATGAAAAAATCTGTAAAACCCTTGTTTTTCCTGAATTCCTAAAACATCAAAATTGGTAAACTCAAAAGCAACAAGTGGGTTTGTTTACAATACCAATTTTGAGCATTTTATAAAAAACACGAAAAATGAATGAAGTGCCAAGGTTTCTCCACAAAATCGAGTTTCGGATATGATAAAATGTTTGTTTCAATGATAAGCTGACAAATTTCTTCCATACTAATAGTCTAAACACGAATTTAAAAACCATTGAATTCGATTGTTTTTAAAATTGTTTGGCATATTATTCAAACAGCACACACACATACAAAGATTGTGTATATTGTTTTGACGTTTTAGGAATAGTCGAAAGAAAAAATTTAAATTAACAGGAAGCTTTGGCTAACCTTTCTTATTAAACCATGCCACAATCTGCTCATTCAATTTCTTTAGTGTTGAACTGGGGGGTTGTGACTGAACAAAGGTTATCCACTCCTTGTCGAAGACCTACACAATACACTGAAATCCTACAGTGTATTTTTGGGGTGAGTGACATATATTTGGTTACTGATCTCCTACCAAAATAATTCAAGATCCCCTAACACCGGGGTGTTAAGCGACCACGTGCCTATCGGTGTTTAAGGTTTGCAGTCAGGGTACCGACTGTATTATAACGGAGCCTCGTTGATACCTGGGCACCTCAACGAGTAGCAGGCTTAGTTGTCAAGTTCCAATCATGGTAGTGGAGGGCTATGCCATGGTTGTACTCATTTCCCCCATCTAAAAATCTTTCTATGGATGATAATATTAAAAACAAAACAACAAAAACCCAAACCCCTTTGATAACGACCCCTGCTATGACTACGGACACTGCTGCACCTAGTGCAGTTAACCTAAATTTGGGCGGAACTGTTCCACACCGACCCTGGACAGAGTTAGCGACTCAATATACTCGCAGAGCAGGGAATTGCTCAATCTCCTGAGGGAAAGTGCGTCCCTTCGCCAGAGTCGGGAAAGTTCTCCCATAAGCAACTGGGAGGACATTCCCCTGTCTGATGATGAGATGGATACTACGGTCATCCCATCTCAGAAGGACAAGGAGATGTCCCCCTGGGTTGCTTCTGGGAGCACAAAACCGGATGGGAAGGGAGTTACTCCGTCAGGAGATGTTACGTCGGTCGCGACCGATAGACCCACTCTTCCCAGGCAGGACGCCTTGGTGGATGAGGAGACTGGAAATTCTCTCACCTCTCCATCCATCAAGAGTAGTAAGGACCGGGAGAGAAAGGATAAGCATGGCTACAAAAGAGCAGTTAACTACTGCTCTAGATTTGTAGACAAGTCTCCATGTGAGGTCTCCCCGGCGGAATTCCGGGAGATTAGGTTGAAGCTCCGCTTCTTGAGGCGTATTGAGAGGAAGTACCCTCATTTTGAGAAGCTTCCACTTCCAATCGACCGGATTCCAAGGCCGGATCCGGAGGTAGGCGCCAGCCCAACGACTGGCTGACTTACCCGGAACCAGCCACAGTACAAAAACCAGTAGTGCCGCCCTGTTCGAACCCTTTGCGGACCCCCAATGTGTCTGCGGTAGGGGAAGACACCCGGACCACACTGGCCCCACCGACACGGTCCTCGAAGTCGGAGAAGCAAATTGGGAATTCACGGGAGGAGTTGCCACATCAGCCCCCAGCTACTGTGACAACCCCGCCGGTGAATGCCACAAAAGCTGCTGGGGAAAATATAGGCGGGAAATGTTCCAAGGCCGCTGATTTGCAGAAGCCTGTTAAACAGGCATCTGCGGTATCAGTGACGAGGAACAAATCCAGCCCCTCGTGGAACAACAAAAATGGCCCGAAAGGGAATATCGGCTCTGCTGGAGGTCGGGTGATTGATGGGACTGACGGTCCTTCAACCTCAAAGCTGGCTAGCGGTCAGAAGACTACTTCTTCACTACAACCAGGTATAAAGAGAGTGAGGTCTTCTGAGGATCCGCATCCAGATGCTAAGAGGCTGGGTGGTCGACCGGCATCGTATGCTAAAATGGCCGCCCGACAGACGGTTAAGGGAGATCAACCAGGGAGGGCCTGTAAAGGCAGCCCGGGCCAAAAACTTCCTAAACCTGCTGGAGAGAAGCCATATGAGCCACACAGGCCTGCAAGAATGACGGCCCCAGATGACCTTCTGGTCGCAATCATTGATAGAACTGACCCTGAAGGTAGGATCAGTGACGATCACTGGTTGCTGGTAGAAGGTCTTCTGAGGAATGTCATTACTTGCGATAATGTGGATGAGAGGAAGACCGGCTTCGGCAGGGCATCCGTATACAAGGGTGTCAAAGTTATCAACTGCAAGGATGAGGAATCGCGTGATTTCCTCACCCAAACAGTAAATAGCTCTGGCGCTCTGTGGGACGGCTGCAGGCTGGCTGCGATTCCCATCGCCGAGATCCCATCAAGAGTAGCGGCTACAACATGGGTGCCACCTCCAGCTTCGGATGTGGCACAGATGTTGAAGCTGATCCGGAAGCAAAACAGGCCCATCCAGACTGATAGCCGGAAATTGGTGAGATCCTATCCAGAAGGCGAAGGCACGGTGATGAAGTTCACCATGAACAGTTCAAGCGCAGAGTTCATCAAGAATTGTAAGGGAGAGCTGGACTTCGGGTTGGGTTGGCTTCGGTTCCGCTTCTCGCAGCCTCAGTAAGGAGTTCGGGCAGCAGGGCCTTCGCGTGGTGCAGATCAATCTGCATCACTGCAAGGCGGCGGCTGCAGAACTCCTTCTCTCCCTTACAAATTCGGTAATTGACATCGCTTTGGTCCAGGAACCCGTACATGCCGTACGAGGTACCTGACCCACCTAGTCGATTGGTGCGCAAGCTAGTGGATGAGATCTCGGGCAGTTGTAATCTCATAATGGGCTGCGATGCAAATGCCCATCACTTCCACTGGGGCAGCAGTGACACTAATACAAGAGGTGAGTCCATATTCGATTTTATTTTACTTAATAATCTAAGAGTGTGTAATAGGGGAAATACGGCCACCTTCCAGAATAGGGTAAGGGTGGAGGTAATAGACCTCACCCTTACAAATATGGAGGATACTTCCATAACGGACTGGAGAGTATCGGAGGAATGTTCCTTTTCGGACCATAGGACGATACACTTTCGAGTCCCGAGTGGAAGTAAACGGCAACAACCTCATAGGAATCCCAGGAGAACTAATTGGGTGAAATTCAACTCCATGGCCTCTTCAAGACTGTCTGAAATATCTGAACCTCACACAGAGAGGGAAGTGGACAGACGGGTTGAGGATCTCACAAGTGTCCTCAGGGATTGCTATGAAAAGACATGCCCATTAACTTACCCAGGTAGGAGAACACAGCCCGCTTGGTGGAACAAAGATCTAGCTAACCTCAGGAAGGTTAGCAGGAGAGCATACAACAAAGCGAACAGGACCAAACCTAGTACGGATTGGGATCTGTATAAGAACAGTTTCAATAAGTACAAAAGTGAGGTCAGGAAAGCTAAGAGAAACTCCTGGATTAACTTTAGTGAGTCAATAGAGGGAGTAAACGAGGCGGCAAGATTCGTAAGGTAATCTCAAAGGACCCCAAACCTATTGGGAGCATCAAACGAAATGATGGCACGTGAACGAACTCTGCTCTAGAGACTCTTGATCTATTGGCAGAGACTCATTTCCCGAGATGCAAGGACGCTGTTTCGTATCCGAGCTCGGAAACGAACAGAACCTATACACCCGATGAGAGGTTCTTCGTCAATAGGTTGATAAGTGACTCAAGGATCTCTTGGGCGATCAGCACTTTTCAACCCTACAATTCTCCTGGCCCAGATGGTGTCATTCCGGCGATGCTTCAGAACGCACCACCGGTATTGATCACCATACTGAAGGTTATTTTTAGGGCTTGTCTATTGCTGTCGCACGTACCGGCACTGTGGAAAGAGGTAACAGTGACTTATATCCCAAAGGCTGGGAAGCCAAGCCACGCGTTGCCGAAGGACTACAGACCGATAAGTCTTTCCTCCTTTCTATTAAAAACCTTAGAAAGGCTGCTCGACTTGGAGATCAGATCGTACATAAATTGTGACCTTATAAGCAGCTCTCAGCATGCTTATATGAAAGGGAAATCGACGGAAACAGCGCTACATGAGGTAGTGAGTTATATAGAGAAGAACATGGATAACTTGGATCACACATTGGCCGCTTTTCTGGACATAGAGGGAGCGTTCAATAATGTGAAGCTTGAATCCATTCATTCTTCTCTAGAGCTTCTAAGTGTCCCCTCTATCTTAATCAACTGGATTGACAGAATGCTGGAAAGCAGACTGATCAATTCCAGTATTGGAGAGAGTTCCGTAAGGAAGTCAGTCATTAGGGGCACCCCACAAGGTGGAGTCTTATCTCCACTGCTGTGGCTTCTAGTGGTGAATGAGATACTCAAAGAGTTTGATAGACTAGGGACTAAAGTTGTAGCATACGCTGACGACGTTGTCCTTCTAATCAGTGGAAAATTCTTGTCGACGCTGTCGGAACTGATGCAGGGTGCGCTGGTTAAGCTCTCCCGTTGGGCTCACCACAATGGTCTTGGGGTGAACCCTGCGAAGACTGAGCTGGTACTATTCACCAGAAAAAGAAATATTTCCGAATTTGTGGCGCCAACGCTGGATGGAGTGCGGTTGGATCTCTCCACGGAGGCGAAGTACCTGGGCGTGATCCTGGATCATCGGCTGAGATGGAATAGGAACACGGAGGAGCGCACCAAGAGGGGTTTAATCGCGCTTTATTCCTGCAAGCCGCATTGAATGCCATACTGAACGTCCAACCTTTGGACATACTTGTACAGTATCGAGCTTCACGATCTGCCTTGAGGCTTAAAGAGCTAAATCTGTGGCGTGGTTTACATCTTGGACATGCTAGTGTTCTACAGCGGATTTGTAGCCAGATTGGACTAAGAGCCAGGGGAGATGAGACTGACTACATCTCATCAAGCCTGGACTTTGACACAGCTGACGTATTAATCCCCGACAGGAGTGAGTGGACACGAGGCAGACCACTTCCCGACAGCCTGTCGATCTTCACCGATGGGTCGAAGATGGAGGAAGGCACGGGATCTGGTGTGTTCTGTGAAGAATTAGACATCAGGAACTCATATAAGCTTAATGACAACTGTAGTGTTTTTCAGGCAGAAGTTTTTGCGGTTTGAAAGCCTTGGAATTAATAGTGGGAATGACGGACCTTATAGATAAGGCAGTCACTGTTTACGTGGACAGTCAGGCTGTCCTAAAAGCGTTAGGGTCATATAGTATTAAATCCAGGATTGTAACATAGTTGTCAGGTTTTGTTGGGTTCCAGGGCATTGCAATGTTGAGGGAAACGAGATAGTTGATGAACTGGCTAGAAGAGGATCCCAATCCTCGGACCTCACGGTAGAGGATAGTGTCAAGCCACCTCTCTGCTTCTTCCTCGACAAACTCAGTAAGCTCCACGCAGAGAAAACCGTTAAAGTTTGGCAGGATGTGCCTGGTTGTAAGGTATCTAAGTCAATCTGGCCGGTTATCTCATGGCGTAGAACTTCGTCCCTCCTCTCGCTGTGCAAATCAGAACCGCTGTGGGGGTAATAACCGGCCACTGCGGAATAAGATCCATGACTTGCAAGTGGGATGGCAATAACATTGAGTACTGTAGGTTATGTGAGGATGAAGAGGAAACGGAGACAATCGAGCACCTTCTATGTAAATGTCCTAGACTTATGGTCAAAAGACATAGACTATTTGGTGAACATGTTATTGAATCTCTTTCCTACTTCGCCTCTATTGACCCTACAGTGTTGGTGGTTTACTGCAAGAGCCTTAAGATGCTCTGGGGCAGGCCAACACAGACCTAAAACCATTAGTAATTAAATCGTAGTTAGCTACTAAACCATCTTCCCTCTTTAAATAACCTGACTTCTCCAATACAGTCATTAATCATTCTAATTATTCTTACTCTTATCTCTTGTCATACCAACTTCCGCTTCCCTTCCTGTCCAACCTTTCCAACCTAATCATTTTCCTCCCACACAGCACATCACATCAACAGACATATATCATCATCCACAGGCACACAGCTCTATCCACAACAGGCACCACATCACTTGTCCTCCACATCACCAATACCTTCACATTAGCCACGCATCATCATCTACAGATATATAACATATCTCCTTGCCATCACCTGAATGCACAAATCACCATATAGCCATCAGTTACACATCATCACCATCTAGAAGCACAGCACATCAACAGACTTATATCATCACCCACAGTCACACAGCACCACATAGCTCTATCCACAACAGGCACCACATCACTTGTCTTCCACACCACCATTATCTTCACACACACTATCATCATCTAAATAGCCACGCATCATCATCTGCAGTTATATAACATATCTCCTTGTCATCACCTGAATGCACAAATCACCATATAGCCATCAGTTACACATCATCACCATCTACAACTCAACCAACATCAACACACATAGCCATATCCAGCATCTACAATCAAATAGCCCAAACCACACATCAAATACAACATCTTTCACCTCTACAACACACATAATTTAATAGTTTGGATGATCACAATGGACCTCAAGGTCTCCGAGTGGAGTAGCTGCCAACATGGCAGCTGCGCATCCTGAACCTAACCTAACCATGTTTACATTTACGTATACGTCAAATGAAAACTCATATGTAATCGATTGGATTTCATTTGACGTTTGGGCAATGCAATTGACAGTTGAAATCGAGTGGATTTCGTAAATGCAAACATATAGTATATTCCAGTACTGCAAGAATCTACTAATTTCTACTATTTTTTTCCGATAACATAAAGGGAAAAATGTTATCATAGTAAAAAATAGTAGCTTCTTGCATGGTATAAATAAAGAGGTAGATTTAAATGAAAAAATCTATAGAACCCTTGTTTTTCTTGAATTCCTAAAACTTCAAAATAAAAGCAACAATTGGGTTTGTTTACAATGCATTTTTTGAGCATTTTATAAAAAACGCGAAAAATGAATGAAGAGTTAAGTTTTCTCCACATAATCGAGTTGTGAATATGATAAACTGATTGTTTCAATGCAAATCTCACCAATTTCTTCCATACAAATGGTCTAAAAACAATTTTAAAAATCATTGAATTCGAATGTTTTTAAAATTGTTTGGCATATTATTCAAACACCACACACACATACACAGTTTGTTTATATTGTTTTGAAGTTTTAGGCATACTCGAATGAAAAAATTTAAATTGACATAAAGCTTTGGCTAACCTTTCTTATACCCCGGTTACACTATTGAATGTTAACCCACTGGGTTTAATAGATCCAGTGGGTTAATCTTTGCTGGTTACACTTAGCTTTTCGAGGATATAAACTGTCAGCTGATATTTGTTTACGTATACATACAAAATAACTAATAAAGTCGTGTTTTACACTTTTACAATTTCTCGTATGACAATTTCTCATATTGGTATATTTTACACACAGGGATACATTTTTGTACATGGTATCAAGCGTACTTTTTGTTTAAAAAAGTGTCTAAAGTAAAAAAAATAAATAATTTTATGATTTTCAAATAACTTTAGATTTATTAACTCCATAAAATCTCATGCGACCAATCGTAAACGTGTAAAACACGACTAACTCTGTTGCAAAAACAGTTGCAACTTTTGGTACTTTTTGAGTAGAGTTGGATTTTTTTGCACAAATACCGAATACAACACTGTATTTTTGGTGGATTTGTGCCGGATTTAAAATAAACCCAGTCGTGAGAGGATTTAATTTTTGTATGGCAAATCTGGTCAGATTTGACCAGATTAAGCAATAAATCCTCATAAAGTGGGTTAACCCGGCAAAAAACTGTAGTGTAACCGCACTATTATTAAACCATGACCATGGCTTCTTCCAGGTTCTGGAACAGAGCAATAGTAGCTGTGTTCCTTTACTTACCTGAGGTTACCACTTTTACCATTTGTTGCCATTTTTAACCTGCCAAAAGTGGTAAAACTGGCAGCAATTTTTAAGAGAGTGAGAGGGAAGAGAGAGCGAAATGCCTTTCTCTTCTACCACAGGCTGCCAGTCAAATTTCTACAGGCAAAAAATGGTAGAACGGCTTTTTCGACATTTGTTTGACAATGAAGAAAAATATGAACAAAAAACAGAAAAAAGACGAACGCTGTCAAAACAAAATTAAAAACTGTGAAATAAAAGAAAAAAAATTGAATTTTTATGTTTCTTTTTGACATTGCTACCAGATCTACCATTTTTCGTTCCTTTACTTTGTCGGTAAAACTGTTAATGAGAGAGCAATTTTGAGAAAGGTTGACAGTTTCCTCTTCTACCACTTTTACCATTAGTCTGTGTTTAGACACACAAATTTCTCGGGAAAGTAAATTGAGTTTTTGGGAGCGAGCGGAGAGGAAAGAGCTCCTCAATACTCTTTCCTACCCCCTATTGCCTAAAAACTGAATTTACTTTCCCGTGTGTGTAAACACGGACTTAAAAAGGTAAAGGAACACAGCTAGTAATAGCATTGTAAACAAGTACTGAACTAAGTTTCTACAATACATTGTTCACTAACTACGTGCTATATGCTGATCATGGCACAAATATTGAGGTAAGTCCCGGTCCACACTAGCGTGAATTTCATTAAAAAAATTTCATGAAATTAGGTGTTCTTAAATCGAATTCCCCACTACAGCAATTTTATGATTTTACTTAACTATGGAGGTCGATCTAGAGACGCATAATTTCATGCAATTTTTCCAATGAAATCATTCTAGTGTGGACCGGGACTAAACGAACAACAGGGTAAATGGTACAATGAGTCATCAAAAAAACGTATTGTATTTTAGGACAAAAAAATACGTAAAAATCAAAATTATAAATGAAAAATTGCGAATCTATAATAGATTTGTATTAAATTAATGAATTAATCGTATGAATCACTTTAATTGCGAAATATGTCTGTGTTTAGACACACAAATTTATCGGGAAAGTAAATTGAGTTTTTTGGGAGAGAGCGGAGAGGAAAGAGCTCCTCAATATTCTTTCCTACCCCCTATTGCCTAAAAACTGAATTTACTTTCCCGAGAAATTTGTGTGTCTAAAAACGGACTATTTATATTTTTGTTGTAGCACATTACAGATACATCTACCTTGATAAATATACATTGGAGCTGGTAAACGACATTTCTCTGTATGTGTATTCCGGGAAATAACCGAATAAATTATTTGTTTTGGAGCTTATAATTGTCAATAAGTTGCAGCTTTTCGACTAGCCAGAAGACGTGCACATTTGTTTTAATCCATTATCGGTAATTTGTCTTTTAAGACTAGTTTACAAGTATTTGGTTTACATGTTTCTTTATACATGTTTAATTTCAGCTGCCATTTTCCAACAACATAAGGTGATTCTTTTGAATCGAGTTCTGCTGGAACACTAACCACCATTGGAATTTTTATGTGTACAAGATATTTGTCTAGTTGTGTATCGACTTAAAAAAAAGACGCCAAAAATGTCTTCAGGAGGTCAAGGAAGTATTCAAAAGGTCAACAATGCTTATCTATGGCATGTAGAAGAGGAAGAAATGTTTGCAGAATCTCCCGAAATTAAAGTATGCACTGATGGCATCCAATCTGTGTGGCTGGTAAAAGTATGTGATGGCGAGATTTATGCCAAGTTGACATCGACAAATTGTAAAAAAGGAATATTTCATGTTACTATATACTATAAAGGAACTTCCTTTAGTAAGGAAATTTCAACAAGAGAATGCAATAAGTACATATTTATTGGTGCCACTGAAAACTTGTTGTATGACATACATTTTATAATTGAATTTATGTTGAATAAAAGAAATACCAATGAACTGGAATTGGAAAATGTTCTCCCAGTATCGAATACCACAAATGATATCGCCAAGCTTTTAGCTAGCCAAGAATATAGCGATGTCACAATTATTGCAAAAGGAGGTATCGAATTCAAAGCTCACAAATTGATATTGAGTGCACGAAGTCACGTTTTTGCCGCCATGTTTAAACATGATGTCTTCAAGGATAAAACAATTCGTATACAAATTGACGATATTGATGCAAAAGTTATAGAAGAAATGTTAAACTATATTTACTATACGGGCAAGGAGATACACCAAGAAATTGTGAAGGATCTTTTTTGCGCAGCACAAAGATATGCATTGAAAGATTTGAAAATGATATGTGAAAAAATGTTGATGGAAACCATGAGTGTTTCTACTATTTCGGATACCCTTTTGTTCGCCCATCACCACTCTAACCAACGTCTCAAGAAGAATGCCGTTACATTTATAATACACAACATTAAAGATGTCATTGAAACTTCAAGTTGGAAAGATCTTCAAGAGACCGATGCCAAATTGGGATTTGAAGTTTTCACTAAAGCTATAGAAGCATGTATATAATTTTAATATAATTTTTATACATGTAAAACTACATACATATAAGAAAACCTGAATTATTTTTATTTTACAGCTTTTATTTTACATCATTTCAAAAATAAATATCCTTAATATCTTCTCCCATATAAACTTGTCATTCTCCATTCAGTTTTCTATACAAAGACATTCCTTCAGAGGCAGTTTTCTATACGAAAACTTGTCCAACAGACAATTTTTTATGCGAAAACATGCCCATCAGGCAGTTTTCTTTACGAAAACTTGCCCTCAGGCAATTTTCTATACGAAAACTTGCCCATCAGGCAGTTTTCTATACGAAAACTTGCCCCTCAGGCAGTTCTCTATACGAAAACTTGCCCCTCAGGCAGTTCTCTATACGAAAACTTGCCCCTCAGGCAGTTTTCTATACGAAAACTTGCCCCTCAGGCAGTTTTCTATACGAAAACTTGCCCCTCAGGCAGTTTTCTATACGAAAACTTGCCCCTCAGGCAGTTTTCTATACGAAAACTTGCCCCTCAGGCAGTTTTCTATACGAAAACTTGCCCCTCAGGCAGTTTTCTATACGAAAACTTGCCCCTCAGGCAGTTTTCTATACGAAAACTTGCCCCTCAGGCAGTTTTCTATACGAAAACTTGCCCCTCAGGCAGTTTTCTATACGAAAACTTGCCCCTCAGGCAGTTTTCTATACGAAAACTTGCCCCTCAGGCAGTTTTCTATACGAAAACTTGCCCCTCAGGCAGTTTTCTATACGAAAACTTGCCCCTCAGGCAGTTTTCTATACGAAAACTTGCCCCTCAGGCAGTTTTCTATACGAAAACTTGCCCCTCAGGCAGTTTTCTATACGAAAACTTGCCCCTCAGGCAGTTTTCTATACGAAAACTTGCCCCCCAGGCAGTTTTCTATACGAAAACTTGCCCCTCAGGCAGTTTTCTATACGAAAACTTGCCCCTCAGGCAGTTTTCTATACGAAAACTTGCCCCTCAGGCAGTTTTCTATACGAAAACTTGCCCCTCAGGCAGTTTTCTATACGAAAACTTGCCCCTCAGGCAGTTTTCTATACGAAAACTTGCCCCTCAGGCAGTTTTCTATACGAAAACTTGCCCCTCAGGCAGTTTTCTATACGAAAACTTGCCCCTCAGGCAGTTTTCTATACGAAAACTTGCCCCTCAGGCAGTTTTCTATACGAAAACTTGCCCCTCAGGCAGTTTTCTATACGAAAACTTGCCCCTCAGGCAGTTTTCTATACGAAAACTTGCCCCTCAGGCAGTTTTCTATACGAAAACTTGCCCCTCAGGCAGTTTTCTATACGAAAACTTGCCCCTCAGGCAGTTTTCTATACGAAAACTTGCCCCTCAGGCAGTTTTCTATACGAAAACTTGCCCCTCAGGCAGTTTTCTATACGAAAACTTGCCCCTCAGGCAGTTTTCTATACGAAAACTTGCCCCTCAGGCAGTTTTCTATACGAAAACTTGCCCCTCAGGCAGTTTTCTATACGAAAACTTGCCCCTCAGGCAGTTTTCTATACGAAAACTTGCCCCTCAGGCAGTTTTCTATACGAAAACTTGCCCCTCAGGCAGTTTTCTATACGAAAACTTGCCCCTCAGGCAGTTTTCTATACGAAAACTTGCCCCTCAGGCAGTTTTCTATACGAAAACTTGCCCCTCAGGCAGTTTTCTATACGAAAACTTGCCCCTCAGGCAGTTTTCTATACGAAAACTTGCCCCTCAGGCAGTTTTCTATACGAAAACTTGCCCCTCAGGCAGTTTTCTATACGAAAACTTGCCCCTCAGGCAGTTTTCTATACGAAAACTTGCCCCTCAGGCAGTTTTCTATACGAAAACTTGCCCCTCAGGCAGTTTTCTATACGAAAACTTGCCCCTCAGGCAGTTTTCTATACGAAAACTTGCCCCTCAAGCAGTTTTCTATACGAAAACTTGCCCCTCAGGCAGTTTTCTATACGAAAACTTGCCCCTCAGGCAGTTTTCTATACGAAAACTTGCCCCTCAGGCAGTTTTCTATACGAAAACTTGCCCCACAGGCAGTTTTCTATACGAAAACTTGCCCCTCAGGCAGTTTTCTATACGAAAACTTGCCCTCAGGCAGTTTTCTATACGAAAACTTGCCCCTCAGGCAGTTTTCTATACGAAAACTTGCCCCTCAGGCAGTTTCTATACGAAAACTTGCCCCTCAGGCAGTTTCTATATGAAAACTTGCCCCTCAGGCAGTTTTCTATACGAAAACTTGCCCCTCAGGCAGTTTTCTATACGAAAACTTGCCCCTCAGGCAGTTTTCTATACGAAAACTTGCCCCTCAGGCAGTTTTCTATACGAAAACTTGCCCCTCAGGCAGTTTTCTATACGAAAACTTGCTTCCTTAGCAGTTTTCTATACGAAAACTTGCCCCTAAGGCAGTTTTCTATACGAAAACTTGCCTCTCAGGAAGTTTTCTATACGAAAACTTGTCCCCCTGGCTGTTTTCTATACGAAAACTTGCTCCTCTGGCAGTTTTCTATACGAAATCTGGAAGTATTCTATACAAAAACTTGCCCTTCAGAAAGGGCGAATAAAAGAGTAGAGACCACAATGTCTTCTTGTTGAAGAAATTGCAAAAAAAACAATTTAATTTTAAAAAGCAACAAAAACATATTTATTGGGAAGTTCAATTCACTAACAAAATAATAATTTTCTTAAGGTAGAGTTACATGTGAGCATAAATTCAATGTATTATTAACACTCACTTGAATGCATACAAAAAAAGAATGGAAGCTTAGTCCCAATTTACATTAGGCCATTTTACTTGCGGCAATTGTCAGTTTGATGGAGAGAGAGGAGAGGTATATGGTAACCCTTTGCCTCTCAACACCCTCTCTCACCCACAAATTGACAATTGCCGCAAGTAAAATGGCCTAATGTAATTTGGGACTTACATGGAAACATAAATTGTAATTCAGTATTTGAAATTATTATATATGTATGTACTCTATTAGTTTTGCGACATGGCGTATTTATTTGGTAAGTTTTATAATAGCCTTATTTAGAACTTCGATGCACAACTTATGTTCAATCTCTTGAATACTTTTCCAGCTTTGGGTTTCAACAACTTTTCTAATGTTGCTTATAATAAATGATACTGCATTTTCCCTCAAACGTTCATGGGAAATACGTTCTGCTAACAAAAGTATATCAGCAGCCGAATTTACATCCATGGATTGTGCTAAAATGACTTCACACATGGCCTGTAGATCCACCAGAGCATACTTATTGGCAACCATAAGAAGATCGGGGGCCATTTCCTCATGGACTACTTTTCCAGTGTATATATAGTTCAACATTTCCCGCATGACATCAGCTTCCATATCATCAATTTCAATACGATTAGTTTTACTCTCCAGACAGTCATTACGAAACATCGCATCAAAAACTTCACTACGAGCACTTAGAATAACTTTGTGGGCTTTGTATTCGGTGCCTCCTTTGGCCACAAGTATTATATCGCTAAAGTTTTCGCTAGCTAAAGCCTTGCCAAGATCCTTTGTAACATTCGATAGTAATATGTGATTGGGTTCACAGACATTTATCTTAATGAGAATCTGCACAAAGTTACCAAGCGTTCTGCCTATAAAGATGTAGCCACTAGCTTCTTTTAGAGAAAGCGTTGCTGTGGTGGTTTTTGTATTCACATTTGTGCCTGTGCATAATATAGTTAACTGGAATGATTTGTTTTCAGCGTCACTTGATGCCGAAACCAAGATCACCGACAAATGACAATCATACCAGTCTATTCGAATTTTCCATTCAGATGTGGTATTACCGTTGGTTGCTTTAAAGAGCGGCGATTCAGAGTTAACAATGTCATTGTCAGGTTTACACGTACACCATAGATATGAATTATTGCTCAAATCCGATATAATTCCAGACATTTTCGTTGAAAACAAATAACACGGACTGAAAGTGACTTATTCCCGCTAACGATGCAAATCAAGGCAAGATCAATCAAAAGGCCGCCGTGAATGCAAATACATAGTTCGTTATTTTTCGTTTAACACAAGTGTAGTTAGTGCGCAACGTGACTGCCAGCAACGTAACAGTAATGACACACTTACCAAGGTAGATTGTCAAAATTAAAGAAAGCAACAAAATTAATTCGCTTTTTTAAACAAAGTTTAATTTATCGAATTAACATTCGAAACTACTTGAATTTGATCTCAAGGAAATGATTAATTATTTGTTGTTTGGTTTGTCGCTGTGAGTCTCGTCACGCGTTTATTACAACAACCACATGAAAACTTCATTTTTCCATTCAGACTAAACAGCTCTGTTCGTAACAGCTGAGATCGGGAGCAAATCTCATATTCCTCTTTAACATTCTGTTTATATTTTAACATTATACTTTATCATATTCCGCATGTAGCATTTCTACATACAATCACTGTTAAGCTGGGTACACATTGTCAGTTTTGAATAGGTGTGTACGATAACCCAATAATTTGTACAAATTCGTACAAATTTTTACTGAATGCTGTTCGATAACAAAATTATCCAGCAAAAGAGAGCGAGTTTGGAGAGATTTTTGGAGAGTTTTGTGACTGAGAACTTGTTATGTTAACCGTTTACATTGATGGTTTAAACCGAGAGAATGTAAACGTACTCTAGGTGGCGGCGTAAGGAACGCCGTTAAATAAATTTGGTCAACAAAATTTGACAGTTCATTTCGACATAGGTGGCAACATTGTGTGCAAATGGCGCCATCTCGACCTACGACAACTTCACTGACCATTTGCATTTTTCTTTCTCCTCATTCTGATTGCAACAAAAGAACAGCAAAGTGCCGGTTGAAGAAAAGGAAGTTTTTTTCATTTAATTGTGTGACGCCATTAAGGAAAAGTAAATTTTTTGTGAAATTGGCACATAATAATCTTCATTAAATTAAATGAAAGATAAAACAAACTTCAACATTTTTGGCAACGGCAAATAAATTTTTCGGTAAGACAAAACAAAAAGAAACCCCACCAAAGAAAAAACGCAAATTAATAAATTCCTTTATTAATTTTAGATCGCACATTGGAGGGCAACGGTAGAAGCCACATGTTAGAAATTTCTAGCAAACCTGCCGCCATCTTATAAGACAGTTTTTGCACAATTCCATTCAAACCTACCAACCCTCCATGTGTTTGCTAATGGGAATAAAACCACTGCTTTTCCCAATACAATTTTGTTTGTGCTACTTTGGGCAACTTCCACCTAGCCTCAAATTATAAACTTTTGCCGAAGGTTTCGATTTGTTGAAAGCCACCCATACCCTTGTGGTTTTTCATTCCATGAGCCATGATGCTGTAGATGATTCTGGAAAGCCGTAAGCTAACGAAGAATCGCTTGAGAGGAAATTCTATCGGATTTTGTGCAACGAATTACATTGTACATCAGTGCACAAATATACATAACCTGGAAATTAGAAATCAAGGGCCTGTTAAAACTTTTGCCGAGTATCGCCACCAACAATTTTTAGACGAGTACCACCTTGCCAAACCAAACCCCTACTACAACAACACACATCGTGCGGCAGTTTACAACTCCAGCCGTGAACTTTTTGGAATACTCCTGTAAGGAAACATTTAAAGAAACGAGAAAGAATTACACGTTTTACGAACAGGAACCATCTATAAGTAGACCATATGTAGATGTGTGAGAATAGTGAGGTGTTTAGAATCCAGTACGTTCCAAACTCGTGCACTAGGTGTCCATATTTGCCAGCCACAGGCCGGGAAATATTGGGCCCTAGATTTTTCCATAACGTTCGACGGACAGCCGATCAATTTTACTGTATTTTCTATGCAGTCGATGGCGAATTGCAAAAAGTGCAACATAATGCATATGTATATGTGTATCTTAGAATCTGTGTGAGATTTGTTATTATCATTCGGGTTAACGGTGTGTCGCCTGTGCCTAACGGTAAATGCTCAACGTGTACAGTCACGTTATAACTTTTATTTGTTGCACATACCGATTAGAAAATTTTAAAGACATAACGAGCAATCATTTGTTTGAATCATTTTTGAATTGGATTCCTTTAACCTTAACCAAAAATAGACCAATGAGATTTAGAAACTATACCAATATAATTCTTATTGGAAAGATGTAACATTAGGATTTGAATCGTTTCAAATTCTCATTAACTGGATTCTGGACAATTAAAGTAAAATTGCTTTGAGGTATAATTGGAAAATCTAAATTATAATAAAATCAGAAAGAATTCGACTTGTAAATATAATTTTGTTTAATTTCCCAAATATGATCGCCTTGCTTAACAGATAAATCTCTGAACGTATTTTACACTACAAAATATAAACTTTAAATCGATTAACCTTCGACACCAATATACTGATTAACACCTTCCCTATTTAAGGGATGAAATTAAATAGAATTTTGTGTTTACATTTACGATCAGGATTTATTGTCATAAAGTGAGAAATTCAGATCGATGTATAGTCCGCGTTTATATGAGGGAGTATGACCTTATATGAATTTGGTGATTTTAAATATTCCATATAAATTGATATAATTTATGACCCACTGCTTGTCGAATTTGAACTGATTTCAGTCAGGAGATTTTAATTATTGAATTAAAATGCGGTTGGATTTTCTAATTTTAAGAAGAAGATATAACTCATTTCAGATTTCGGCAACCTGTCCTAAGGTTCTAAACTGATTTAGGTTTTAGTATTTGAAGCAAAAGTTTCGAATTTAAACTTCGTTCATCATTATCTAAATTAGTTTTTATTCCATATTGGAAGATAACCTTAACCGATTTCTAATCCGAATCAAGATTCAATCCTAGTTTTCATTCCAAATCCAAATCTCTTTGGGACCGTTTACATTATTAATTACGATTTCCAACAAACAAATGGTAGCTTCTTTTAATTATTTCGCATCGGCGACGGCCGTTGATCTGATTCTATATAAACTTATAAAAACAAACTTTATATAAACTTTTTAATTGTATAACTATCAAGTTCATAAAAGCCCTTAAATTTATGAAAATGCGTAGACTTATAAGAACATATAAGTTGATACAAACCCTATACATTTATTAAAACTTAGAAATTTATAATAAACTTATAAATTAATATAAAAACTTATAAATTTATAAAACCCATAAATTCGTAGAAACTTATAAATTTATGAAAACTTATAAATTTATAAAAACCCTATGATTGTATAAAATTCTATATCTCATTCTGAATACTCGAATTACTTCGATTTTACCTTGAATTAATAATTCTCCACCCCCTATTGTTACCCCCGCCCCCATTTGACCACTTGTATATTAGGGTCAATATATTATTTTCCCGATACTGTTACCCCACAAACCTTTTGATTATAGTTTACAAATAGTATTATTATACAGGTCCATCCCATCTTATTATTATAAAGCACTTCATTTCTATTACGATTGAATTATTCTGAACTTATTGAGCTCAATAGGGACACACGATTTTGAATTTTGATATTACTCTTTGATTATACCTGCCACATTGGCATTGAAAAGTTGGGACCGACCTTGCTTATTATACATTGTTATTTGTTACTTCTTTTAAAATTATTGGTGTGTTAGTTAATATACCTAATGAATTATTATACCCATACTAGATTTATTTTAAAATCTAAGAATAATTATAAGGCTTGTCTAAAACTCCGTACACACTACAGCTTTTTGCCGGGTTAACCTTCTTTATGAGGATTTGTTTGACATATAAGCAATGGAATTGACATTTAAAACCCAGTGGGTTTGTTAAATCCGGTTATATGTAAACGTACTATAAGGCTATGGAATATCTATGAATAAATTTGTAAATGAAATTCTCTAAGAAAGAATTTTACTACATGTCATTCTAAAGGATCTTTTAAAGGTAATGTAGAAGGGAGGGTACAGCCAAGTAGTGGTATTTTTGGGAGTCCTCATCATTGATGAGGCTCATTGGGGATTTTGCAGAAAATCCATTGGGAGGGCATGGTATCCCAACAAACACCTTGGGTACCCATATCAACAACAACATCATATCATTTTTTTTGAAATAAAGCATCCTGTTTGTGGTTGATAATGAATCAATGTTGTTTATGGCTAGTCAGGAGTGGCCACTGAGCTAGACCGAATTTCTTCAATGGCAAGAGTATACCAGCGACATCTTGGTATGCCTCATTCCCCTTTACACTTCGTCCTAGTTACATAACAAACTTGCAAATTTTTGCTGGGAAAATTTGTCCCGCAAAAATTTGCAAGTCTGATCAGCTGACTTTTAATTACATGTTCAATGTAAACAAATCGAAATGTTAACATTTTTGACCAAGAAAATTTCACAATTGCACATTTTTTAGATTCTAAAGCGTTGTGGATAGGATTAAAGCATTAAATAAGTAAAGTGCAATTTTAAAATTTATGTTTTTGTTCTGTTTGGTTGAAAATATCAAAAGAAACAAAAACAAATTTCATACATTTTCGGAAACAGCTGACTTTCTTGCAAGTTTTTGCAAAATGCTGTTCGATAACTTTCTGCAATTTTTCTTGCTTGAGAGAGTAAAATTCACTGAGAGAGGTTGCTGGAACTGACTGAGTAATTATTGCTGGGAAAGTTATCGTACACACCTAATGACAGCTTTGTTGTTGATTGCTAGTGTGGCCGTTCATGTTTGTCATTCATCATGCAACCACAAAATGTTTTGTGGTTGCTGGACGGTTTGACAGTTATCGATAATTGCGAAATATCGACATTCAAAACTGACAATGTGTACCCAGCTTAAGATAGAACAAGACAATAATAGTTCTAAAGGCCTGCGTACATAAGCTGCTCTGCCTGATTGCCTTGCTTTCCTGCTTCATTTTTGACATAATAAAAATAAAAGAATAAAGAAGGCCGAGCAAATTTCGAACTGGGTTGCCCTTTTCTTTTTTATTCTTTTATCAGAAGCAAGCAAGGTAAGCAGGCAAGGCAGCTTATGTACGCAGGCCTTTACAGCTAAACTTAAATAACGACGGGACGTACACAAATATTTCACCAACCTACCAAAACAACGCTCTCTGAGCGTCCGTATTACCCAAATACGTTGAGTCCCAAATCACATTTAAAACACAAAATTCGCGACCGAAACTTACTTAAATATTCGTCAAACAAATAATTTTCATTTGCAATGAATTGTATTTCATGTTTTGTTGGGCTTTTGTTTTTAAAATACAAAACACACAAACATACAAACAATAACGTTCTGTCAAAGGTAAACTTTTTCAACTTACAAAAAGTATACGCTCGATGTATTTCGGTAGTTCTCATAAGAATACATGTGTTCTACTTTTTTCACCACACACGCCCTGGGTATACGGACGTTATTAGGTATGCGTGTAAGATTATACATATGTCAATCACTCGCATTGAATGTCAACATTTTAACGAAAAGAAGAAGTCTCAATAAAGAATTACTACATTTTTCCATATGGTAATGCGCCACTCAACGGGCCAAATGTGTTTCTTACACGGCGTTTATATTATAGCCTTTTGCAGGGCTAACCTTCTTTATGAGGATTTATTTGAAATATAAGCAATGGAATTGACATTTAAAACCCAGTCGGTTTGTTAAATCCGGCTATATATTGTTCCGTGGAACAAAACGAACATTGTTCCGTGGAACAAGTGTCGTTTAGGGGCACCTCTAGGACCGCTCTGAAATTTTTACCATAGGTAGCCCTTGGGACCCTGATTCCAACGATATATAATTTTCCGGGGGAAGTCCATACTTCCCGAGATATGGGTTTTGACATTTCGGAAATTTCGTACTTTCACACCTTTAGGTTGTTTAGGGGCACCTCTCGGATCGGGCTGAAATTTACAGTATATAGCCCTTGGCATCCTGAATACAACGATATATAATTTTCCGTGGGGAAGTCCATAATTCCCGAGATATGGGTCTTGACTTTTTTACTTTTACCACCATTATTTTTAAAACATATGCCGGGGATTTAAGACTTTCTCCTATGGACAGGGTCAAAAGTGGGCTACGCGATGAAAACTCTCTTTTAAATTGAAAGTGTTCTTAAGTAGCCGGCCTTCGGCCGGTGATTTTAGACTTTCTCCTATGGACAGGGTCAAAAGTGGGCTACGCGATCAAAACTCTCTTTTAAATTGAAAGTGTTCTTAAGTAGCCGGCCTTCGGCCTGGGATTTTAGACTTTCTCCTATGGACAGGGTCAAAAGTGGGCTACGCGATCAAAACTGTCTTTTAAATTGAAAGTGTTCTTAAGTAGCCGGCCTTCGGCCGGGGATATAAGACTTTCTCCTATGGACAGGGTCAAAAGTAGGCTACGCGATCAAAACGCGTACATAAAAGAATTGTAAGATGTCAAGACCCATATCTCGGGAAGTATGGACTTCCACCCGGAAAATTATATATCGTTGTATTCAATATGCCAAGGGCTGTCTACTGTAAAAATTTCAGCCCGAACCGAGAGGTGCCCCTAAACGACATTTAAGCCAGATTGACATAAATTTTTGAGTCTAATCAGAGGAAATTTTGGAAGGTGAAGTCATCTCGATTCCTATTGAATATAATACCGCAACAGGTGAAAAATGTTTTCTGCTAACTGCCAAATCACAAGGTTTATGAATTAAACATTTTTTAGAAAATAGAAGTTTGGTAGTAGTTCGAACGAACTTGGATTCGAATTGTCCGTCATAGAGAAACAGGCCATAAGTCTTTTATATAATAAAATAATATATACACGCCATGTGGGTCACCTAATAGAAGAAATTAATATTATCTCTTTTAGATGTACATGTCCTCTTAGATGTCCTCTTAGGGAAGGCCTAAAGGTCTTCCTATGGAGCATGAAGGGTTCTTCTTCCTGTTGAAGAAATTGTTAAAAAAAATTAAAAAAACCACAGGTATTTATTGGCAAATTCAATTTGGTTAGAAAAAAAAAACATTCTTAAAGCTAATTTTATAGAAGTAAATGCATACACAATGGATGGATGATTACATAGGACCTTAATTTATATTCAGTTTATACGCTTTGTAATGGCTTTTCTAAGAACTTCCAAACACAATTTATGATCAATATCTTCAATACGTTTCCAACTTTCTTCTTCAACGACAGCTCTAATGTTGCTTATAATAAACGTTATTGCTTTTTCCTTCAAACGTTCATGGGAAATACGTTCTGCTAGCAAGAATGTATCAGCAACTGAAAATACATCCAAGGATTGTGTTAAAATGACTTCACACATTGCTTGTAAATCTATCAGAGCATACTTATTGGCAACCATAAGAAGATCGGGGGCCATTTCCTCATGGACTACTTTTCCAGTGTATATATAGTTCAACATTTCCCGCATGACATCAGCTTCCATATCATCAATTTCAATACGATTAGTTTTACTCTCCAGACACTCATTACGAAACATTGCATCAAATACATCACTACGGGCACTTAAAATAACTTTGTGGGCTTTGTATTCAGTGCCTCCTTTGGCCACAAGTATTATATCGCTAAAGTTTTCGCTAGCTAAAGCCTTGGCAAGATCGTTTGTAACATTCGATAGTAATCTGTGATTGGTGGGTTCACAGACGACATTTATCTTAATGAAAATGTGCATATAGTCACAAGGACAATCGCTCGTCTCACCAATAATGATGTAGTTCTTCGCTTGTTTCGTTGATATCGTTATTGTAGTTTCTTTGCCTGTACAAAATGTAGTTACCTCGAATGACTTGTCTTCCGCGTCATTAGATGCCGAAACAAACATCACCGATAACTTAAACGCATCCCAATCTATTCGCATTTTCCATATAGATGTGGTATTACCGTTGGTCACCTTAAAGAGCGGAGACTCAGTGTTACCAGAACCCACACGTGTCTGGGTACACCATAAATTTGCATTATTGCTCAAATTTGATATAAATCCAGACATTTTCTTTGATAACAAAAACTGAAATCCCGCTAACCAATGCCAATAAGAATAAAGTTCAATTGAACGACTCATTGAAAAGAGCATAAGAACTAGATTAGTGGATATATGTGTGTGTGTAATTTAAGTTCCCATGTAATTATCCATCCCTTTTTGTGGTACCCATTCACTTCTATGAAATCGATTCTAAAATCACCGATTTAAATTTTCGAATAAGGTATACGAAAACTAATAGCTAGCAGGTTTTCTATACGAAAACTAGCTATTCAGCAAGTTTTCTATACGAAAACTAGCTATTCAGCAAGTTTTCTATACGAAAACTAGCTATTCAGCAAGTTTTCTATACGAAAACTAGCTATTCAGCAAGTTTTCTATACGAAAACTAGCTATTCAGCAAGTTTTCTATACGAAAACTAGCTATTCAGCAAGTTTTCTATACGAAAACTAGCTATTCAGCAAGTTTTCTATACGAAAACTAGCTATTCAGCAAGTTTTCTATACGAAAACTAGCTATTCAGCAAGTTTTCTATACGAAAACTAGCTATTCAGCAAGTTTTCTATACGAAAACTAGCTATTCAGCAAGTTTTCTATACGAAAACTAGCTATTCAGCAAGTTTTCTATACGAAAACTAGCTATTCAGCAAGTTTTCTATACGAAAACTAGCTATTCAGCAAGTTTTCTATACGAAAACTAGCTATTCAGCAAGTTTTCAATACGAAAACTAGCTATTCGGCAAGTTTTCAATACGAAAACTAGCTATTCGGCAAGTTTTCTATACGAAAACTAGCTATTCGGCAAGTTTTCTATACGAAAACTAGCTATTCGGCAAGTTTTCTATACGAAAACTAGCTATTCAGCAAGTTTTCTATACGAAAACTAGCTATTCAGCAAGTTTTCTATACGAAAACTAGCTATTCAGCAAGTTTTCTATACGAAAACTAGCTATTCAGCAAGTCTTCAATACGAAAACTAGCTATTCAGCAAGTTTTCTATACGAAAACTAGCTATTCGGCAAGTTTTCTATACGAAAACTAGCTATTCGGCAAGTTTTCTATACGAAAACTAGCTATTCGGCAAGTTTTCTATACGAAAACTAGCTATTCAGCAAGTTTTCTATACGAAAACTAGCTATTCAGCAAGTTTTCTATACGAAAACTAGCTATTCAGCAAGTTTTCTATACGAAAACTAGCTATTCAGCAAGTCTTCTATACGAAAACTAGCTATTCAGCAAGTTTTCTATACGAAAACTAGCTATTCAGCAAGTTTTCTATACGAAAACTACCTATTCAGCAAGTTTTCTATACGAAAACTAGCTATTCAGCAAGTTTTCTATACGAAAACTAGCTATTCAGCAAGTTTTCTATACGAAAACTAGCTATTCAGCAAGTTTTCTATACGAAAACTAGCTATTCAGCCAGTTTTCTATACGAAAACTAGCTATTCAGCCAGTTTTCTATACGAAAACTAGCTATTCAGCCAGTTTTCTATACGAAAACTAGCTATTCAGCCAGTTTTCTATACGAAAACTAGCTATTCAGCCAGTTTTCTATACGAAAACTAGCTATTCAGCAAGTTTTCTATACGAAAACTAGCTATTCAGCAAGTTTTCTATACGAAAACTAGCTATTCAGCAAGTTTTCTATACGAAAACTAGCTATTCAGCAAGTTTTCTATACGAAAACTAGCTATTCAGCAAGTTTTCTATACGAAAACTAGCTATTCAGCAAGTTTTCTATACGAAAACTAGCTATTCAGCAAGTTTTCTATACGAAAACTAGCTATTCAGCAAGTTTTCTATACGAAAACTAGCTATTCAGCAAGTTTTCTATACGAAAACTAGCTATTCAGCAAGTTTTCTATACGAAAACTAGCTATTCAGCAAGTTTTCTATACGAAAACTAGCTATTCAGCAAGTTTTCTATACGAAAACTAGCTATTCAGCAAGTTTTCTATACGAAAACTAGCTATTCAGCAAGTTTTCTATACGAAAACTAGCTATTCAGCAAGTTTTCTATACGAAAACTAGCTATTCAGCAAGTTTTCTATACGAAAACTAGCTATTCAGCAAGTTTTCTATACGAAACCTTGGCTTTCAGCAAATTATGTACCTTTGTGTGTGAATGCCTTGGCGTAGGATGTTACGAGAGTCGTCATTACCGACCCCAAAATATGTACGCCCCGCCGAATGTACCACCGTATATGTACCACCTAGCAATACACCAACACACAAACCGCTTACAAACATTGCCATAAAATAAGGCAAAATACATTGAGATAATAGTATCAATAAAATCTTTGCACATACAAAAAGGTTCCTGGATTTGAGAGTGGTTAAATAACGACAACGTCAGTGTGAATAATTGTCGTCTTGAAAACAACTTGGTTTGACGTTTCCCGCATTGATTCAATTCAAGAAAAGAGAAACAAAGAAAACAAGCAAATAACAATGACCGGGAAACGCATGCCAAATGAAATCGCCCAGTTGGTTTATTTCCATCATCAAACCGGCAAATCGGTAAAAGAAATTGCCGATATGTTATCGCTTAGAGCCCGAACTGTTTACAATATAATTTATCGTGCTGAAAAAGAACAACGGCTCGAACGCAACTACTCACCAGGCAGACCAAAGACACTCATTGGTATTGAAGCTAAAATAGCAAAAATTTTGATTGTTAAACCAGAACTCAGTACGAGGAGATTGGCAAGACAGCTAGAAAGTGATTATGGCTTAAAAGTATCACACGAAACCGTTCGCCGTATTCGAATAAAGCTCATCAATTCTAAATCGACAATTGGAGGTAAAGAACAACCCAGCAGCCCGCAACAATCATCACCGCCGACTCGACAAAGGCGTTGTGAGAACTACCAAGAGGACTCCAGTCGTTCCTCACCCTGCTCTCCACAAGACAGCAGCAACAGTTGGTACAATGTTAATTTTTCTTCTGCAATTATGACAAAAATGATGCTCCACTATCAACCCTACATTAACATTAAGGTGGGACCACAAGAAATGAGTAGCATTAGGATGGACCCACAAGGCATGTATATTGAGGAGGAACCTCTAGACATAAATATTAAAAAGAAGCCACAAGAAATGGGTATTAAGATGGACCCAAAAGACATGTATGTTAAGAAGGAATCACTCGAAATTAATGTTAAGCAGGAGGCACAAAAAATGAGTAATAAGATGGAACCACTAGGCATGATTATTATGGAACAGCCTCAAAACTTGATTATTAAGATGGAAGCAAAAGACATTAATATCAAGGTGGAACCACACACCATAAACGTTAAGGTGGAACCATAATATGGTTACCTAAACATACCTATATTTTATTCATTAGTTTTGTTGTTTTTATGTTTGTATTAATACTTTAGGTTAAAAGACTGTTTTTTTAATAAACAAATCACGCGACTCTGTTTGGTGTGAGGAAAAATATTCTTTAAATAATCCACGCCAGTGTTTGGGGGTCTCAGGAAAAATATTCTTTAAATAATCCACGCCAGTGTTTGGGGGTCCCAGAAAAAAATAATCTTAAAATAATCCACGCCTGTGTTTGGAGGTCTCACGAAAAATATTCTTTAAATAATCCACGCCTGTGTTTGGAGGTCTCAGGAAAAATATTCTTTAAATAATTCACGCCTGTGTTTGGGGGTATCAGGAAAAATATTCTTTAAATAGCCGACACCTGTGTTTGGGGGTCTCAGGAAAAATATTGTTTAAATAATCCACGCCTGTGTTTGGGGGTCTCAGGAAAAATATTGTTTAAATAATCCACGCCTGTGTTTGGGGGTCTCAGGAAAAATATTCGCTAATTAATCCATCTTTTTTAGATAAACATACCTGAAGTCATCTTTTGAAAGACCTGAAGAAGGTCTTTTGTAGGAGACCACAAAGTCTTTTTATGAAATTGCATAAAAAACAACAGCCAATTTTAATTTTATTTATTATTTATTATTAAAATTAAAATGCAACAAAAATGCATTTTTATTCGTCAATTTAATACACTGAGATAAAAAAAATATTAGAATCGCATTCATAAAAGCAAATGCATAAAAAAGTATAGATAATTGTATTGGAACTGAAATTAGAATGCAGTATATTCAGTTTTGTGACATAGAAACAATAATCGGGATATTATTCGAACTGTTCACAAATAGCTCCATTTAGAACTTCCAAACACAAATTCTGTTCAATCTCTTGCAGACGTTTCCAGCTTTCTGCTTCAACGACTTCTTTAATGTTCCCTTTAATGAACGATACTGCATTTTCTCTTAAACGTTCATGGGAAATACGTTCAGCTAATAGGAGTATATCAGCAACCGAATCAGCATCCATGGATTGTATTAAAATGGATTCACACATTGATTGCAAACCCACTAGGGCATATTTATTAGCAGCTATAAGAAGATCGGGGACCATTTCCTTAGATACTTCTTTACCAGTGTATATATAGTTTAACATTTCCCGCAAGATATCAGCTTCCATATCATCAATTAGAATACGATTAACTTTATTCTCCAGGCAGTCAATACGAACATTGCATCAAAAACTTCACTACGGGCACTTAAAATAACTTTGTGGACTCTGAATTCAATGCCTCCTTTGCCCACAAGTGTTATATCGCTAAACTTTTCGCTAGCTAAAATATTGGCAAGATCCTTAGTAACATTCGATAATAATCTGGGGTTGGTTGATTCACAGACATTTATCTCAATGAAAATGTGCACAAGGTCACAAGCACAACCATTCGTACCATTCGTCCTACCGATATCGATGTAGCCTTTCTTCGCTTGTTCTATTGAAATAGTTTCTGTGCCTGTGCAATATGTAGTTACCTTGAATGACTTGTTTCCATCGTCAGTTGATGCCGAAACCAACATCACCGATAACATAAAAGCCCAATCCATTCGCATTTTCCATTTAGATGTAATATTACAGTTGGTCGCCTTAAAGAGCGGAGATTCATAGTCCTCATAGGTGTCCTTACGCATACACCATATAAACGAATTGCTGCTTAAATTCGATATAGTTCCGGACAAGATGTATTTAGTTGTTTTATCAGACATTTTGCTCGAACAATGCAAATCAAGACAAGATCAATCAAAATTAAATTAAAAAATTAAATTAAATGAAGGCAAGATCAATCAATATGCCGTCTTGATGCAAATAAAATGAATTCGTTATTTTTCGTTTCATACAATGGTAGTTAGTGCGTAACGTGACTAACGTGACTATAGACAACGTAGCAGGATTGGCACAATTACCAAGGTAGATGCTACGGCGTATTTGCTAAAAAATTTAAAGACCCAGCAAAAAGTTTGCAACCGCGGATGCAGTTAAATCACTAGAACAATTGCCGCTGGAGTACATCTTTTCCTATGAATTCACCTATGAATTTTACAAGAGAGCGCGCAGCTAGGATGCACTCCATTATGCTTCCACGGCACACAGCTAGGATGCACTCCATTTTCGATCCAAATCACAGCCTTTGATATAGTGTTTTGGATTGAATTTAAATGCAGTCTAAAGATGCTATAAAATGCAAGCCATTGCAAATATCCCAAAATAAATAAAATACATTGCTTATTCGTGTAAACAAGAATATTAAATTTATTACACTACTCCAAATTATAAAAACTCTCCATTATATGCTGTTTATATTAGAGCTTTTTGCAGGGTTAACCTTCTTTATGAGGATTTGTTTGAAATATAAGCAATGGAATTGACATTTAAAACCCAGTCGGTTTGTTAAATCCGGTTATATATAAACGGGGTATTAAATTTGATCATAACTGAGTTTACTTTCTCTGCTCTGCTTTTTGTCAAACCCAACTGATATTAGGTATGTTCGTTTACTCAACAATTTGCACAAATTTGTACAAGTCCAGTAACTTCTTGTAATCGACTAAAGTCTTTTGCATTGTACTGTAAAGTAAACGAACAACATACAGTAACAATTTGTACAAATTTTGAGTAAACGAACACACCATGATAAAAGGTAACATCACCCTTAGAGCTCACAGAGTTGTATTCGCTTTGCCGTCCCTTCATTGCCAACAAGAGTTTGACAAACTTTGTATGTATATGTTAAAACATACATACGTCAGGTTTATTTACATTTCATTACATTTTTAAATTTAAAATTTTCAGACCATTTGCAGTCGATTATGTCTTGTCTGTCCGCCCGTCTGAAGGATAAATCTCGAACGGATCTGCTGATGTGGTCCAAATATCGGTCTTCGTCATATTTTTTCAAATGTTTAATCAATTTCGAGAATGGGGGAAATGTTTACTTCTTCCCCTATAAAAGTTGAACGATTTTCGCTAAAATGGTGCGTACAATAACTTACGACCGGATCAACAGATTTTGTCAAAAATTAATCCTCGCAATATTTATTCCAGACATAGATTAAGGATGGGCTATATCGAGGCAGTCCTTTGAGTACCTCCACACAAAGTTTTCGCTTAAGGGGTGTTCGAGAAACGTTTATAAATTCCGTGTGGTCCTGTTTACTGAGGTATGATGTGTTTCGTGATCAAGTCCATGCTTTCAGACGTACATTTTTGTTCAAGCCTTAAAAAATCCTATTGCGACAAATATAAATGGCTGTTGGTCACAATAATTGAAAGAATTAGTGTCAAGCATCCTATTCGATATCGCAGTGATACAGAATTAATGCGAAGTATTGAAATCCACAGCGTCACTGATGCGCATTTGAAACGCAGAATACACACTAAATAAGCAACTGAGGTAGCGTGTGCAACAAGTGAAAAAATCCTGCGGTGAAAACCTAAAATTACTGTTTGGCAAGACAACAATTAAAATGGCTCCACAAGATCCAGCTTTTACAATCATGACTACAATATCGTATTTTTTCTTTGCGAAGGTTTTATTTTTTAAAGATAAAACAAACATACATAGATGTCGGTTTCTTAAGAAATACATATGTAAAACATTAGTTAGTTATATAACCCAATTCTTAAATTTTATACAGAATCATACATTTTGCTGCATTAAAAAATATATTCTAACAAAGTTTATAAGATTTCAAAAGTTTACATCTTCTTGGGGGGTAGTGGGCATCTTCTTTCTAGATTCAAAGACCTTCTGTAACATTTTAGCGCGGTTGGCAGAGAGTGGTTTTTAGGCAATTCAATTAACATTGGATGGAGACGACGAATACGACCAAAGATCTTCTTGCGTGGGTCACGAAATACCTGCGGATTTCTTCAGATATAAAATTGGGATACAAATCAGTGTTAGTAATCTTGGAATGAGGAAGCTTCAAGGTGGAACCACACTTGCAAAAAACCTTCACCACTGCCCGCACGGATTCTTTGGGGTTTGTACACATTTTGGATTCTATCCCAGATGATTCTAGCCACATGATTAAATTGGCAGATACATTAACCTCCAGCGGCGGAAATTCTTAGTATGTAGAGGTAACCATTTTTTTGATTTATATCGCTTCCGAAGACCTTCTGATGATCTGCAACAAGGAACACATATGAATTTAAGCAATTCATCATCACTTCAACACATTTACTTACCGGGTTGTTGCCATCATCATTGTTTGGTTATGTTGTTGGTTGCAGAAACGCTTTTGGTATCAGGTCAATCAATTGGTGTATTTGTTGACGGCTTGTAAGCAAAAGTTTCTTTTCCTCCATTTGTTCATTGCTTTTCGAGTGTATCCTGAGGAGCGTGATACAGAAAAACACTGTTATTTTAGGGATATTTCACAGAATTTCTTTTTGAACGCTTACCATCTTTCTTGACAATTTTCCCATAATTATTGCATTCTGCAGCCCTGAATTGCATTAACAAGAACAAGCGCGAAAAAAACGTAATGCGAATTCTTCCGAAATTGTGCCAAAGATTGTCGCATCATCACCATGGTAGAACAAGAAAAGGTAGCAGCAATACCCAGCTGACTGAACTGGGTTGTAGTGTTAGTGTCAAATTCCATTCGACATTTTATGTATTTATTTCTATGTTCGATGTATATTAGGGATATATATTTTTGAAGAACAAATTTATTCATCAGAAAAAAAAACTATTTCCCATAAAGACGGCTTCATATCATTGACATGTAACCTCCTCCAGGTCCGAACGACATGCCGCACACTAAAACACCGCTTATAGAGGCGGTACAATATTTGTTAATATGTGTGGTATTTTGTTAAACTTGAAAAGAATAAAGCCCTAATACACATGTGCTTTTTTGTTTTCAAAAGCAAATGATTGAAACATCTTCTCTTTTTTCAATGAATTACCAGCGACCCGAAACATTTTTGCAAGTATTCTACTTTCTGCGAGAAATTATGCATTTAGTGGAATGATATGGAAACATTCAAATTGAAAATCTAACGAGTTTTCATTCATGTTTTCCAAAATATTCAATCAAATGTGAAAAATTATTAGTTTTTTAAATTCCAATAATTTATAGACATTTCCTTGTTTTGTTTACATTTACGTTGACACTAAGGTTTACAAACAAAAACAAATTCCTTTGTGGTTGTTGTTCGAGTTGTATTTGTTGTAGTATTAACTTTACCTTGTATTTGTTCTACCATGCATCATCACTTAATTGGAATTTATTTGTTTCAATAAAAATTATGTTATGTTAACCTTGTATAACAACGGCGTAAGCCGCTGCGTATACGACGTCGTGATTGTGTGCAATACAGCACACAGTCATCGTGTGTTCCTCTTCACACAATTTTTGTTTTTCTTTTTTGTCGATGTGGCATCACTGCTAATTGCAAATGTCAGGCACCAAAGGCAATGACAAATTGCAATCATTCGAATAAAATTGTGGTGGCGGTAACATCCCTGAAAAGGAAAAAAAATAACAAAGTGTAATTCGTGAATATTGGGAAGTAAATCCCAACCTCACTCAATTCGCATAACGAATAAGTAATTTCCCAATTGGAAAATTATTTCATAGCCCCAAGTACGGGTAAAACCATAAGAAACGGTGAGTTTAGTGGAAAAGAAAATTTGTTGAATTCAATTATAAAGAATTCATGTTTTTTTTCCTGATTGCAGTTGTGAAATTCATAATTACACGTGTTGCCGCATTTGTGCACTACAACCACCGGCAGATAACCTCGCTTAATTAGTGCAACGGCGAACAAATTAGTTGAGGAAAACCAACCATCGTTTTAGCCCGCTTTATGGAACAATTAAACAATTTGCAATAAAAAGGAAAATTAAATCCGCCACCACAGCCTAGAATTTTTTTTGTCGGCCATTATCCACGTTGTGTAACTAACGTTACATTAAGCCACCACAACCACCTCGAAAAATAGAACTTTCTGGAACTTTTTGCCAGCATTCCCGTTTGCGACACAATAGAAGGAAGCCACAACTCACAGAACCACCTTCACACAAAAGCATCCATTAACAACATTGTGATTGCCGCCATTTTATACACAATTTCAATCTGCATTAGAGAGGAGATGTTAATCCAAATTAAGGGTAATGCCTACCCTCCAACTGTAAGTACGCAATATAACACACAGATATAGTCGGTGCAACCATCCTGCTCCTTCCTGGTAACCCATACCAACCAGTTACAGACCGGGAGGTGTGGGACCAGTTTTTTTTGCTGTTTTCCTCGACGGTGAAGCCGAGTAGTCATCTTTATATTTTGGAAACCAGTTCCTACATCCAGCCCTCGACGTCAGCAGAGCAAATTATTTATTTCTTTCTCTTTTTAAGTATTCTCCTGGCATTGCACTTTGTATGCACACATACATAGCCATAGCCCTGTATGTATGTATATAAGAAATTAATGTTGTTGTTGGACCTGTAACGGTTCGTCTCCGCGTGCAAAAAGAAGATGAAGGTAATCATGAAAGCTTTGCAATAACGGTTTAACAGAAACGTTTTAGTGTACGTTGTTGTTGTATTGTTCTCATTTCCATTTTCGAATAAGAAATTTACAACGACAACATCTTTCTGTTTCTTTCTATCAACGATAAATCCAACTCACTTTAGTGAGAGAAAACAAATTCTTGCTCTCTTTGATGATTTTTTTTATCTCTTTTTGGGAAAGAGAAATAGTCGGCTAAATCAACAACTGTTGTAGTTTCTTTCTATTAGCATTTCTCGTGCTTTTCCAATTTCATCTTCATTTTGTTCTGCGCTCGAGATTGTTTCTTTTTTCCAAATTTATGGGTATATTCGGCGTATGCCTGTTCACTTGTTGTCCATTGCTCATTGTAGGAAAATAACCCGTGATTACCCAGTGTAGTCCGGTCAGAAAATTTAGGTCCCTGAGAACATGATACTTGATATAGTACAATTTTCATCCGAATTTTGTTGAACAAATCTAGTATTCGATATTTTACTGACGGTTATTTCCTACAATAGTGATTCTTGTGGATGGATATTTCGAAGTTTTTTTTTCTGTTATTTGGTTAAATAATTTCGAGTGCGACTTTTCTTAAGCAAACAAAAGAACCTACAACAGATTTCTCCTATTTTTGGAAACTTCGTTTAAAACTCCGCGCCTTCTGATAAAAAGCATTTAAGAAATTTTTATACGTCGAGACTACGTTGCAGGTCGACAGATTGTGATTATCGTATACCGTGCAAATTTATTGGATGTTTTTATTGAATTTCGATGTTTGAAAAAAAAAAATTATGTTTACGATCCATAAACACCATTTATTTATAAATCATATCAATCGCATACCTCGGTTAAAATATATGCATATATAGACATATGTATACCCAATTTTAAGAATCTTTTCGACGTTAAATTGACCTGTGGTCAACCAAAATAGTAAATGATACTTTTTTTGTTGATGCGGACATTTCCGATTTTTTTGTTTTGTACTGCATATGGTATATATATGCATATGTTCTAATTAATAATTTTACCTGATAATTATATAATGTCAATCCCATTATTTATGATCTCCGTCCATCTATCCTTATTGGATATTCACCTTCAGCATTTTATCCAGTGAGCTCATTTGGTAGAAAAATTGAGGGTAGTATTAAATATTTTGGTGCACAGTGGCCCGAACGGGAATGACATGCAGAAGCAAATTTGAATTTTTGTGTGTATTTCTGAACTGAATATAAATTGAATTGTTTTAATCGATTTTAAACTTATTATCAGTTAGATAATAATTGAATAGTGATTTACTATAAGACTACTTCTAAGCATTTATTGATTGTTCTTATTATAACGAATAGTTATAAATAAACATGTTTTGAATTTTGAAATTAATCATTATGAGGTTCTAATTGAACATTATAAGGTAAGGTAAAGGTAAGGGTCAGCCAAGCCAAATTTTTGGGAGTCATCATCATCGATGAGACTCATTGGGGATTTTGTAGAAAATCCATTGGGAGGGCATGGTATCCCAACAAACACCTTGGGTACCCATATCAAGAACAACAACATCATATCATTGTTTTGAAATAAAGCATCCTGTTTGTGATTGATAATGAATCAATTTTGTTTATGGCTAGTCAGGAGTGGCCACTGAGCTAGACCGAATTTCTTCAATGGCAAGTGTATACCAGCGACATCTTGGTATGCCTCATTCCCCTTTACACTCCGACATAGTTACATAACAATGGCGCCCAACGTACAAGCCGATGTCTCAGGTTCAACTCCCATCAATGGGAATTGTTCCTAAGCATTAAGTTATGAATTTTTGTTTGATTGGTTTTCAGTATGTCTTGAGTTGTTGTTAATTAAATTAATTCAATTAAATTTTTAACATCATTTCTTGAATTTCATCTTAAAGAAAAGAGTTTTAGTCGTCTTGCAAGCCTGAGTTTATGTCAAGCTGCAATTTTGTGGCAAAACTCTTACGTTATTGAATTCATACTTCGACTTTCTTTAAAGCTTTATGATATATTGTCATCTGCAGTTGATTATTTATGATATTTTGCATGATTTGCTATATTATAGCTGCTTTAATGTATTGATTTATTAGAATTGCAATTTTCTGGGAAAATTTTTGACTACGCTATTGAAAGATGATGAAGATTGTTTGTTGTTGTTGATTTTTTTTTATTTATCTTGGCTGATACCTTAACCTTCTACTAATTACCTTTAATTTTATGGAAATTCTGATCATCAATTATTTGAAATACTTTTGAAAATTATTGGGAATAAAATTATTGACATTTAATTAATTGTTGGCACATTTAAGACCTATTAGCTTTCATTTTTAAACTGGCACCTGCACTGATAAGGACTTAAGAGTTTCTTTTGGCAATTTTTTTTCCTGTTTCTGGTTTGAGATTTGATTGTACAGTTTCGTCGTGGGATGTTTTGAAAATTTTTTTCCGATCGTTAGTTTGGATCTGTGGTTCATCAGTTTTAGTCAGTTTTTTTCTCAAAACTTTGTGATAGTTAATTACTATTCACTTTGCTTACATTTTCCGTGGTAGTTACCATTCTATTTCCGATTGCGTGAGGCATAGGGTCGTCGCCCTCAAGACATTTGTTTTTTTTTTTTATTTCTATTAAAAGACGGCAGGAGGTGTTTGATAGGCTCAAACTACTGACTGTTAGTTCTTTCCCTTAAAATATACAGGCTTTAAGTAGTAGTATATTTTTGTTTGTTTTCACGTACACACAGGGTGTACACAGAACTGGACTAACTGTACCCGAAGACTGGTCTTCAGTTCGACTCGAGGTCAGCTGAAGTACCTTAAGGTTGTAGGGGCGGTTAGTCTGGAGAGCCTTCGGACGGCAGCGCTCAACCTTGAGTTGGAGCATTTTCCGTAGGACTGGTTGTTGTCTGGTTGTCGATTTCCCAGTGTATCTTTAGAAAGCCGTTCTATGCTTAACTAAAGATACACTGAAGAGACCTCGAGAAACTCTTTGAGGAAATTCTAACCGGCAACAATCACTCCTACGTTTTGAACAGTTTACCTCATAGAACAATAGGGGTAGGCGAAGAGGACTGAAGAGCCTATCGAAGTCCTATTTTTTTTTTCACCAGCTAAGACCTTTCTTTTTCTGATTCGAATATTATTCGAACTAATTTTACCCGGACTTACATACATTTATACTGATCTATCACAGCCTAGAGAAAAATAATTCATTACCTCAATTTATTCTGGTTTACAGAATTTCTGAGCATTTGTTCTGGTATTGAGAAACTTTGCCAGATTTATTGTTCTTTTTTTGGTTCGATCCTTTTTCGAAATACCTGACCTGTTGGAACCATTTAAATTTTCATATTGAGATTTGTTGCGTATGAGATTTTCTATATTGGACTTTTCGGAACCTTAAGGCAGTAACCGTGATTGACTGTTTCATCTATATATCTTTGGTATTTTTGTTGAATTTATGGTATCATACCTACCTTTTTGAAAACCTGTCGGTCATTAGAGAAGACATTTTTGGATTTTGAGCTTTTTATTGAAATTTCTTGTTGGACTGAGTAGTACAAGGACATTTTTTTTTTTTTTGTAACTTTTGTTGATTTGAACAACATGCAGCCTGCTACGGGTGCTAAGCCAAAAACTTACGGCATTATGACTAGGTCGACAAGCCAAGCAGTGGGAGAAGCTGCTGGAACAGAACCAGGTACCGGATCAGGTATCCCAGCTAGCGCTGATGGCAATGATCCGCCTACACCAAACGAATTTGCAAGTCCACCTACTCTTTCGCAAGTAAATGAGCAACTAAGCACAATTCCTAGACCTTCTTTTAGCCCTTTGACTATTCGCGGCAATGATGAAGATCAGGTTGATAGGCTTAGTAGCACAGGAGTTCTTGAGGTAGTTCAGTCCGCCTTAGAGGCCACCCAAGCATCAATGGTTGAAACCATGAAAAAGGAAATGCAGAAAGCGGTTGCTGCTGCAGTTCAAGCTGCTTTTTCTCAATCTTCCGTTCCTCCAGCTAATCCTATTAACAGACAAGAACCACACTCTCAAAGCATTGATTGGCCTCATGATTTGCCACCACTACAAACCGATACCAGACAGGCAGGATCGGGTAGTAGAAACCAGGAAGTTCCAAATCGAAATAGGGAAGATTTTAGTAGGCCCAGGTATCCATATCTCAGTAAGTGGGGCATTAAGTTTGATGCCACCCCAAAGACACCAAATGTCGAAGATTTCATCTTTCGAGTAGAAAGGCTTCGAAATAGTTATGGCTGCCCAGAACAAGAATTGGTTGATGAATTTCATCATTTATTGGAAGGCCGTCCTTGTCAGTGGTACTGGGGTTTGATCCGTCAATATCCAAATTTGAACTGGGAAATGTTAAAGCTGTGTATAGTTAGGGAATTCCAGCGTTTTCAATCAAATCTTGATGTGATGAGGCAAATTATGGACAGAAAGCAGGGTAGGGATGAATCTGCTACTCAATATATAGATGCCATAAATAGTCTGCGTACTCAGTTGAGGGAACCTTTGAAAGATTTTGAAGTTATTGACATCCTCAAAGCGGGATTGAAACCCAGACTTGCCCACTTAACATTTAGTGGCACTTTTTATTCTGTTGAACAATTCCGAAATGAAGTTAGGAAAGCTGAAGAGTTTCTTGAAAGGGAATCGTCATTGAGATTTAGGACTGGCCAACCCCCTCGAATGATAAATGAAATTAACGATTCTGATTTTGATGATTTAGTCCATGATGTTGAGGAGTTGCGTTTTCGGCCGAAGGCACCTGGTGTTTCCAAAAATGAGACTTCAAGATGTTGGAATTGCGGTAGCAATGGCCACATTGTTAAGAATTGCACTAGTTCTCATCGTTCAGTCTTTTGTTTCCGTTGTGGATCACCAGGGGTTACTACTCCTCAATGCAATAATTGCAAACAAATTAGTCGTCCTGCTAATGTCTCCAAATCAGAATCCATAGCTACTCAGACTGTGGATTGACTAGCTTCTACTGATGTCTCCACTTCTACAGATCCAGTCCTTTGTAATCAATATAGCGTACTACCCAGACCTTCCGACAAAATTGTCAAAACCAAACCTGATTTGACTTTACCTTTTCATATCCGCATGGCGAATTATCTGAAGACTAGGGAGCGTATTTTCAACTCTGAAATTTCTTGTAAATCTGATGTTTTTGTTTCCAAACGAATCCTTAAAGCTCGTGAACGTTATAAATTGAGACGCCTTAAGAGAAATTCAGTTTCTTCTTGCACTTTTTCTGATTTTTAATCAAAAGACCCTCGTCCTTTTCGAGAAGTCTTGGTGAATGGAATTTCTATTTTAGCCTTGTTTGATAGTGGAGCTACGGTGACGTGCTTAGGCAAAGATTGTTTATCCTTTGTTGACAAATTGAATTTGAAAATTATTCCGGTCTTTAAGTGCACCGTTGGTACTGCCAGCGGACAGCGTGTATCTTGTGCAGGCAAAGTTAAAGTTCAGCTTAGTTTTAATGGTTTAACTAGATCCATGGAGGTTTACTTGATTCCGGGCCTTGAAAATTTGATGTACTGCGGCGTTGATTTTTGGAAAGAGTTCAGCGTAGCACCCAAACTCATAAGCAGTCTCGAGATCGGTTCTATAGGTGAAGATTCTGATATGCACATCTTAACGGATGATCAGTTAGTCCAGCTTGAGAAAGCTAAAGAGAGTTTTATGGATTTCGAGAAGCATGGTCTTGGGAAGACGCATTTAGAGGAACACGTCATTGATACTGGCGATGCGGTCCCGATTAAACAGCGTCATTATCCCGTGTCTCCCGCCATAGAATCTCTCATCTATAAAGAACTCGATCGCATGCTGAGTTTGGGGGTTATTGAGCCCAGTACGTCACCGTGGAACTCTCCCGTCACTTTGGTCCGTAGGGGTGAAAAGAATAGGTTGTGCCTAGATGCACGCAAGTTGAATGAGGTCACCATCAAAGACGCGTATCCTCTGCCGTTTATAGACGCATTATTGGGTCGTCTCCAAGACACCTATTTTATTTCTAGTATTGATCTTAAAGACGCCTTTTGGCAGGTGCCCTTATCGGTAGACAGTCGTCCGAAGACCGCGTTTACAGTTCCGGGGAGACCACACTATCAATTTACTGTCATGCCGTTCGGGTTGTGCAATGCAGCCCAACGGTTATGTCGGTTAATGGATAGTGTGATCTCACCGGAACTGAAAAACAAAGTCTTCGTTTATCTTGACGATCTTTTGGTAGTCTCACCCGACTTTGAATCTCATGTGGTACTGCTTCGTCAAGTAGGGGAAATGCTGTCTAGGGCAAATCTCACGATCAACTTGAAAAAGTCAAAATTCTGCAGGCGTCAGTTAAGGTACCTCGGATATATAGTGGGTGAAGGAAAACTTAAGCCGGATCCGTCCAAAATAGATTCGATCACCGACATACCAATCCCCAAGACAGCTCGGGAAGTTAGACGATTTTTAGGAATGGCTTCATGGTTCCGGCGGTTCATTCAGAACTATGCCGAAATTACAGCACCTCTCACTAGGACTTTAAAGAAAGGTAAACCATTCTCCTTTGATGATCAGGCGATAGAAGCTTTTAATAAATTAAAGGTAGCGTTGACTACCAGTCCTGTTTTACATCATCCAGTCTTTGACAAAAGGTTCTACGTCCAGTGTGACGCTTCAAACCTTGGGCTAGGTGCGGTCTTGTACCAACTAGACGCTGTTGGTATGGAACGTCCCATCGCCTTTCATTCTGCGCAGCTCTCCAAGGCTGAGCAGAATTACAGTGTGACGGAGCGGGAGTGTTTGGCAGTCATTAGTGCGATAAAGAAATTTCGCCCCTTTATCGAGATGATGCCATTCACTGTCGTGACGGATCACAGCGCGTTGAAATGGCTGATGGGACAGAAGGACCTCAGTGGTCGGTTGGCAAGATGGAGTTTAAAACTCCAAGCCTTTAATTTTGAAATCCAGCACCGCAAGGGATCACAAAATGTCGTAGCCGATACACTTTCTCGCGTTCACCTGGACGAAGTCAATATGTTTGTTGACGAAATGCCTCTTGTTGATTTAGATTCACCCGAGTTTAAAGGTGAAGAATATACACAATTAGTTTCCATGGTGCAGGAAAATCAGGACAGTTTACCAGATTTGAAAATTAGCGATTCGTTTGTTTACAAAAAGACACTCCCGTCAGATGGTACTCCGGTACATGAAAATTTCATTTGGAAACTTTGGATTCCAAGTTCATTAACCGAATCACTTATTGAAAAGACGCACACTTCTTCTGTAAATTGTCATTGTGGTATAGGACGTACGATCGCGGCACTGAGGCAATATTTTTATTGGCCTAAGATGGCTCAACAAGTCCGAAATTTTATTAATCACTGCATTGTTTGTAGACAAACCAAAGCCCCAAATCACATTTTAAGACCCAAGATGAGAACCGAAACCGTAACCGATAGACCATTTCAAAAGATTTTTATCGATTTCATTGGACCTTTTCCGAGGTCAAGGTTGGGAAACACGTATATCTTTATTGTGTTAGACCACTTGACAAAATTTGTTTTGTTGAAACCACTAGCCAAAGCGAACTCGAAAAACATTATCAAATTTTTGGAAACCGAAGTGTTCCATAAATTTGGCGTGCCACAAATTGTCCATTCCGATAACGGAAAGCAATTTACTTCTTTAGAATTTTCTTCGTTTTTAAATAAATATGGATGCCGACCGATTAGAAATGCCGTGTATTCGCCGCAGGCGAATGCATCGGAACGCGTAAATAGGACTATAATCGCGGCGATCCGAACTTATGTTTCGGAAGACCAACGCGATTGGGACCGAAATATATCGTCCATAGAATGTTCTTTGAGGTCCACTTTTCACACGACACTCGGTTGTTCACCGTATTTCGCATTATTCGGCACCCACATGGTTACACACGCGAGCACTTATGATTTAGCACACAAACTAGGAGTTTTAGAAGACGGTATGGTTGAAATAGTTCCGAAACACGATGTTTTGAATTTAGTCCGCGAAACGATTAAAACGAAAATACACGATTCTTTTGAAAAATCTGCGGCTCGGTATAACACTAGGACTCGCGACGTCAGTTTCAAACCGGGGCAGGAAATACTTAGAAGAAACTTCATTTTGAGTGACGCTTCGCGCCATCTTAACTCTAAGTTATGTCAAAAATTTGTAAAGTGCAGAGTTGCCAGATGTGTAGGAAACTCCTTGTATGAAATTGAAGACCTTCAGGGAAGGAAAATAGGCGTTTATCACGCGAAAGACTTACAGCACATGGTGCCAACAAAATAATTTGCCCGGCTTTTGTTTTTTTATGATTTTTTTCCTGTTCAATTTTGAATCAGGGTCGCGGTTCTTCCCCACCCCTTAACATAACTCGGTTAACTTCCCGAATCAGTATGGCTTCGGCAGGCCTATGCCAACGTGTTCGGGTTTGTTATGTTAACCTTGTATAACAACGGCGTAAGCCGCTGCGTATACGACGTCGTGATTGTGTGCAATACAGCACACAGTCATCGTGTGTTCCTCTTCACACAATTTTTGTTTTTCTTTTTTGTCGATGTGGCATCACTGCTAATTGCAAATGTCAGGCACCAAAGGCAATGACAAATTGCAATCATTCGAATAAAATTGTGGTGGCGGTAACATCCCTGAAAAGGAAAAAAAAATAACAAAGTGTAATTCGTGAATATTGGGAAGTAAATCCCAACCTCACTCAATTCGCATAACGAATAAGTAATTTCCCAATTGGAAAATTATTTCATAGCCCCAAGTACGGGTAAAACCATAAGAAACGGTGAGTTTTGTGGAAAAGAAAATTTGTTGAATTCAATTATAAAGAATTCATGTTTTTTTCCTGATTGCAGTTGTGAAATTCATAATTACACGTGTTGCCGCATTTGTGCACTACAACCACCGGCAGATAACCTCGCTTAATTAGTGCAACGGCGAACAAATTAGTTGAGGAAAACCAACCATCGTTTTAGCCCGCTTTATGGAACAATTAAACAATTTGCAATAAAAAGGAAAATTAAATCCGCCACCACAGCCTAGAATTTTTTTTGTCGGCCATTATCCACGTTGTGTAACTAACGTTACATTAAGCCACCACAACCACCTCGAAAAATAGAACTTTCTGGAACTTTTTGCCAGCATTCCCGTTTGCGACACAATAGAAGGAAGCCACAACTCACAGAACCACCTTCACACAAAAGCATCCATTAACAACATTGTGATTGCCGCCATTTTATACACAATTTCAATCTGCATTAGAGAGGAGATGTTAATCCAAATTAAGGGTAATGCCTACCCTCCAACTGTAAGTACGCAATATAACACACAGATATAGTCGGTGCAACCATCCTGCTCCTTCCTGGTAACCCATACCAACCAGTTACAGACCGGGAGGTGTGGGACCAGTTTTTTTTGCTGTTTTCCTCGACGGTGAAGCCGAGTAGTCATCTTTATATTTTGGAAACCAGTTCCTACATCCAGCCCTCGACGTCAGCAGAGCAAATTATTTATTTCTTTCTCTTTTTAAGTATTCTCCTGGCATTGCACTTTGTATGCACACATACATAGCCATAGCCCTGTATGTATGTATATAAGAAATTAATGTTGTTGTTGGACCTGTAACGGTTCGTCTCCGCGTGCAAAAAGAAGATGAAGGTAATCATGAAAGCTTTGCAATAACGGTTTAACAGAAACGTTTTAGTGTACGTTGTTGTTGTATTGTTCTCATTTCCATTTTCGAATAAGAAATTTACAACGACAACATCTTTCTGTTTCTTTCTATCAACGATAAATCCAACTCACTTTAGTGAGAGAAAACAAATTCTTGCTCTCTTTGATGATTTTTTTTATCTCTTTTTGGGAAAGAGAAATAGTCGGCTAAATCAACAACTGTTGTAGTTTCTTTCTATTAGCATTTCTCGTGCTTTTCCAATTTCATCTTCATTTTGTTCTGCGCTCGAGATTGTTTCTTTTTTCCAAATTTATGGGTATATTCGGCGTATGCCTGTTCACTTGTTGTCCATTGCTCATTGTAGGAAAATAACCCGTGATTACCCAGTGTAGTCCGGTCAGAAAATTTAGGTCCCTGAGAACATGATACTTGATATAGTACAATTTTCATCCGAATTTTGTTGAACAAATCTAGTATTCGATATTTTACTGACGGTTATTTCCTACAATAGTGATTCTTGTGGATGGATATTTCGAAGTTTTTTTTTCTGTTATTTGGTTAAATAATTTCGAGTGCGACTTTTCTTAAGCAAACAAAAGAACCTACAACAGATTTCTCCTATTTTTGGAAACTTCGTTTAAAACTCCGCGCCTTCTGATAAAAAGCATTTAAGAAATTTGTATACGTCGAGACTACGTTGCAGGTCGACAGATTGTGATTATCGTATACCGTGCAAATTTATTGGATGTTTTTATTGAATTTCGATCTTTGAAAAAAAAAATTATGTTTACGATCCATAAACACCATTTATTTATAAATCATATCAATCGCATACCTCGGTTAAAATATATGCATATATAGACATATGTATACCCAATTTTAAGAATCTTTTCGACGTTAAATTGACCTGTGGTCAACCAAAATAGTAAATGATACTTTTTTTGTTGATGCGGACATTTCCGATTTTTTTGTTTTGTACTGCATATGGTATATATATGCATATGTTCTAATTAATAATTTTACCTGATAATTATATAATGTCAATCCCATTATTTATGATCTCCGTCCATCTATCCTTATTGGATATTCACCTTCAGCATTTTATCCAGTGAGCTCATTTGGTAGAAAAATTGAGGGTAGTATTAAATATTTTGGTGCACAGTGGCCCGAACGGGAATGACATGCAGAAGCAAATTTGAATTTTTGTGTGTATTTCTGAACTGAATATAAATTGAATTGTTTTAATCGATTTTAAACTTATTATCAGTTAGATAATAATTGAATAGTGATTTACTATAAGACTACTTCTAAGCATTTATTGATTGTTCTTATTATAACGAATAGTTATAAATAAACATGTTTTGAATTTTGAAATTAATCATTATGAGGTTCTAATTGAACATTATAAGGTAAGGTAAAGGTAAGGGTCAGCCAAGCCAAATTTTTGGGAGTCATCATCATCGATGAGACTCATTGGGGATTTTGTAGAAAATCCATTGGGAGGGCATGGTATCCCAACAAACACCTTGGGTACCCATATCAACAACAACAACATCATATCATTGTTTTGAAATAAAGCATCCTGTTTGTGATTGATAATGAATCAATTTTGTTTATGGCTAGTCAGGAGTGGCCACTGAGCTAGACCGAATTTCTTCAATGGCAAGTGTATACCAGCGACATCTTGGTATGCCTCATTCCCCTTTACACTCCGACATAGTTACATAACAATTATATACATACACACTAAATAAAATGTAAATAAACAATTGTTGTTGTCATTGCCATACAATAACAAAAACAACTTTCATTTCGTTTCGAACGCATGGTTGTATTTGGCAGCTCAAGGACGGGTTTTTCAAATGAGATTACCTTCTTATTCTGCCATGCGAACACACATATTGCTTCATCATCCAAGTGGTTTTTCATTTTTCCTCCAACTCCAGTTCAGATTTCCAAAAAAACTCTAACTCCACTTCAAAAATAATTTGCGTCTCGTGAATTACAGCAATGTTCGTATCTTTATGGGTACTTTACACGATATGTTTTTTACATATGAGTTGTCACTTTGCATATACATTTTGTATGGCAAAAGTGACAACTCATATGTAAAAAACATATCGTGTAAAGTACCCATTAGTTTGTATTTCTTTATTTTTTTTACACAAATTCTTATAATTTTAGACACTCGTTCTGGTGTTCAGAAAAAAAGACTGCGACTGTAGGAATAAAAAAATTTGCTTGCTTGGCTAGGGATCTATAAGCGAGTGCTTTTAAAATGTATCGAGCAGCATTTTTCATAACTCCCTGTGGAATGCATCGAAAGATGTATTGAAATCATAACTCTGCTTTGCACTACTTCCAAACTTTTTTGCTGGGGATGAGAACACAATGGATTTTTGTTGCTTATTTTTTCCGCCTCACTTCAAAGCACAGAAGAGAAATTTTATTTTGAATATGACAGCACGAAGAGCGGCCTCATTAGTGGGATTCTCAAACGCATTTTTTGGGTCCGACAAAAATCGGTAAAATTAAAACGAAAAATAATTGGTCTGTTCCAGAACTGCAAAAATCTACTAATTTTTACTATTTTTTCCGATAACATAAAAGAAAATATTTTATCGTAGTAACAATTAGCATGGCATAATAATATAGGTAAAGTCATTAGAATAATGACAATACAACTCTGTAAATCTGTAACTCATCAATCAAAAAAAAAAAAAAAAAATACAAATACAGCCATGCGTATATGCGTCATCGTTTTCAGATATGACAAGAAATGACAAAAGCAACATCCAATTGTAAATAAACAAAATACTGGCAGAAATAATTTGTAATGTAATCATGTATGAAATTGGCTCCAATTACTTCAATGGTGTGTAATAATAAAAATTGTTGGAGCTCAAGTCATATAACGTTGAAAGTAAAATTTTTTTTGCAACAAACAATAATACAAACATTAGTATGACATGTGATATATGCATGTAAAAAAAGTGATGGTGTGCAATTAATCGCCTTTAAAGCATCTAAAATATGTATTTGGTGGTTTCAGCAATTAAAAACCCAGTAGATATGTTTGCACCGAATAAGTTTGGCGATAAACAATGAGCAATGTGTGGTATTCTGGTATTCTACCTATTTAGGGGGTAAGATGTTTGTAATTGAAGTCAATCTAGTGCATTTAAGTCTGAATTTTTAATAATTTCGTTTGTAGCTCTATTGGGTTGATAACTGCGACAATGAAACAATAAAAAACTCCATCCATACGTCCCGAGATATGTGCCTCTGAAGTTCCGAAAATTCCGTTGTTTACTTGGAATAGAAAAGTTTGTTCTCATGTCCCAGATTTGCACCTGTCCATAGGAGAAAGTCTTACATCCCGGACCGAAGCCCGACAATATAGATATACATTATACTGTGTATGATATTCCTTAAAGTTTACGATGGTAATGATTACCATGATCCATTGAAAAATTGCGAAGTTATAAACAAGAGAATTTTCTGAACTTGAAAGGCCCATATCGCGGGAAGCATGGGATTATTTCATTCGACGAACTTTATATTTTTGTAATTAGGATGAAAAGCTCCAGCTGGAGAGTATTGAATTTGCTCAATTACCGTAATTATAAGCGTTTAATTTTACCAGTTTATGTCGGTAACGTGAAAACGAGCTAGAAAGAGTATTTTGTTATAGTTTTATGTACACAACAACTTCGCTTTTACAAACTCAGGCCATCAATGGAATACAACTAAATAGACATGAGTGCTAAATATATAGAAGATTAAGCATTGTTTGACGATTCTTTATGATGATTTTCGAGAACCTTCAAATAAGAAACTCACTGAGTGAGTGAGCGATACGTTGAAAATTTAAATCACATTTGACACAAGGTATTGTCATGGATATGCTGTTATATTTCAATAAAAATATCTTCGTAGAACTAGTTTAATTCAATGGTGGGGGTATAGAACGTCTGTAGGCCATATGTCCGAACATGTATGGTGTTAATGGAAGTCTGAATATTTCGTGGTAGATGAAAATTCGACAAAATACATGTATTTAAAATTAATACCGCGTGACACCATTATCAAACGCACGTACCTCTTCTTAGATTATTTTAAAATGAATACCAACAGAAACATTTTTGTTTTTTTATATACATATAACATTTTAGAACAATATATTTTTATTTAATTTTCAACAGTATTTCATATCGGATATTTGTATAGTTTATGCGTTAGATGACAACTTAAAATCCAAAACCGTACATTTGAAAAGTTTTAGTAGTTTGAAGATAAATTTAATAACGATTATAGTTTCATTTTTGCCAATTTAGAAAATCCTTTCAATTTGCTTTTTGCTTTCACTATTCCGGGAGGTACAGTACATATGGGGGATATACCAAAACATGGACCGATATAGCCCATCATCGAACTTGACCTGCCTGCAAACAAAAGAGACATCTTCTCAAAATTTCAGCGTCCTATCTCCATTTTTGAGGATGCTAGAGTGATTACCACAGACGGACGTACATAAATCGACTCAGAATTTTATAGGGTCGCAAATGAATATTTCAATGCGTTACAAACGGAAAAACAAACTTAATATACCCTCCATACTATGGTGGAGGGTATGAAAACAAATAATAAAGACTAGTCGCAGAAATATAATTTTAGTATACGCCATACTGACTTAGTTTGTTTCGATGAAGACAATGTCATCGACTTAAATAATCATGTTTTAAATAAATATTTATCCATTTTCAATTGAGTCAACGGTATCATTATTTTCCAAGAATTCACGTTCCCCATTCATACCCATAAAACATTCCGTATTTTCCAAGAATTCAAGTTCATCATCTGAGCCCATAAAATTTTCAGTACTTTCTTTTCTTGAAATATTTGTAATCTTACTCAAGCTCGTCATATCCGGATGTAACAACAAATCGTACGGCAGTTGGTAATAAATAACATCCTCTGGAAATCTTTAAAATATCAGATGGCAAAAAGTGGTCTCCGCATATAAATTCTTTACCACTGAAATTAATCCCACATGCTTCTGACCACTTCAAGCGCATTACCTCATCTGTTGGGATGTGGAAGAAGGAACTATTTCTTCCACAGTCCTTTTTTTCACACAGAAAGCAGGATCTCATTTTGAAAAATTGAAAATATTTCGTTTGAAATCACAATTTGTAAATTCAAATTAATTTTAAAGGTAACTGTCATAAAAGTATGTATACATAAATACTATTTGCCACAATTGACAATTGCATGTTTTCATTTCATTTGAAAGTTGAGTGTTGTCAAAGACAAATTTTTAAAAAAAATTGTAATCATATGTTTGCCTGACTTTACCTCTCTTATTATGCCATGAACAATTAGTAGCTTCTTGCAGGCATTTGAAAACGGGGGATCAAGGCAAATTTGTAAAAGGTATATGCATGAATTACAACAACTAACAAATTTACAAAAACAACATTGTTGTTATTGAAAATTAATTAATTAAAAGTTAAATATTGAATAATAGGGTCGTTCCAAATTTTTTTTTCAAGACACACATAAGCTGTGTTCCTTTACTTACCTGAGGTTAACATTTTAACCATTTGTTAGTCCCGGGCCACACTACAGTAATTTCACTGAAATTTTGATATGAAATTATGCGTCTCTTGATCGACGTCCATAGTAGAGTAAAATCATAAAATTGCTGTAGTGGGGAATTCGATTTAAGAACACCTAATTTCATGAAATTCACGCTAGTGTGGACCGGGACTTACCATTTTTAACCTGGCAAAACTGGAAGCAATTTTTAAGAGAGTGAGAGGGGAGAGAGAGCGAAAATGGCTTTCTCTTTTACCGCTACCAGCAATGTTCATGAGAGAGCAATTTTGAACAATTTTGACACTTTTCTCTTTCACCACTCCTGCCATTAAAAAAGTAAAGGAACAAAGCTATAAATACATTTTGAAAATCCTCTAAAATAGAACAAATTTGAATCAAAATGTAAATATTAAACATTCAGAACTCCCGTAGTGCTTGATTTACATTTACGAAATCCACTCGATTTCAACTGTCAAATCCATAGGTTAAACGTCAAATGAAATCCAATGGATTTCAGATGAGATTTCATTTGATGTTTGAGCCATGGTACAATAATTCTTAGGTAGGCCACAGCTAACAGCTGATTACAATTTTTTTTTTTGTTATGGCTTAATCTGTCAAAACCGTGTTGACATGCAGAGTTGATATTTATTATTGATCAAAAAATTCAACTCTGTTTTGTTTTCATTTCAACATTTCGTTCTTCTTCTTCTTCTTTGTTTACTCATCCGTTATCATTCATCAAAACAATTTTGACGTTTTACGCCATAGCGACAGGGTTGTATTTTTTTGGCGATTCTCATACCTGGCCTACCTATGAATTATTGTACCATGGTTTGAGCTATGGAATTGACAGTTGAAATCGAGTGGATTTCGTAAATGTAAACTTAGCATAGGTCATTTTTATTACACGTTTAGGATGAAAAGCAGTATTTTATGTAGCAATTTTCGAAGTTTCAAATTTCATGAGGTAACCTCATTTAAAAAAAGTAAAAATCGTATATACATCTCTGGACTTATAGATATGCTCAATTACAGATTAATTGAACGTTTCCAACCCTGCACGACAGAAAAAATCAAAAGCAACTTTTGCTCATGGTTCAATAAGAAAGGTTAACCAAATCTTTCTGTCAATTTGAATTTTTTCTTTCGATTGTTTCTAAAACGTCAAAACAATATACACATCTGTGTATAGCTTTGTTCCTTTACTTTTTTAATGGTAAGAGTGGTAAAAGAGAAAAGTGTCAAAATTGTTCAAAATTGCTCTCTCATGAACATTTTTACCAGAAAAGTAAAGGAACGGAAAAATGGTAGATCCGGCAGCAATGTCAGAAAAAAACATAAAAAAATCAATTTTCGTCTTTTATTCCACAATTTTTAATTTAGTGTTGTCAGTGTTCGACTTTTTCTTCGATTTTTCGTCCATTTTGTGAAATAATCGTCAAACAAAAGTCGAAAAATCAGTTCTGCCATTTTCTACCTGCAGAAATTTTGCTGGTAGCCTGTGGTAGAAGAGAAAGCCATTTTCGCACTCTCTCGCCTCTCACTCTATTAAAAATTGCTTACAGTTTTGCCACTTTTCGGGGTTAAGGAACGCTTTGCAGGTTAAAAATGGTAACAAATCGTTAAAATGGTAACCTCAGGTAAGTAAAGGAACACAGCTTATATGTGTGAGCTGTTTGAATAATATGCCAAACAATACGAAAAACAATCGAATTCAATGATTTTCAAAATTGTTTTTAGAAAATTTGTGTGGAAGAAATTCGTCAACTTATCATTAAAACAAACAAACATTTTATCATATCCACAGCTTGATTATGTGGAGAAACCTTGGCCCTTCATTCATTTTTCGCGTTTTTTATAAAGTGCTCAAAATTGGTATTGTAAACAAACACACTTGTTGCTTTTTTGTTTACTAATTTTACAATCGTTACTGTAAACAAATTGTAGGCCCGAAAACATTGACGAATTTCGGATTTTTAAGGTAGAAACCATGGTATAATAAAGTGGTGGTAGGCCAGTAGTGGAGTTCTGTAACTCATTTTTCTAGTTACCGACAAAAACAACAACTATATTTTTGTTGTCAAATTACCGAAAATTTTCGGTAATTGAAGAAATTATAAGCATTTTAAATTTACCGACAACTTAATTTTTCTTCTTCTTTTAAAGAGTTTTTATGTGATCGTGATCGTTGAAAGGTTCTATCAGACCCCAGATATCACATTCTATTTGCATAGATAAATTTGTTGTATTCCTCACTATATTATTTTGAATTTTAATCATACATTTGTTAAATTATTTTTTTGAGTAGTGATAACATATAATGAATTTTTATAATTTAATTCATCTTCATCAATTCAATTCAACATTAAATCAAAGCCATCGGGCCAAGGCTTTGATTTAATGTTCGGTTGTTAAATAAATAAATAAAAATAAATAAATGTCGGTAACTCAAAAATGAGTTAGAGAATCGCACTACAGGTATGAAAATAACTGAAAAATACAACCGTGCAACCATGGCTTAAAACGTCAAATGGCATGGTACAATAATAGGTGTGTTCGTTTACTCAACAATTTGTACAAGTTCTGTAACTTCTTGTAATCGACTAAGGTCTTTTGCATTGTACTGTAGAGTAAACGAACAACATCCAGTAACAATTCGTACAAATTTTGAGTAAACGAACACTCATTATATATGTAGGTTGATGTATCTGTATAGTTAGATCGTTTTACAAAAACATATGGAAAATTTATCTTGTGCTAATTCTCTTTGTGTCAGTTTTGGACTTCAAAATGAAAAACTTTTTATTTTGACGCAGGCCTTCGGTCTTGTTTTAAGAATTTCTTCTACGGACAGGTGCAAATCTTGTGCACGGAAACAAAATGTTCTTTTAAATTGTAATTTTTTTAAGCTAACAAATACATTTTGGGAACTATAAGGCTCATATCTTTGGATTTTGGTTTGGACGAGAAGATTTACCTGTGGTTAAAATTTCAGGTTTTTCCGTCAGCTGGTAGAATAATCAATTTGTGCCCAATACAATTTCACTTTTGTGCTTAACCCTGCGTTTACACATGACAGGCCAGTTGAGTACATGTATTGATTGTCAAAACCCCAAAACATGCCTGTGTGACGTAGGCGTCCAGACAACTGCAAACACAGTTGTAGAATTATGAATGAAAATCGTCGATTTCTTTTTGTTTTCCATTGACATATTTTGTTTTTGTTAATTTTCTTTTGTTTTCAATACATTTCAATTATTATCTCACTTATTTTTACAAAAAAAGTCAAAAATTTGTTAACTCGGCTGTCTGTGAAAAAATGATGGAGAGCTGGGAGACAACCGACAAAGGTATGTATGTGTTAGTAAATCAGAGTTGTATTTGCAGACAGACTGTCTTGTGTAAACGCCAAGTAAGGGGAGGCTGAAAAATAAGCAATAAAAATCCATTGTGTTCTCACTAGAGCTGGCAAAAAATCGATGGCACTATCGATAATATCGATTATTATTTAAAAATTCAATATCGATAGATAGTTTTGCCTATCGATATTATCGGAATAAAAACCCCTAACCTGAAATCCATTGAAATAAATAGAAATTTCGCTGCTTTTATGTGTGTCTGTAAGAACGTAAGTCCGTAGTCACACGTACACATTTTTCGGTAAAATAAAATGTATTTTTTTTACATTTTTTATAAAATAAAAGCAATTGTTTATTCTCCTTTACATTTCTGTGAACTACTTTTGCATAAATTCAAGAAATCATTGACATTTCCGCCATTTTCATCTCCAAATTAATGTTGATGACAACTTAACGATAATATCGATAGCAATCGATATTTTAAAACATTATATCGAAAATATCTAATATTGGGAATATCGATGGTTTGCCAGCTCTAGTTCTCACCTGTACATTTCTTAGCAAATACACAGAAGCATCTACCTTGGTAATTGTGTCATTTCTGCTACGTTGTCTATAGTCACGTTACGCACTAACTACATAGTATAAAACGAAAAATAACGAATTCATTTTATTTGCATCAACACGGCATATTGATTGATCTTGCCTTGATTTGCATTGTTTAGCGGGAATGACAGTTTAAAAAGTTATTTGTTTTTGAAGAAAATGTCTGGAACTATATCGAATTTGAGCAATAATGCATATATATGGTGTACGCGTATGCGTAAGGAGGGCTTTGATAACTCTGAATCTCCGCTCTTTAAGGCGAACAACGGTAATACATCATCTGAGTGGAAAATGCGAATAGATTGGGATGCTTATATGTTATCGGTGATGTTGGTTTCGGTATCTTCTGACGCTGAAAACAAATTGTTCGAGTTAACTACATATTGCAGAGGCACAGAATCCACAGAAACTGTTTCAATGAAACAATCCAAAGACTACATTGCTATCGGTACGATGAGAGGTTGTGATTGTAAACGTATGCACATTTTCATTAAGATAAATGTCTGTGAACCCAAACGCAAATTACTATGGAATGTAACAAATGATCTTGCCAAGGCTTTAGCTAGCGAAAAGTTTAGCGACATAATACTTGTTGCAAAAGGAGGCATTGAATACAAAGCCCACAAAGCTCTTCTAAGTGCCCGTAGTGAAGTTTTCGATGCAATGTTTCGTATTGACTGTCTGGAGAGTAAATGCAATCGTGTTGAAATCGATGATATAGAAGCTGATGTATTGGGGGAAATGTTAAACTATATATACACGGGAAAGGAAGTACCTGAGAAAATGATCCCCGATCTTTTTATGGCCGCCAATAAATATGCCCTGGTGGGTTTAGAATCTATGTGTGCAGTAATTTTAACACAATCCATAGATATAAGTACGGTGGCTGATATACTCTTATTAGCAGAACGTGTTTCCCACGAACGTTTAAGAAAGGAGGCTTTAACATTCCTTAAAACAAACATTAGAGAAATCGTTGAAACAGAAAGCTGGAAACGTATTCAAAAGATTGAGAAGAAATTCTGTTTGGAAGTTCTAAATAAAGCTATTTTTGATCTGGAATAATGAATTTTGAGAACTGAATATATTGAATTATAATTAACGTTTCAATATAATCATCTGTAATCATCTATCCTTTTTTAATACATTCACTTTTATGAAATTTTTAAGAATATATATATATATATATATATTGTTATTTTGTTTGTTGTTGTGAATTGAATAAAAACATTTTTATGTTGTCTTTAAAAATAGTTTTTTTTTACAATTTCTTCACCAAGAAGACTGTGGCTTCGTATAAGAACCCCCATGTGATCTTTTATAAGAAGACTTCATATAGTGCATACAGTTAGTGTGCGGCATGTCGTTCGGACCTGGAGGAGGTTTCATGTCAATGATATAAAAGAGTCTTTATGGGAAATAGTTTCTTTTTTTCAGAAAAACGTTTCCCTAATATAAATCGAACATAAGCTCTGTCTGGTTACTCTGATCCGGATCGTTCGATTGAACGAGATGGCCCAACTCTAGTAACGATACGGAAACATAAGCTTTGTTCCTTTACTTTTTAATGGTAGAAGTAGTAAAAGAGAAAGCTGCTAAAATTGACTACGTATACATTTTATATTTTTTAATTCTAAATATATATATATATATATATATATATATATATATATGTATATGTCAAAATTTATAAACAGAGGCGAAAAAAAATTTGAGGCTAATTTCTTTTCTGTCAATTCAGGTAGATACATACAAAACATTTCCGAGAAAATGTTGTTCCCGTAGTTATTTTTGTTTGACGAAATAGAAAATACCAACTGATCGAACTTGAACTGCTAAAATAAGTTATGCTATGTTTACATTTACGAAATCCACTCGATTTCAACTGTCAATTCCTTTGCGTATATGTCAAATTAAAACTCATTTGAAATCGATTGGATTTCATTTGACGTTTGAGCTATGGAATTGACAGTTGAAATCGAGTGGATTTCGTAAATGTAAACATAGTATTATTGTAAATTAAATTCTCATACAAAACACAACAAATGCTGAATTTTTACGTGTATAACATTAAGTTTATTTGTTTTCTTTTTTCGAGATACTTCTACCAGTTTCTGTACAGTTTGACGTTTCTATACCTCACAGCGAATTTAAATGACAAATATGCATTTTGACAGCTCAAATCGAAATCATCTGATTTTGCTGGAGGACCAATTGGGCCATGACTTCTACCTTCTATAAATGTGACGTGCCTGTCACGTTACGCACTAACTATCCTTGTGTGAATCGAAAAATAACGAATTCATTTAATTTGCGGAATAAGTCTGTTTAAGTTATTTTTGTTTTCCTAGAAAATGCATGGAGCTATATCGACTTTGAGCACAAATGCATATTTGTGGTGTATAGTAGTGCCTGATTGGGATAATCCTGACATTAGCGAATCTCCGCTTTTTATAGCGACCAACGGTATTACCACATCTAAATGGAAAATGCGAGTAGATTATGATACTCGTAAGATATCCGTGATGTTGGTTGAGGCATCTACTGATGCGGAAAACAAATCATTCGAGGTAACTACATATTATTCAGGCACAGAAACCACAAAAACGGTTTCAATAAAAGAAGCCAATAACTACATCACTATCGGCAAGACGAATGACGGTATAAACTGCGAATATATGCACATTTTCATTAAGATAAATGTCGTCTGTGAACACAACAACCAGAGATTTTTGTCGAATGTTAAAAACGATCTTGCCAAGCTTTTAGCTAGCGAAAAGCATAGCGATATAATACTTGTTTAATACTTGTTGCAAAAGATGGCATTGAATACAAAGCCCACAAAGTTATTCTAAGCGCCCGTAGTGAAGTTTTTGATGCAATGCTTCATAATGAATGTCTGGAGATTAAATCCAATCGTATTGAAATTGATGATATAGAAGCTGATGTCTTGCGGGAAATGTTAAACTATATATACACTGGTAAAGAAGTGCCTGCAGAAATGGCTACCGATCTTATTATGGCTGCCAATAAATATGCCCTGGTGGGTTTGCAATCGATGTGTGAAGTCATTTTAACACAATCCATGGATGTAAATTCGGCTGCCGATATACTCTTAATAGCGGAACGTATTTCCCATGAACGATTAAGAAAAACGGCTGTATCATTCATTATAAGAAACATCGAAGACGTCGTTAAAGCAGAAAGCTGGAAACGTCTGCAAGGGATTGACCAAAAATTGTGTTTGGAAATTCTAAATGGAGCTATTTTTGAACATGTGGAATAATTTCCTGATTATCATGTTATTTCTACGTCACAAAACTGAAATGTAATTTAAGTTCGAAAGTAATCATACATTGTTTTATGAAATTGATTCTAAGAATGTTTTTATCTCAGTGAATTGAATTTCCGAATAAATATGTTTTTGTTGCCTTTAAAAATAAAAATTGGTTTTTGTTTTTTTTTTATACAATTTCCTTAACAAGAAAACATTGTGGACTCCTATGAAAACCCCTCATGCTCTTCTATGCGGTCTTCTATAAGAAGGCTTCACGTACATCTAAAAAGTTAATATGGATTTCTTCTATGACTATCTGCCTCAACAAAAAATATAGTCTTATGATCGGTATTAAAGATAGTTTTAGGGTCCTTTGTATTCTTTAAGATCTTGTTTAAGAAGAACTTATGGCTTAACTGCTAGAAAGATTTACACTGGTTTTGAAGACATAGGCTGACTTCCGAAACGTCTGTTGCTTTGTAGTCGTGCATGAAATTAGGGGTTCTTAGATCGAATTCCCCACTACTGCAGATTCGTAAAATTACTGTAGTATAGAACTCGATCTAACAACTGATAGCTTCATGCACGACTACAAAGCAACTGACGTTTCGGATGTCAACAATATTCTGCATACTGGGCAGATGTTATATGTTGTCCAATAGGAATTGAGATGATTTCATAGTCCAAACTATTCTGATTTGACTTGGAAACTGATACTACTTCTCCATAATAAGAAATAGTTCTGGAAATATCTCACCATCGTTAACTAATTGATTTTGTTCGAAACTCTAGCTATTCAGCAAGTATTCTATACGAAAACTAGCTATTCAGCAAGTTTTCTATAGGAAAACTAGCTATTTAGCAAGTTTTCTATACTAAAACTAGCTATTCAGCAAGTTTTCTATACGAAAACTAGCTATTCAGCAAGTTTTCTATACGAAAACTAGCTATTCAGCAAGTTTTCTATACGAAAACTAGCTATTCAGCAAGTTTTCTATACGAAAACTAGCTATTCAGCAAGTTTTCTATACGAAAACTAGCTATTCAGCAAGTTTTCTATACGAAAACTAGCTATTCAGCAAGTTTTCTATACGAAAACTAGCTATTCAGCAAGTTTTCTATACGAAAACTAGCTATTCAGCAAGTTTTCTATACGAAAACTAGCTATTCAGCAAGTTTTCTATACGAAAACTAGCTATTCAGCAAGTTTTCTATACGAAAACTAGCTATTCAGCAAGTTTTCTATACGAAAACTAGCTATTCAGCAAGCTTTCTATACGAAAACTAGCTATTCAGCAAGCTTTCTATACGAAAACTAGCTATTCAGCAAGTTTTCTATACGAAAACTAGCTATTCACAAGTTTTCTATACGAAAACTAGCTATTCAGCAAGTTTTCTATACGAAAACTAGCTATTCAGCAAGTTTTCTATACGAAAATTAGCTATTCAGCAAGTTTTCTATACGGAAACTAGCTATTCAGCAAGTTTTCTATACGGAAACTAGCTATTCAGCAAGTTTTCTATACGAAAACTAGCTATTCAGCAAGTTTTCTATACGAAAATTAGCTATTCAGCAAGTTTTCTATACGAAAACTAGCTATTCATCAAGTTTTCTATACGAAAACTAGGAAAATATTCTTTAAATAATCCACGCCTATGTTTGGGGGTCTCAGGAAAATATTCTTTAAATAATCCACGCCTATGTTTGGGGGTCTCAGGAAAATATTCTTTAAATAATCCACGCCTATGTTTGGGGGTCTCAGGAAAATATTCTTTAAATAATCCACGCCTATGTTTGGGGGTCTCAGGAAAATATTCTTTAAATAATCCACGCCTATGTTTGGGGGTCTCAGGAAAATATTCTTTAAATAATCCACGCCTATGTTTGGGGGTCTCAGGAAAATATTCTTTAAATAATCCACGCCTATGTTTGGGGGTCTCAGGAAAATATTCTTTAAATAATCCACGCCTATGTTTGGGGGTCTCAGGAAAATATTCTTTAAATAATCCACGCCTATGTTTGGGGGTCTCAGGAAAATATTCTTTAAATAATCCACGCCTATGTTTGGGGGTCTCAGGAAAATATTCTTTAAATAATCCACGCCTATGTTTGGGGGTCTCAGGAAAATATTCTTTAAATAATCCACGCCTATGTTTGGGGGTCTCAGGAAAATATTCTTTAAATAATCCACGCCTATGTTTGGGGGTCTCAGGAAAATATTCTTTAAATAATCCACGCCTATGTTTGGGGGTCTCAGGAAAATATTCTTTAAATAATCCACGCCTATGTTTGGGGGTCTCAGGAAAATATTCTTTAAATAATCCACGCCTATGTTTGGGGGTCTCAGGAAAATATTCTTTAAATAATCCACGCCTATGTTTGGGGGTCTCAGGAAAATATTCTTTAAATAATCCACGCCTATGTTTGGGGGTCTCAGGAAAATATTCTTTAAATAATCCACGCCTATGTTTGGGGGTCTCAGGAAAATATTCTTTAAATAATCCACGCCTATGTTTGGGGGTCTCAGGAAAATATTCTTTAAATAATCCACGCCTATGTTTGGGGGTCTCAGGAAAATATTCTTTAAATAATCCACGCCTATGTTTGGGGGTCTCAGGAAAATATTCTTTAAATAATCCACGCCTATGTTTGGGGGTCTCAGGAAAATATTCTTTAAATAATCCACGCCTATGTTTGGGGGTCTCAGGAAAATATTCTTTAAATAATCCACGCCTATGTTTGGGGGTCTCAGGAAAATATTCTTTAAATAATCCACGCCTATGTTTGGGGGTCTCAGGAAAATATTCTTTAAATAATCCACGCCTATGTTTGGGGGTCTCAGGAAAATATTCTTTAAATAATCCACGCCTATGTTTGGGGGTCTCAGGAAAATATTCTTTAAATAATCCACGCCTATGTTTGGGGGTCTCAGGAAAATATTCTTTAAATAATCCACGCCTATGTTTGGGGGTCTCAGGAAAATATTCTTTAAATAATCCACGCCTATGTTTGGGGGTCTCAGGAAAATATTCTTTAAATAATCCACGCCTATGTTTGGGGGTCTCAGGAAAATATTCTTTAAATAATCCACGCCTATGTTTGGGGGTCTCAGGAAAATATTCTTTAAATAATCCACGCCTATGTTTGGGGGTCTCAGGAAAATATTCTTTAAATAATCCACGCCTATGTTTGGGGGTCTCAGGAAAATATTCTTTAAATAATCCACGCCTATGTTTGGGGGTCTCAGGAAAATATTCTTTAAATAATCCACGCCTATGTTTGGGGGTCTCAGGAAAAATATTCTTTAAATAATCCACGCCTGTGTTTGGAGGTCTCAGGAAAAATATTCTTTAAATAATCCACGCCTGTTTTTGGGGGGCTCAGGAAAAATATTCTTTAAATAATCCACGCCTGTGTTTGGGGGTCTCAGGAAAAATATTCTTTAAATAATCCACGCCTGTGTTTGGGGGTCTCAGGAAAAATATTCTTTAAATAATCCACGCCTGTGTTTGGGGGTCTCAGGAAAAATATTCTTTAAATAATCCACGCCTGTGTTTGGGGGTCTCAGGAAAAATATTCTTTAAATAATCCACGCCTGTGTTTGGGGGTCTCAGGAAAATATTCTTTAAATAACCCACGCCTGTGTTTGGGGGTCTCAGGAAAAATATTGTTTAAATAATCCACGTCTGTGTTTGGGGGTCTCTGGAAAAATATTCTTTAAATAATCCACGCGTGTGTTTGGGGGTCTCAGGAAAAAAATTTTCTTTAAATAATCCACGCCTGTGTTTGGGGGTCTCAGGAAAAGTATTCTTTAAATAATCCACGCCTGTGTTTGGGGGTCTCAGGAAAAATATTCTTTAAATAATCCACGCCTGTGTTTTGGGGTCTCAGGAAAAATATTCTTTGAATAATCCACGCCTGTGTTTGAGGATCTCAGGAAAAATATTCTTTAAATAATCCACGTCTGTATTTGGGGATCTCAGGAAAAATATTCTTTAAATAATCCACGTCTGTATTTGGGGGTCTCAGGAAAAATATTCTTTAAATAATCCACGCCTGTCAGGAAAAATATTCTTTAAATAATCCACGCCTGTCAGGAAAAATATTCTTTAAATAATCCACGCCTGTCAGGAAAAATATTCTTTATATAATCCACGCCTGTGTTTGGGGGTCCCAGAAAAAAATATTCTTTAAATAATCCACGCTTACGTTTGGGGGTGTTAGGAAAAATATTCTTTAAATAATCCACGCTTACGTTTGGGGGTGTTAGGAAAAATATTCTTTAAATAATCCACGCCTGTGTTTGGGGGTCTCAGGAAAAATATTCTTTAAATAATCCACGCCTGTGTTTGGGGGTCTCAGGAAAAATATTCTTTAAATAATCCACGCCTGTGTTTGGGGGTCTCAGGAAAAATATTCTTTAAATAATCCACGCCTGTGCTTGGGGGTCTCAGGAAAATATTCTTTAAATAACCCACGCCTGTGTTTGGGGGTCTCAGGAAAAATATTGTTTAAATAATCCACGTCTGTGTTTGGGGGTCTCTGGAAAAATATTCTTTAAATAATCCACGCCTGTGTTTGGGGGTCTCAGGAAAAAAATTTTCTTTAAATAATCCACGCCTGTGTTTGGGGGTCTCAGGAAAAGTATTCTTTAAATAATCCACGCCTGTGTTTGGGGGTCTCAGGAAAAATATTCTTTAAATAATCCACGCCTGTGTTTTGGGGTCTCAGGAAAAATATTCTTTAAATAATCCACGTCTGTATTTGGGGATCTCAGGAAAAATATTCTTTAAATAATCCACGCCTGTGTTTGGGGGTCTCAGGAAAAATATTCTTTAAATAATCAACGCCTGTCAGGAAAAATATTCTTTAAATAATCCACGCCTGTCAGGAAAAATATTCTTTAAATAATCCACGCCTGTCAGGAAAAATATTCTTTAAATAATCCACGCCTGTCAGGAAAAATATTCTTTATATAATCCACGCCTGTGTTTGGGGGTCCCAGAAAAAAATGTTCTTTAAATAATCCACGCCTGTGTTTGGGGGTCTCAGGAAAAATATTCTTTAAATAATCCACGCTTACGTTTGGGGGTGTTAGGAAAAATATTCTTTAAATAATCCACGCTTGTGTTTGGGGGTCTCAGGAGGAGCAAATTTTTATAGGAGGAGCAAATAGTGTTGTTTCATCTTATCCATATGATCTTTTTTAGATGTACATACCTTAAGACTTCTTATGAAAGATCTGAAGGACTTCTCATAAGTGACCACAATGTCCTCTTGTTGAATAAATTGTACAAATAAAAACAGCCAATTTTAATATTAAAGGCAACAAAAACACATTTTTATTCGTCAATTTCAATGGTTAAATTCACTGAGATAAAAAAACATTCTTAGAATCGCATTCAATGCATAGAAAAAGTATGGATGATCACATTGGTACTTAAATTAAAATTCACAGTAGGTATATTCAGTTTTGTGACATAGAAACAATAATCGAGAAATTATTTAAACTGTTTAAAAATATATCGGAACATAACATTAGAATTCAGTTAATCGGGAAATTATTAAAACTTTTCAAAAATATATGATTACATTGAAACTTAAATTAGAATTCACAGTATATTCAGTTTTGTCAGATATGTATATAAACAATAATCAGGAAATTAACCCATATGTTCAAAAATAGCTCCGTTTAGAACTTCCAAACACAGTTTTCGGTCAATCTCTTGCAGACGTTTCCAGCTTTCTGTTTCAACGACCTCTCTGATGTATCTTATAAGGTATGATAAAGCCTCTTCTCTTAAAAGTTCATTGGAAACACGATCTGCTAATAAGAATATATCAGCAACCGAATTTACATCAATGGATTGTGTTAAAATGGTTTCACACATCGATTGTAAACCCACAAGGGCATATTTATTGGCAGCCATAAAAAGATCGGGGACCATTTCCTTAGGTACTTCTTTACCAGTGTATATATAGTTTAACATTTCCCGCAAGACATCAGCTTCCATGTCATCAATTAGAACACGATTAACATTACTCTCCAGACAGTCAATACGAAACATTGCATCAAAAACTTCACTACGGGCACTTAAAATAACTTTGTGGGCTTTGAATTCAATGGCTCCTTTGCCCACAATTATTATATCGCTAAACTTTTCGCCAGCTAAAGCCTTGGCAAGATCGTTTGTCACATTAGATAGACATCTATTGTGGTTGGTGGGTTCACGGAAATTTATCTTAAGGAAAATATGCATACGGTCACAAGCACAACCATTTATTCTACCAATTGCTATGTAGTACGCCATCGCTTGTCCTATTACAACAGGTTCGGTGGTTTCTGTGCCTGCACAATATGTAGTTAGGTGGACTGGCTTTTCATCATCGATGTCGTCAGTTGATGCCGAAACACACTTCGCCGTTAACATACAATCCGAATCCATTCGCATTTTCCATTTATATATGATATTACCGTTGATCAACTTAAAGCGCGGAGACTCATAGTTATCCGAGCCCTCCTTACGTAGACACCATAGAAATGAATTGCTGCTCAAATTCGATACAGTTCCAGACAAGGTATATTGCCTTGAGTTTAATACATCAAATATATCTATTTCTGACATTTTCTTCGAAAACGAATAACAAGAAACTGAAGAAACCGCTAACAATGCAATTCAAGGCAAGATCAATCAATATGCCGCCCGACTTGATGCAAATAAAAGAATTCGTTATTTTTCGTTTCACACAAGATGGTAGTTAGTGCGTAACGTGACTATAGGAAACGTAGAAGCCATGACATAATTACCAATAGAGTTGGGCCATCTAGTTCCTAGTTCCTGGTACTAGTTCCAAAGCGTATGAGTAACATCATTAAATATAACGTGTGCTAGTAAGTATACGCAGTTTGTTCAAAGAAAAAAGGTGGGCCATTGGAACTGCGAAGTGAACGAGATAGTTCCATATAGTTCCTTTGGCACAACTCTAATTACCAAGGTAGCATGGCACAATAATACAGGTACAGCGGCAAAAACAGCTGGTTATCACACTAGTTGTCAAAATGCATTATTGTGAATAAAAACAAATAGTCGAAGGTCACACTAGAGTGTTTCATTGAAACAATTTCATGAAAACAAGGGTTCCTAGGTCGAGTTTCACAGTAGAGTGATATCATAAAGTTGCTGTAGTGGGGAACTCGATCTATAAATACCTAAAAGTTTTATTGAAACCGCTCTAGTGTGACCTTCGACATACAAAATGTAAACAAGCAATTCACAATAATACATTATTGTGACCAAATTTGACGTTTGGTATGATTTGATGTAACACCTTCTTATTCCACCATGCAAGGTGGTATTTACCAAAAACTCAAGGCCTGCGTACATAAGCTGCCTTGCCTGCTTACCTTGTTTACTTCTGATAAAAGAATAAAAAAGAAAAGGGCAACCCAGTTCGAAATTTCCTCGGCCTTCTTTATTCTTTTATTTTTATTATGTCACATGGTTTAATAAGAAAGGTTAGCCAAAGCTTTATGTCAATTTAAATTTTTTTTCATTCGAGTATGCCTAAAACTTCAAAACAATATAAACAAACTGTGTATGTGTGTGTGGTGTTTGAATAATATGCCAAACAATTTTAAAAACATTAGAATTCAATGATTTTTAAAATTGTTTTTAAACCATTTGTATGGAAGAAATTGGGGAGATTTGCATTGAAACAATCAGTTTATCATATTCACAACTCGACTATGTGGAGAAAACTTAACTCTTCATTCATTTTTCGCGTTTTTTATAAAATGCTCAAAAAATGCATTGTAAACAAACCCACTTGTTGCTTTTATTTTGACGTTTTAGGAATTCAAGAAAAACAAGGGTTCTATAGATTTTTTTCATTTCAATCTACCTCTTTACTTATACCATGTTATGTCAGAAATGAAGCAGGAAAGCAAGGCAATCAGGCAGAGCAGCTTATGTACGCAGGCCTTCAATCAGCTTGTTTCTTGCTTTCTTCGCTTTTCTTATAGGCCGTTTATATATAACAAGGTTAACCCAGTGGGTCTGGGTTTCAAATGTCATTTCCATTGTATATACTTCAAATAAATCCTCATAAAGAAGGTTAACCCTGCAAAAAACTATAATATAAACGCCGTATTATACCCCGGTTACACCAATCCGGATTAACCCAGTGGGTTTGGGTTTCAAATGTCAATTCCATAGCGCAAACGTCAAATAAATCCTCATGAAGTGGGTTAACCCGTTATTTTTTACCAGAAATAAAGCGAAGAACTGAAAGAATTTGGGTATTTAAGTCCAAAACACAATGGATTTTTATTGCTTGTGTCGCCTTATTTCTGGTAAAAGAATAAAAAACGGTCGAGATAAATGCGATCTAGGTTGCTCTTTGTCATTTATTCTTTTCCTAGAAATGATGTAAGCAAAGCGAAAAAATCTAGGTTTACATTTACGAAATCCACTCGATTTCAATTGTCAATTCCATTGCTTAAACTTCATATGAAATCCAATCGATTTCAGATGAGTTTTCATTTGACGTATAAACAAAGGAATTCACAGGTAGAAACACAATGAAATACGCCGCTTTTTCACGCTCAGTTTCATGTAAATGCCTCGACACATAAGAAGCATGGCATTCTTGCTTCGTGAACATATTTGACAGAAAATTGTAGATCTGGCAGCAATGTCAAAAAGAAACATAAAAAATCAATTTTCGTCTTTTATTTCACAGTTTTTAATATAGTTTTATGTGTGTTCGTTTACACAAAATTTGTACAAATTGTTAATCGAAGGTCACACTAGAGTGTTTCATTGAAACAATTTCATGAAAACAAGTGTTCCTAGGTCGAGTTTCACAGTAAAGTCGAAGGTCATACTAGAGTGGTTTCATTGAAACGTTTAGGTATTTATAGATCGAGTTCCTCACTACAGCAACTTTTTGATATCACTTTACTGTGAAACTCGACCTAGGAACCCTTGTTTTCATGAAATTGTTTCAATGAAACACTCTAGTGTGACCTTCGACAAAGTGATATCAAAAAGTTGCTGTAGTGAGGAACTCGATCTATAAATACCTAAACGTTTCAATGAAACCACTCTAGTATGACCTTCGACTTACCGGATGTTGTTCGTTTACGAACAACAAGAAACTGAAGAAACCGCTAAAAGGGTGTTCTACACGGTATGTTTTTTATATATTTGTGCATACCAACTGTCAGTTTTTACAAATCTGAATTTTGTACACATGGTGTGAACCATACAGAAATTTCAATGCATCAAAGTGTTATGTGCATACATATGTATATTTTTCGAATAGAACGCGCTCTATTCTCGACTGTACAACCAAAGGTAACTAGGCGTTTACACACAGACAGTATTGGCAAGACAATAGCAAAGTTACAAACCATTTTCACCAATACATTCATACTTTTCTCTATACATATTAAAAAATTTTTAAAAGTATTTGTGAAAAAGGGTTGTATTTTTGCTATTGTCTTGCCAGTACTGGCATTTGTAAACGCAGGGTAAACAGCTGTTTTGTTTGTACGCGGTATAAATAAAGAAAACAACAGAAAACGAATGAAAAATAAAATTTTTCCGTGCAGAAGGAATTACATATGGGCGAAAAAAGTGACAGTGGCTATGCATGAATATGTAAAAAACATACCGTGTAGAAACCCCATAACAATGCAATTCAAGTCAAGATCAACCAATATGCCGCCCGACTTGATGCAAATAAAAGAAAAACACAGGAAAAAAGTGTTGTCACGGCGTGTTAGCGTTCAGAGCCAAACTCATAACTTTCAAAGGCAGCGCTAAGCGTTTGTCATGAAAGCACAACTAAATGGGAAAATCCTCATTGTTGTTGTAAAATACAAAACAAAAATGCATTTGAAAGAAGAAAAGTTCGAGGACATCGAAGCCGCTCCACATCCGATATGTCTGAAGAGTCTTTACCGAAGACGAAACATGCATGTCACATAGTGGTGGGTGTGTGGGTTCGAATCGTCGGCTTTCCATTTTCACTTGCATAATAGATCATAAAGCTCGATTAAAAAATTAAAAAATTAATCTTAAAAAAAAAAAATGATCTTCGCCTAAAAAGGCAAACAAATTTTCAAATAAATAAAATCAGCTGAGCCAGGCTGGGGTTTGAACCCACGTCCTTGAAAAACACAGGAAAAAAGTGTTGTCACGGCGTGTTAGCGTTCAGAGCCAAACTCATAACTTTCAAAGGCAGCGCTAAAGGCCTGCGTACATAAGCCGCTCTGCCTGATTGCCTTGCTTACCTGCTTCATTTCTGACGTAATAAAAATAATAGAATAAAGACGAAATTTCGAACTGGGTTGCCATCAGTTGGAAATTGGGTCGGCCTTCTTTGTTCTTTTATCTTTTTATTGAAGCAGCAAAGCAAGGCAATCAGGCAAAGCAGCTTATGTACGCAGGCCTTAAGCGTTTGTCATGAAAGCACAACTAAATGGGAAAATCCTCATTGTTGTTGTAAAATACAAAACAAAAATGCATTTGAAAGAAGAAAAGTTCGAGGACATCGAAGCCGCTCCACATCCGATATGTCTGAAGAGTCTTTACCGAAGACGAAACATGCATGTCACATAGTGGTGGGTGTGTGGGTTCGAATCGTCGGCTTTCCTTTTTTCACTTGCATAATAGATCATAAAGCTCGATTAAAAAATTAAAAAATTAATCTTAAAAAAAAAATGATCTTCGCCTAAAAAGGCAAAAAAATTTTCAAATAAATAAAATCAGCTGAGCCAGGCTGGGGTTTGAACCCACGTCCTTGAAAAACACAGGAAAAAAGTGTTGTCACGGCGTGTTAGCGTTCAGAGCCAAACTCATAACTTTCAAAGGCAGCGCTAAGCGTTTGTCATGAAAGCACAACTAAATGGGAAAATCCTCATTGTTGTTGTAAAATACAAAACAAAAATGCATTTGAAAGAAGAAAAGTTCGAGGACATCGAAGCCGCTCCACATCCGATATGTCTGAAGAGTCTTTACCGAAGACGAAACATGCATGTCACATAGTGGTGGGTGTGTGGGTTCGAATCGTCGGCTTTCCTTTTTCACTTGCATAATAGATCATAAAGCTCGATTAAAAAATAAAAAATTAATCTTAAAAAAAAAAAAAAAAAAAATGATCTTCGCCTAAAAAGGCAAAAAAATTTTCAAATAAAAAAAGAATTCGTTATTTTTCGTTTCACACAAGATGGTAGTTAGTGCGTAACGTGACTATAGGAAACGTAGCAGCCATGGCATAATTACCAAGGTAGCATGGCACAATAATACAGGTACAGCGGCAAAACAAGTTGTCAAAATTCATTATTGTGAATAAAAACACATACAAAATGTAAACAAGCAATTCACAATAATAAATTATTTTGACCAAATTTGACGTTTGGTATGATTTGATGCAACACCTTCTTATTCCACCATGCAAGGTGTTATTTACCAAGAAACTCAACTGACCCTTTGGGGTAGAATAGGAGGCAGTCCAGAGCACGTGTTTTGAATAACAAAATAAAATGCTTTTATTATTTGTGTAAAACAAAAATATTATGTTTGTTCGTTTACTCAAAATTTGTACGAATTGTTACTGGATGTTGTTCGTTTACTCTACAGTACAATACAAAAGACCTAAAGACCACCTGCGTACATAAGCTGCTTTGCCTGATTGCCTTGCTTTCCTGCTCCATTTTTGACATAATAAAAATAAAAGAATAAAGAAGCCCGAGGAAATTTCGAACTGGGTTGCCCTTTTCTTTTTTATTCTTTTATCAGAAGTAAGCAAGGTAAGCAGGCAAGGCAGCTTATGTACGCAGGCCTTTAGTCGCTTACAAGAAGTTACTGGACTTGTACAAATTTGTACAAATTATCGAGTAAACGAACACACCTATTAATAACTTTATTAAATTAACACATATTATTAAAATTCTCTATTAAATTCAATCGCAAACATGTGTGTTTCCTCCGCTCTTCATTTAATCCAAGCTTAAGTGCTTCATCTGCTAAATGGGTTTGATATTGTCTTCCCATCACCAGTTAAGATTTCGACATGTACTCCAACAGCACTCCATTGGGAAATTTTCTTCTCGTGAGTTACCGGAAAAACGTTCACAAATTAAATATTATTTAGTTTGTATTAACCCTTTCGGTGCTTCTTTTTTGTTTTTGATCTGAAAAATATATTTTTCCAATTTTATATATACTTATGAATAATCAAAGCAAATTTTTGACTTTTTGTTTGGAAAAGTGGTTTTTGGACACTATGCCATATGGCATAGAATGTATTTAAAGAAAAAAAAAAACAAAACTAAAATATTCAAGTTTTTAATTAAATTTCATCTTATAGAAGACCAGGAGGCCTTATAGAAGAGGAAGAGGTCTTCTTATAGAAGAGCAGGACGTCTTCTCATAAAAGAGCAGAATGTCCTCTCATAGAAGGGCAGGATGTCTTCTCCTGGAAGAGCAAAAGGTCGTCTCATAGAAGGACGGGATGTTTTCACATAGAAGGGCAGGAGGTCTTCTTATAGTAGAGCAAGAGGTCTTCTTATAGTAGAGCAAGAGGTCTTCTTATAGAAGAGCAGGAGGTCCTCTCCATGAAGAGCAGGAGGGCCTCTTCTTGAAGAGCAGGACGTCTTTTCATAGAAGAGCAGGACGTTTGCATATAGAAGGGCAGGACGTCTTCTGATAGAAGAGCAGGACGTCTTTTCATATAAGAGCAGGACTTTTGCATATAGAAGGGCAGGAGGTCTTCTTATAGAAGAGAAGGAGGACTTCTTATACAAGAGCAGGAGATCTGCTCATAGAAGAGCAGGGCGTCTTCTCGTAGAAGAGAAGGACGTTTGCATATAGAAGGGCAAGAGGTATTCTTATAGAAGAGAAGGAGGTCTTCTTATATAAGAGCAGGAGGTCTGCTCATAGAAAAACAGGACGTCTTTTCATAGAAGAGCAGGACGTTTGCATATAGAAGGCGGGAGGTATTCTTATAGAAGAGAAGGAGGTCTTCTTATACAAGAGCAGGAGGTCTGCTCATAGAAGAGCAGGACGTCTTCTCGTAGAAGAGAAGGACGTTTGCATATAGAAGGGCAGGAGGTATTCTTATAGAAGAGAAGGAGGTCTTCTTATATAAGAGCAGGAGGTCTGCTCATAGAAGAGCATGACGTCTTCTCATGGAGGACCAGGAGGTCTACTTATAGAAGACATGAAGGTTTTTCATAGAGTATCTGGAGGTCTACAATTAGAAGATTTGGGGGTCTTCACATAGAAGCTCTTCTTATAGAATATCTGGAGGTCTTCTTTTAGAACATTTAAAGCCCCTTATAGAAGACCTAGGGTCTTCTTATAGAAAACCTAGGGTCTTCTTATAGAAAAGCTAGGGTCTTCTTATGGAAGATTTGAGGCCTTCTTATAGAAAAACTGGAGGACTTCTTATAGAAGACCTAATTGTCTTCATATAACAGATCTGAAGGACTTCTTATAGAACACCTGAATGTCATCCTATAGAAGGGCTGGAGGTCAGCTTGTAGAAGACGTGGGGGCCATCTTATATATTATCTGGAGGAGTTATTTTAGAAAATCTGCAAGAATTGTTATACATCAGCTGGAGGTTTTCCTATGGTCGATCTGGAGGTTTCCTTATAGAAGACCTGGAGGTCTACTTATATAAGATCTGGAGGTCTTCTTATAGAAGACCTAGAGGTCTATTTATACAAGATCTGGAGGTCTTCTTATAGAAGATCTAGGGGTTTTACAATAGAAGATCTGGGAGTCAAGCAAAGTGAAACATTTCCGTTGGGAAAAATCTATGCCATATGGCATAGTATGAAATATAAAAAATCTGGCAGCTCCATTGAACTATATTTCGGATCTTTTTTTCGTTTTAATTATTAAGGCAATGATTATCTACTAAATTAAATACAAAAAGTTAACAAAAACATATTTTTGTTAATAAAATATATAAAATTATAAGATGGTATTTTCATGCAAATTTTAAATGGAAGGAGGAGCGCTTGCTCTTTGTGACATAACAATGTATAGGGTCCACCAATCAAAATTTTTGTTTGAACATCTTCTGATGGCGTCTTTTTTCCCATATATAAAGGGCAAAACGACCAAAATCGCCATTATAAGAAAAGTGGTGCGCTCTTTAAACTGGCCGTCCTTAGTGTCCCAATTGATTAAAAATACCAATATTCAAGTTAATCAAAATAAAGACATTAAATCAATTTTTATTGAAAAGTCAAAATAGTTGTGTTCTTGTGTTAACATTTGTTATGTTTGATTGTATTAAACAAATAAGTAAGTTCACATTTTTTGACGGGATTATGTTTCGGCTTTACTACAATAGTGCCCAATTTTTTTTAAAGAAAGTACATCAATCAGCGAGACACAACACTGGCCTTCTCGACATCAAGTGGGGAGGTCAGATTAAATTTTAAGGATCCGTCCTGCATTATTGGTTCTGAGCATCAAAAATCCGTATAAAAGTCCTTTTGCCTTAATGGGAGCCGAAGAGATTGATGATATGATGGATGACTTGTAATCCGACCCATTTAGATGTTGTAATTTGATATATTGATGAAAATGCCGAGGTTATCCTGGAAAGACAGAAATGAAACTTATTAAGTATTTTGGATAGTCCAGGTAACAAAGAGAAATTTGAATGCTCACCATATAAAAATTATCCTTGCCGTGATTTATTTAATTTGATTACCAAAATTTGCCAAAATGGCGCATGAGCGCGATGATCATTAAACATTTGAGCCCCACTGAAAATAAAAAAAAATTATTGAGTAACGTAAATTAAATTTAATGCAAACTCTTGTGAGATTTTAAACGTATAACAAAAAAAAATATATTAACTATTCTTTATGCATGTTATTGTGTTATAATATAAGTTGTGTTGTCCTATAGTTTTTAATTTAGTGCATAAGTTTAAAATTTGTGAGGATTAATAATACCAATGTTCTTTTGAACAAAACGTGAGTGTAGGGTTGCCTCATTTTTACAGCTAGATTTTTATTGGTGATTATTTTTATGGACCGTAAGTGAGAAGTCCAAACCTATCTAACCGAGCTCGTTTAGGCAGAAGAGTAAAATATATAATTAGCCTCAATTGGCGAAATAATCTAGTGTGAATTCCTTTGGTAATCCGAGTCATTGACTCACATATGTATGAACTTTGAAATTTGAATATGTCTCGTTGAAACTTTTTGTAAAAGAGGAAGGTAGGGTGTAATTGCGAGGTAAGTGTGTGTGGAAAGAGGGGCCCTTAAAATATGAATCTGAAGATTGGAATCTAAATGTTTGTTTGTTGATTTATGTTTGTTCCACTATTCCCTTTTATTGTGCTTCCCCTTGGACTGATGGTGCCAGGGTTGGGACCGACCTGAGATTGGGCTCCCATGAGCTAGCTGGACTCCCCCCACCACAGTGCCGTATAAGGCGGAACATAACAAACTGCTAATAAAATGTAGTGAACGGAGTGACTTTTTCACAACTCCGTTTGCACTGCATCCGGATGCTGTTAAATTGTGAGGAATTGGAGTGCCTTTTTCACGACTCCGTTGAACTGCCTCCGGATGTTGTTAAAATGTGACAAATGGATGTGATTCTTTGGATTGCATCCAAATGCGGTTAAAATGTGAGGAATGGAGTGCCTTCTTCACGACTCGGTTTGAACTGCATAAAACATGCCGTGAAAGAACTAGTCTACATTGCACTACATCCAATTTATTTTGCTGGGTACTTTATAAGCCCCGGTCCACACTAGCGTGAATTTCATTAAAAAATTGCATGAGATTAGGCCATTTTTTACCTGTAGAAATTTGTCTGGTAGCCTGTGGTAGAAGAGAAAGGCATATGTGCTCTCTCTCCTATCTCACTCTCTTAAAAATTGCTGCCAGTTTTACCACTTTTTGGGGTTAAGGAACGCTTTGCAGGTTAAAAATGGTAACAAATGGTAAAAATGGTAACCTCAGGTAAGTAAAGGAACACAGCTTTAATTTACTATACTTAAAACTTTGCGAGTGTGACAATTGACTTACAAATGTGGGATCGATCTATTTAATACAACGTTGCAACACTTAAATTTAGAACAAAGCTATCTAACAACAAATATAATTTTACACAAACTCCTTTGAAGTTAGTTCTTACTCAACCACGGAGAAGAAAAGACGTTCTAACTCCGCGAATTAAAGACGAGCAGACGTGCTAACCGAAGACGGCAAACCGGCAGACGGCTGAATTTGCAAACGTTTAATATTCTTTGTGTTAATACTTTTTTTGTTTCAATTAAATGTTTTTACTCATGAAATATTACTGTAACTTTTCGTTTCACAAATTAACTTTCATTTACGTTTAATCAAATACATTACTCATTACTATTAATATAAAATAAATATTAATAAAACATCAAAACCAACCCGGTCTCCTATTTATTTAAACGGAAAATAGAAATTCCTAAAAATCGGCCATACCCGACCCACTCCTATATTTTGGGAGCTCAACCAAGATCCTAGACATTGACCGTGAGTGTTGTGAAATAAAAGATCGTAGACATTGTCCAAAACCGTGAGTGTTGTGAAATAAAAACCCTTAAAATAGACCATCACCGTGTTGCAAAACGAATCGAACATTCTAGTAAGAAACAAAAGAAACCTAACGGAATAGTCGCGACGTGCAAAAGAAAAATCTAGACGTGCAAAAAAAAAAGAAAGAAACAAGACGTGTAAAAAGAACTAAGCAAGACGTGCAGAAGACGTTACATTAGTCTTTGCAAACTAACACAAATACAAACAACGACGAAAGGAGAAAAAAAAAACGCCGTTAGAGGTTACATTTGAATTTCTGTTTCTCTTTAAGACGAAAATAGAAAATAGAACAATGAGTAGTTTAGGTATGTTTGAATGTGTTCGTGAAAGTCTTCGTAAGAGTCGAAAGGCAAACATAACCGCCTTACATAAATTTGTTTTTGAGTGGGAAGGAGATAGAACAAATAGACAACGGTTGAGTGAATTTGAAGGTTTCGATTACGACGAGAGTTCGGCTAACTATCAACAAAAATAAAGTATGTCGAGGAGCAGTTGACAACAGCAGACTTGATTTCGATTTGTAACGTATTAGGCATCGACTACAACAACAAAGATCTAACACTGCACATTTTCAAGAATTTAAAGAAAGGGAGTTTACTAACAAACAGCAGTACCAACAGCGACGTAGAAGATGATGAGAGCGATGCAGAATATGATGAGAACGACGGAGATAATGCAGATAATCAAATCAACCCTTCATGCAGCAATTTGAGTGGGAACGAAGTCGTACAACAGCAGATCGAGAGAATAAATTCATAAGTTACTCTCTGAAAGAAAGATGAGAAAAAATGAATGTGTTTTCGAGTATTTTTTCAGTGTTAAAGAGATTGCAGAAAGAGGACTGGTAGATGAAAGCTCTCTTATACAATATGTGATTGACGGAATAGACGATTTGAACATAAACAAAGCCCTTTTGTATGGTGCAAAAAACATTCGTGAATTTAAAGAGAAATTATCGGTATATGAGACAATCCTTGGTAAATCAAAACAAGAAAATAATTCAAAGAGTGTTAACCAGAAAACAATCAAAACAAAAAGTGACAATAATCGTATCACAACAAAAGAAGTAAAATGTTTTAACTGTGGAATTAAAGGACACAAATCGATAGACTGTAAAAATAAAAGTAAAGGTTTAAAATGTTTTAAGTGTGATCAGTTCGGTCATATCGCAAAAGACTGTGTAGTGTCAGATACAATGAAACAATCGAATACAAGATTTTTAGAACCAAAAGACGAATTAATGAAAAAGACTGTGCAAATAGACAATAAAAATTATACAGCATTAATAGACACCGGCAGTAAATTAAACATTATAGCCAATTTATTGTGGTTGTGGGCGCCAAATTAAGAGAATCTACTTTTCCTTCCGAAATGATAATTCCTTAATTATAATTAAATCGTTACAAAAGTGCTCTTTATTTAGAATTGCTTGTTGGTAACTGCAAACCAAGATTTACTGCAAACCAAGAATGAAATTATACAAACAAAATAGATTAATTCTTCATTATTCTTCACAAGCAATGATAAGGTGTGCGACTGCAGCCATCGCCGCCATGTATACACACCCATCGTTGTTTGTGATTTTACAAAAAACAATAAAAATCCAGATGTAACTCCAAGACTATGTGTTGACTATCGACGTCTAAATAAAGTTATGATCAAAGATAAGTTTCCTCTTCCATTAATAGAAGATTTATTAGACCGTCTACAAAATGCCAGAGTTTTCAGTACAATTGATCTTAAAAATTGTTTTTTCCACGTCCCTGTAGCTGAGTCAAGTAGAAAGTTTACATCATTCGTAACTCATAACGGACAGTATCAATTTCGACGAGTACCTTTTGGATTATCAAATTCACCAGCTGTTTTCCAAAGATACATTAACGCAATTTTCCAAGAAGCAACTCGTGAGGGAATAGCTCTAGCATATGTTGACGATATCATTATACCAGGTGCCAATGAGGCAGAAGCTATTGCTAATTTGAAAACAATTATTAATCTTTGTCGAGAATACGGACTGGAGCTCAACGTCAAGAAGTGCAAGTTTTTGAAAAGACAAATAGAATTTCTTGGATACATAATTGAAGACGGGAAAATATATCCAAATTCTGAAAAGGTGAATGCAGTTATGAAGTTCCAAGTACCGACCAACATAAAGCAACTTCGTAGTTTTTTGGGACTCGCAGGTTATCTTCGTAAGTTTATTCCAGACTTTTCTCGCATTGCTAAACCTTTACCAGACATGACAAAGGATAACGTTAAATTTGAGATGGGTGAAACACAATTGCAGGCTTTCAACAATTTGAAGAGAATGTTATGCGACTCTCCTGTGTTGAAAATTTTTAATCAAGCTTATGAGACGGAACTGCATACAGACGCTTCGATGGATGGCTATGGTGCGATTTTGATGCAAAAATCACCAGATGATGGACAACTCCACCCAGTCTACTATATGAGCAGAAAGACATCAGACGCCGAAAGAAAATATAGCAGTTATGAATTAGAGATTCTTGCAGTTGTAGAAGCATTAAAGAAATTCCGAGTATATCTTTTGGGAATACATTTTAAAATCGTGACAGACTGCAATGCGTTTACCAAGACTATGGAAAAGAAAGATTTATGTACTAGAGTTGCAAGGTGGATACTTATTTTACAAGAATTTGATTATGAGGTGGAACATCGCAGTGGTTCTCGAATGAGACATGTTGATTTTTTGAGCAGATATCCAGTGATGACAATAACAGAAGATGTTATCATAGTACGAATTAGGAAATCTCAAATGAATGAAGACGAATTGAAACCTATAATGGAAAAACTTCAAGAAACGGATATTTTCGACGGGTACATGATGAAGAACGGTATTTTATACAAGATTGTTGACGATTCTGAATTGATTGTGGTTCCTAGGCTTATGCAACGAGAACTTATTCGAAAGGCGCACGAAAAAGGACATTTTGCTGTGAAGAAAGTTAAAGAGATTTTACGTAGAGAATACTACATGCCTGAGATGGACAGCAAGATCCAGAATCACATTGACAATTGTGTCCAGTGTATTGTTGCGAATAGGAAAAGAGGAAAGCAAGAAGGAGAACTTCATCCGTTGCAGAAAAATTCAGAGCCGTTACACACTTATCACATAGATCATTTAGGCCCGTTGGAATCGACAAATAAGAATTATAAGCATATATTTGTGGTAGTAGATTCGTTCACTAAATTTTGCTGGTTATATCCGACGAAAAGTACGACAACAGCTGAAGTCATTTCTAAATTGCAAACCCAAAGTTCTGTGTTTGGCAATCCAGTAAGAATAATCTCTGATCGAGGTACCGCGTTTACATCAGATGAATTCAAGCAGTATTGTGAATCTGAAAACATCGAACATATTTTAATAACGACGGGTTTACCTAGAGCTAACGGTCAGGTAGAGAGGATGAACTCTGTAATTACATTTGTTTTGACAAAATTAAGTGCTGATGATCCAACCAAGTGGTACAAACATCTAGACAAGGTACAACAAGCCATGAATTCGACGTATTCAAGAAGTACTAAAACAACACCATTTGAACTTCTTGTTGGAGTGAAGATGCGTACACCAGACCAGTTGTATGTTAAAGAACTTATAGAAGAAAAGATGATTCAACAATTCGACGAACAGCGAGATGAAATACGAAAGAAGGCCAAAGAAGAAATTCTTAAAATACAAAATGAGAATAAACATGGTTACAATTGTTACGTGCCGCTTTAGGCGTTGACCAGATTTGGGACCAGCTAGCTCAATCGGCTTCTTCTCCTGGGTGTAGGTCCATCCCATCTGGCAACCCACGGCAGTCACAATTACGATACTAACAAAACTGAACAACACTAAAACGAGGAAACACACAGAAGTAGGGTGGAGGTGGACCACCAATCGCCCATCCCAACCAAGGTCACTTGAGTCCTTTGGATTATTGTTAAAGTGACTCCCATTAGACCGTCCACACTATTACACTTACCCTTTCATATTGCCTTCATGCCCCATTTGTTTCTTTTACCAGAACATTATTCTTAAAACTGTATCTTTCATTTAAATTTCATATCTTTATTATTAAAACTTAAACCTAATCTTATAAATTCGTCCTTAAAATAATTTTTTTAGTATTTTTATTTATTTCTCTTTACAGGCTCACTTTTTTGGCCAAATCGAATCCGGTTTTCCGGTATATAGTGACTACCTTCAAATGCTCAAACAAAATCACAATTATTTTTAGAATATTAATTTAGTACCACACTAATAATATAAATGTAATTCTCCTTTTTTTTTTTGTAAAACTAAATTAAAATAAAACGCAATAAAACAATACTAAAACATCCCTGAAATCATATTATGCCTTTTTTTCAAATTTCCTTTTAAATCTGCACCATTAAAACACTGTCAGGTTATTCCCTTAAGATAATATTTTGCCTGCGGAAACGTTGACCTGGTCTTGACCTAAAGGAGCTCCCTGAAGTCTCACTACAATATTGTCTCAAACGCTAGCAACTTTCCTATCCTAAAGAGGTTCAACACCAACAGCTACTGCGCAATAATTCTTATACTTTACTCTAATATGATCTCAGTTCACAAGCACATTAAACACAATTAAACTCTAACGTTAACTTAACTAAACTAATACTAAATTTTCTCGTCGCAAAGGCGTAAATAATGGGTTATTTCTCACAATGTTTTTGATCCAAAAAAATGTATTGGTAAATGTAATCAAATGTATTCAGTCAGCAATGGATTTGTTGATTCGTGTAATAAAAAAAACGTATCTTTCTTTTGTGTCCAATTGACGTCCTAATATAGGATATAAGTAATAAAAAAAAATCCTCTGGTCGTCTTTGCTCTGGACAGAAGATGACAGAGGTTACCTGGAATCCTTCAGTATTGTTGATAAAGTTCAATTTCACTTCCACCAATTCTAAGGAACAATGTATGTGTATGGCTTTCTTGTACAATCGTATTTGAAGGTTATGATTTCTATTCCCACGGTAACCTCTGTTATTATCCTTAATCTTCACAGTAACAAGTAATATAAACTCCCACACCACTGTTTTAAGTTTTATTCACAGTACATATGAGCAAAGGTGTTTGCCTATAACCAACACGTCTTTATGTTCCAATTGCAACTTTATAAATGATCTAAACCAAGCGCCAAATGCTTAGTCAGCATCAGCAATCACTATTCCTTTCACTCATGTAAAGATGGTCGTCTTTCTCATAGTTTTATTGCTTGTATTAATAAGCATTTGCCTTTATTTATTTTCTTGGTTGGAAAATATTAGCAAAAGTACTTTCTGTTTTTAGATTTTTTTCGGACAACAACCCCTTTCACATCCGTTGAAAATTTAAAATCTTAAATTTCTCCCAACGTATCCCGCGACGTAAGCCTTTACGCTATACGCCCTACATTTTTATAGGTCGTATGCCCAAGTCATTTTTCAACCTATGACTCCCTACCGTAATCAGCTGTTTTGACTCATACATTTATTTTCTGTCAAAGTTCCACATGCAGCCGTCGGCATAATTTTATTTTTGTGTTTAATTTATATATTTATATTACTTTCACCCTTTATTAATATATTTTTCTTTTCTTTTTCAGGTGGCCTACATATGGGAATGGTTTCCAGCAATGGAAACCATAAATAGACGGTGCCCTTCCAGCTTTTATTATTTGGCATAACGTGCTGGCGGCATCGCAACGTGGGACTAGGGGACCCCCGGTGGGAGAAGATATAACCCTCCAAAACAACACACCCGGTCCCCTATGATATATTTTAAAAAAAAATTTGATGATGGAAGGTGGTTTTTGTAGCTTCCACCGTGGAAAAAAGCTACCCCCTAGCGAAGCTCCACGCAAAATTTTTTTTGCGTCAGGGCCGAATCGCGGGTTTGGGGCGCCCGCAACAAAACTCCGAACCTGGCGAGTTTATGATGACAGGGGCGGTGTGCGGGGTTTTTGATGGATGTAAGCCCAACGTGGGGAACTCCCACACCCTGAGAACACACAGCCGGGCATATCGGTAGGATTTTAGGGAAGTATTATAAATAGCTGTAGGTATATAAGCATTTACTTGGTGGTATTATTCTGTCATTTTAGGTGCAACCATAGAGGAGATGACTTTCTACTGGTCTGGGAAACGGTAAAGGGATTTTATTCCATACTCTGTGGGCGCAGTGAGTAAAAATCAGTTACATGAATGTATGAAATTAGACTTTGTGAGGGTTTAAAAATAAATGGGTGTATAATTACGACAGACAGTGTAGAATTACGGACGTAGATGCTAGGTGTATAATTGGACGTATATGTGTATAAATTGAGACGACGCACTAGGTGTATAAATTGAGCAAAAATGTATAATTAAGGGACAAGAAAACTAGTGTATAATTTGGACATAGAGGTGTATAAATTGAGACGGACAACTAGGTGTATAAATGCAAAAATATATAATTAAACGACGAGAACACTAGGTGTATAATTCGGACACGTATGTGTATAAATAACAGACAGGACACTAGGTGTATAATTGTGTATAAATTTGGGACAGGACACTTGGTGTATAATTAAAACAATTAAGTGTATAAATCATAAGGACGTCACTAGGTGTATAAATGGAACAAAAAAAGCATGTATAATTCCAGGACAAGGACACTAGGTGTATAATTAAGACAGGTACTTAATTCTATCAGAAACGTGAAAACAGGAATATTAGGCTAAGTGTTCTTAACCCTAATATTGCACTTAAATATCACAGACCGATGGAACTATAAATGTACCTTTTTCTTAAAACTAAACCTTGATATCCTTGGCATGATATACTCCTATGGTTTTGCCTTGTAGCGTCTCTAATTCATACATATTGTTCCCAATAGGTTTAGTGACTCGACATTTGACAAACTTTTTGCAAAATTTGGCATTTCGATTCTTTTCAAAATCACTTAAAACTGTGTTTCTCCGATACACTTCTTGACCGGGAACATATCGGACAACTCTAGCTCTTTTATTGTATCTCTGTGCACTTTTTTGGTAAGCAGAGTGCAAATTGGATTTAATTTTCTCTCGGATTAGTGCTAGTCTATCGTCTCTACCCACATCCTTTAACTCGTGATCGCACATTGAGGACAATTTTCGAGCCAATTTGTAGTCACTACCACTGGAGAACATATGATACCCAAAGAGGGCGAAAAAGGGAGATACTCCAGTGGCAGAATGTACCGATGTGCGTAAGGCACATTCGATTTCCGACAGATAGAGGTCCCAATCTCTATGGTCGTCTTTAAGATAGGCTCTAATAGCTGCTAAAACCGACTGATTAACCCTCTCAGAGGCGTTAGATTGAGGGGAGTAAACGGCGGTACGCATATGAGTAATTTTATAAGTCTCTATCATTTCCTTAAACCCTTTAGCTACAAATTGTGCTCCATTATCCGTATGGATAACTTCGGGAACTCCGAATTTATGAAATATTTCGTTTACCAGGAATTTTGTGATGTTATTGGTAGTAGCATCTCTCATGGCCTTAAGAAAAGTAAACTTTGTAAAATGGTCTACTACGATAAATATGTAACAGTTCCCCTTCTTTGATCGTGGATATTTCCCTAAGAAGTCGAGATACAATTTTTGGAAAGGCCTATCAGTTTTGACCTCTTGACCGATTTCAGGCATGAGATTCTGATTTGCCGGCTTGGTTTCTTTACATATTTGGCAAGATCTAACATACTCCCTGACTTGATATGCCATATTAGGCCAGTAGAAAAATCGTTTAACTCTGTCCAATGTTTTTCTGATGCCACCATGAGCAGAAGTATTTATCGTGTGAGCGTTTTCAATAATGGTAGAGGTTATATTAGATGGAATCCATAACTTCCACATGTATTCATCTTCCAATTCTAAATCAACTCTACATTTCTTAAACACCATACCGTCTTCTACTTTCAAATCTGGTAACAGATCAGACTTTTCTTCGATTGTTTTAACGAGTTCCAAATATTCATCACTTTCAAATTCAGTTGTTTCAAAATCTAGTAAATCGAACTTGGACAATTCTTCCACTTGTAACCGTGATAACATATCTGCAACTACGTTATCTGACCCCTTCCTATGTTCAATTTCAAAATCAAATGCCTGTAGTTGCAGAGACCATCTAGCTAACCTACCGCTTAGATCTTTCAATGACATAAGCCATTTCAAGCTGGCATGATCAGTAATGACTGTAAAAGGCATCATTTCGACGTATGGCCTGAACTTTTTGACAGCTAATACCGCAGCTAAGCATTCTTTTTCAGTTACACTGTATTTTCGTTGGCAGGAATTTAGCTTCTGCGAATAGAACGCAATTGGATGTTCCTCTTTTCGGTCATTTAGTTGATAGAGGACTGCTCCTACTCCATAATCGGAGGCGTCACATTGAATATAAAATCTTTTTGAGAAATCTGCATGCCTAAGTACTGGAGCTTTAGTTAAAGCTTTCTTCAAATTTTCAAATGATTCAATTGCTTCTGGTGTAACTTCAAACTTTTTGGTCTTTTTGAGTGTATTTGTTAGTGGAGCTGCAATGGTGGCAAAATCTTTTATAAATCGCCGATACCAACCGGCAGTACCAAGAAAGCTGCGCACTTCTCTCGTACTCTTAGGCATTTTAATTTGCTTTATAGCTTGAACTTTTTCGGGATCCGTTTTCAAAGTGCCTCCTCCAATTATAAATCCAAGATATCGAAGTTCTTGAAAACAAAATTGTGACTTTTTCAGCCCGATAGTTAGGTTGGCTTTTCTCAAACAATCCGCCACCTCTTTCAATAATCGTAGATGCTCCTCGAAACTACTAGAAATCACCAACAAATCATCCAAATAAATAAAAACATTGTCTTTCAGCTTCTGAGGAATCACCTTGTCCATAAGACGACACAGGCGTTGAGCGGCATTACAGAGGCCGAATGGCATTACTCTAAACTGATATAGAGGTCGCCCGGCCACTGTAAATGCTGTGTATTGTTTGCTCTCCTCATCCAGTTCGATCTGCCAAAAGGCGTATTTAAGATCGACACTGCTTATAAAGTGCGTCTCATCAATTCGACTCAGAATGCCATCAATATTTTGTAATGGATACGCATCTTTAATAGTTAACTTATTTAATTTCCTAGCATCTAAACAAAATCTATTCTTTCCAGGTTTCCTAACTACCGTAGTTCTATTACTCCATGGGCTATCACTTAATTCTATCACGTTTAATTCTAACATCATATCAATTTCCTTATAAACTATGTCTTGAATTGCCGGAGAAATGGGGTAATATCTATCTTTAACTGGGACAGCGCCCTCTACCAATTTAATTGAATGTTTTTCTAATGAGGTTTGGCCTAGACCCTTTTCTTCGAAACTATCAAAACTTTTTATCACCATATCCAATTGTGATTTCTGCTCAGGTGTAAGGTTATGTGGTTTTAACTTATATTCCATATTCTCTTCTACCATATCTTTCTGAATTTGTTCCATATTTAATTCCTCAATACCAATTACATCTGGAGCCAATTGAAAAATTCTCCAAAAGTCTATTCCTAAGTAGAGAAATTGTTCCAAATCAGGACAAAGATACAACAACAGTTCATGCTGTTCACCCTTGTACTCTATGGATAGTTTTACTTTGCCTAGTATTCTATGATGCTGACCACTAGCAGTTTTCACATTGGTCACCATTGGATGAATACTTAAGCCTAACTCCTCTATAAATTCTCTACAGTTTCTACCTAGGATACTGACTGATGCTCCTGAATCCAAAAGACCATTAAGTTTTCTACCCTCTATACTGACTTCTAGGAAAACTCTAGGATCTTTTGTACCCATTGACGCTCTGTGAATGGTTTCTATTATTAATTGTCTATTTTTCTTTCTCTCAGCAAACTTTTTACGGACCTTTATAATTCTATTAGAAACATTGACTTTAGGAGAACTATCAAAAATACGTTTCCTAGTTTCTTCATAGTTTTGTTGCCTTATTTCAACCGGAAAACAATGCCTTGCATTTGGATTCCAATTTTCATCATTCGCATTCATTACTCTTGATTTAACATTTATATTTTTCTTTTCAGATTTGGGTGATAATATTTTTATGGTTTCTCCTTCGCAGGATTCTCGGTTCGGCGTTGGTTTCCTGCAGTTCCCAAGCCCCTCTTCACGTTTTCCGGGTTGCAATTTGGACACCGAACTTTTGTGACACCTTGTTTTCCACACTTGTAGCAGAACAAGGATCTTTGCATCGAAGGACACTCCATGAAACCATGTCCCGATTCTTGGCAGTTCCAGCACATAAATTGTCTCTGTTGTACACGTCCTGAATCGATCGCATCAACATCTATAGTTTGATCATTCCACACCTCATCTTCATCACTTGCCAGATCGTGAACGTAAACCTCGTTCACATTACGATTAACTCGTTGCGGTGGTTGGGCAAATGTTCGTGCATCACGCCTCGGAAAGTTCCTTTCTGCCTCGATGCACTCCATTCTCAATTGTTCCACGGATGAAACCGCCATCGGGTAAATTATTCTTCCAATGCTTTCCTTTATATTTCGTTTCATAATCTTAATCATCTCGTAATCTGATATAGGTTGCAACAACTTGGACCGAAGTTGACCCATAATCAAGAAAAATGCATCAATGGATTCATTACTCTGTTGCCTCCTATCCATCAAATCACGCATCAACTCAAAGTTGGAACGATGGATTTTGTATTGACTCTCCAAAGCATGCCGAAGTTCAGGCCAATCACGCACATAATGTGTCTTTGTATAGAGCCAATACCACTCATGCGCCTGACCACTTACTAAAAGACGAAAATCCCTCAAAATTTCAGACCATGGAACGTCATATTGAGCCTGAAGACGTTCCAAACGAAATATGAAGTCATCAACACTCATATGGGAGGTAATACCATCAAATTCAATGCCAAATTTATCAACCCTAATCCTTATTTGTTGTTCCCCATTTAGGTCACGATTTTGACGAACAGGGTAACCCTTTTCACTATCTTTGTTGGGCACCGGCAGTTGACCTGCACCAGCTCCAAGGTTATTATTCCCATTTGGTAAGTTATTTCCCTGATTTAAGTTTGGTATATTTCGTGGTTGGTTGTTGTCCAAAGTGGGCGTATTACTTTTTGATAAGGCCTCAAAACTTTTTGTCAATTGACCCATTGTTCTCATTAAAACAGACATATCGTTCCTAATTTTAATCATTTCCTCTTGTAATGCCTTTTGGGATAATAAAACATCTGTATTTGGGGTCTCAGGGGCTTCAGAGCTACACCTTGAGCTTGTCTCACTACTTGATGTGGACTGCGAAGCACATGCCTGTCTAAAAGCAATATTTACATCCCCTTCTCCATACTCTGTTATTGCATCATTTAAATTTGCATTAACAGTGGCCATATTCACTTCATTATTATTCATTTTCTTTAATTTTGGTAACGTATGTTCCACACATTCAGTCTCAATATTATTTCCTTCTAATTGTCTTTTCCTAGTTTGCGACCTAGTTTTTCCTAACATTACCTTTTTCACTGAAAAGTTCCAAAATTTTTATCCTCATAACCTAATATTTACCAAATCAAGTTTCTCGCTTAAGTCTTTTGTTTTTCTTTGCAATAGTTATTAATGGGGGCTGGCAATTGTTGAAGGGCAGTGTGTGCGGTTTCTTAATACATTATTAAAATATGACTCTTTCATAAGAAAGCTACTCCTTAGTGTGTGTTTCTAGTCAATAAAAAACATTCTATTGCACATAGCAGAAGGTTTGCCTATGGCAATCTATTTAAAAGACGCCAAAGTTCAATAAATTAATATCGATACACCAGTCCTCTAGAAAACTATCTGGAGCGGCTATCGTTTCATTAATTTATTGCACAAATCCCTATACTACACAAAAAAAATCTAAACCTAAAACAAAAATATTGCACTAATATACTACTAATGTCCTAACTAGTATTTTACGGACGACTAGGCTATACTTTGCACAATATGCTATTGGAATCCTGGTTTCTAGACATCGGGGTTGGAGTTGTTGTAAACCTCTATACTACTTTCGTCCACGATAAGAGTGAACAGGATATAGAGTTCCCAACAATTCCTCTCCAGAAATCCTTTCACCTTGATACTGGTCTATTGTCTTTTGAATCTAGTGGGCTATTGTAATGTGTGTAGCTGGAATACACATTGTTCTAAATCATCTCAAACTTTCGTCTTGGGCGCCATATTGTTACGTGCCGCTTTAGGCGTTGACCAGATTTGGGACCAGCTAGCTCAATCGGCTTCTTCTCCTGGGTGTAGGTCCATCCCATCTGGCAACCCACGGCAGTCACAATTACGATACTAACAAAACTGAACAACACTAAAACGAGGAAACACACAGAAGTAGGGTGGAGGTGGACCACCAATCGCCCATCCCAACCAAGGTCACTTGAGTCCTTTGGATTATTGTTAAAGTGACTCCCATTAGACCGTCCACACTATTACACTTACCCTTTCATATTGCCTTCATGCCCCATTTGTTTCTTTTACCAGAACATTATTCTTAAAACTGTATCTTTCATTTAAATTTCATATCTTTATTATTAAAACTTAAACCTAATCTTATAAATTCGTCCTTAAAATAATTTTTTTAGTATTTTTATTTATTTCTCTTTACAGGCTCACTTTTTTGGCCAAATCGAATCCGGTTTTCCGGTATATAGTGACTACCTTCAAATGCTCAAACAAAATCACAATTATTTTTAGAATATTAATTTAGTACCACACTAATAATATAAATGTAATTCTCCTTTTTTTTTTGTAAAACTAAATTAAAATAAAACGCAATAAAACAATACTAAAACATCCCTGAAATCATATTATGCCTTTTTTTCAAATTTCCTTTTAAATCTGCACCATTAAAACACTGTCAGGTTATTCCCTTAAGATAATATTTTGCCTGCGGAAACGTTGACCTGGTCTTGACCTAAAGGAGCTCCCTGAAGTCTCACTACAATATTGTCTCAAACGCTAGCAACTTTCCTATCCTAAAGAGGTTCAACACCAACAGCTACTGCGCAATAATTCTTATACTTTACTCTAATATGATCTCAGTTCACAAGCACATTAAACACAATTAAACTCTAACGTTAACTTAACTAAACTAATACTAAATTTTCTCGTCGCAAAGGCGTAAATAATGGGTTATTTCTCACAATGTTTTTGATCCAAAAAAATGTATTGGTAAATGTAATCAAATGTATTCAGTCAGCAATGGATTTGTTGATTCGTGTAATAAAAAAAACGTATCTTTCTTTTGTGTCCAATTGACGTCCTAATATAGGATATAAGTAATAAAAAAAAATCCTCTGGTCGTCTTTGCTCTGGACAGAAGATGACAGAGGTTACCTGGAATCCTTCAGTATTGTTGATAAAGTTCAATTTCACTTCCACCAATTCTAAGGAACAATGTATGTGTATGGCTTTCTTGTACAATCGTATTTGAAGGTTATGATTTCTATTCCCACGGTAACCTCTGTTATTATCCTTAATCTTCACAGTAACAAGTAATATAAACTCCCACACCACTGTTTTAAGTTTTATTCACAGTACATATGAGCAAAGGTGTTTGCCTATAACCAACACGTCTTTATGTTCCAATTGCAACTTTATAAATGATCTAAACCAAGCGCCAAATGCTTAGTCAGCATCAGCAATCACTATTCCTTTCACTCATGTAAAGATGGTCGTCTTTCTCATAGTTTTATTGCTTGTATTAATAAGCATTTGCCTTTATTTATTTTCTTGGTTGGAAAATATTAGCAAAAGTACTTTCTGTTTTTAGATTTTTTTCGGACAACAACCCCTTTCACATCCGTTGAAAATTTAAAATCTTAAATTTCTCCCAACGTATCCCGCGACGTAAGCCTTTACGCTATACGCCCTACATTTTTATAGGTCGTATGCCCAAGTCATTTTTCAACCTATGACTCCCTACCGTAATCAGCTGTTTTGACTCATACATTTATTTTCTGTCAAAGTTCCACATGCAGCCGTCGGCATAATTTTATTTTTGTGTTTAATTTATATATTTATATTACTTTCACCCTTTATTAATATATTTTTCTTTTCTTTTTCAGGTGGCCTACATATGGGAATGGTTTCCAGCAATGGAAACCATAAATAGACGGTGCCCTTCCAGCTTTTATTATTTGGCATAACGTGCTGGCGGCATCGCAACGTGGGACTAGGGGACCCCCGGTGGGAGAAGATATAACCCTCCAAAACAACACACCCGGTCCCCTATGATATATTTTAAAAAAAAATTTGATGATGGAAGGTGGTTTTTGTAGCTTCCACCGTGGAAAAAAGCTACCCCCTAGCGAAGCTCCACGCAAAATTTTTTTTGCGTCAGGGCCGAATCGCGGGTTTGGGGCGCCCGCAACACAATCTGAGACGCAGAATGGCTAAGCAGTATCAAATTGGTGACCTAGTAGCAATAAAAAGGACCCAATTTGGGCCAGAGTTGAAGTTAAAGCAGAAGTATTTAGACCCGTATGAAGTAACCAAAGTCAAATCAAATAACACCTACGATGTTAAGAAGGCGAGTTACAACGAAGGTCCCAGAGCAACAACAACATGTGCCGAGTATATGAAGCCATGGGGAATGATGGAAGACGACGAAGAATTCGAGACGAATTCAGCGCAGGATGGCCGAAATGTGGGATCGATCTATTTAATACAACGTGGCTACACTTAAATTTAGAACAAAGCTCTCTAACAACAAATATAATTTTACTCAAACTCCTTTGAAGTTAGTTCTTACTCAACCACGGAGAAGAAAAGACGTTCTAACTCCGCGAATTAAAGACGAGCAGACGTGCTAACCGAAGACGGCAAACCGGCAGACGGCTGAATTTGCAAACGTTTAATATTCTTTGTGTTAATACTTTTTTTGTTTCAATTAAATGTTTTTACTCATGAAATATTACTGTAACTTTTCGTTTCACAAATTAACTTTCATTTACGTTTAATCAAATACATTACTCATTACTATTAATATAAAATAAATATTAATAAAACATCAAAACCAACCCGGTCTCCTATTTATTTAAACGGAAAATAGAAATTCCTAAAAATCGGTGAGTTATCCGGGAAGGCCATACCCGACCCACTCCTATACAAATGTTTGCATTAATTTTTGTAACAACGCAGCAAACCAAATGTCCGATGTCCGACCCGCCTGAACAATTTCGGAAACAAAGTCGTTTAGATTTCGTTCCGATTTCTAAACGATTTGTCGGAGAGGAAATAGTTCAGATTTTGTACCGATGTCGTAACGAATTTCCCAAGGATTTTCTGCAGATTTCGTTACGAAATCGGACCGAAATTGATCCGATGGCGCTCCGACATTTCGTTCCGAAATTATGTCAACCACTTCATACAACTTTCGTTAAGATAACGTTACTATTTCGGATAAGATATCGGACGTATCGTCTGAATTTTGTCCCGATTTCGTTACGATGTCGGTACGATTGGTTTGCTGGGAAACACGCCGATGCATCTACCTGGGTAATTGTGCCATGACTGCTACGTTGCCTACAGTCACGTTACGCACTAACTACCACCTTGTGTGATACGAAAAATAACGAATTAATTTTATTTGCATCACGACGGCGTATTGTTGATTGATCTTGCCTTGATTTGCATTGTTTAGCGGGAATAAGTCAATTTAAATTATTTATTTTCGAGGAAAATGTCCGGAATTATATCGAATTTGAGTAGTAATGCATATATATGGTGTACGCGGATGCGTGAGGAGGGCTTTGATAACACTGAATCTCCGATATTTAAAGCTGTCAACGGAATTACCACATCTAAATGGAAAATGCGAATAGATTGGGATGTTTGTAAGATATCGGTGATGTTGATTTCGGCATCTACTGACGCTGAAAAGAAGTTTTTCGAGGTAACTACATATTGCAGAGGCACAGAATCCACAGAAACTGTTTCAATGAAACAAGCCAAGGACTACATTACTATCGGTACGATGAAAGGTTGTGGTTGTAACCGTATGCACATTTTCATTAAGATAAATGTCTGTGAACACAACCACAGATTACTATCGAATGTAACAAACGATCTTGCCAAGGCTTTAGCTAACGAAAACTATAGTGATATAATACTTGTTGGAAAAGGAGGCACTGAATACAAAGCCCACAAAGTTATTCTAAGTGCCCGTAGTGAAGTTTTTGATGCAAAGATTCGTAATGCCTGTCTGGAGCGTAAATCCAATCGTATTGTAATCGATGATATAGAAGCTGATGTATTGGGGGAAATGTTAAACTATATATACACGGGAAAGGAAGTACCTGAGAAAATGATACCCGATCTTTTTATGGCCGCCAAGAAATATGCCCTGGTGGGTTTACAATCAATGTGTGAAACAATTTTAACACAATCCATTGATATTGATTCGGTTGCTGATATATTCTTATTGGCTGAACGTGTTTCCCATGAACGTTTAAGAAAAAAGGCTTTATCATACCTTATTAAAAACATCAGAGAAGTCGTTGAAACAGAAAGCTGGAAACGTGTTCAACGGATGGACGAGAAATTGTGCTTAGAAGTTCTTAATAAATCTATTTGTGAAAATTTGCTATGTTGATTTTTGAAAACTGAATATGTACACTGAATTATAATTTAATAATCAATCTTTTTTATTGCATTCACTTCTATGAAATTGATCCTAAGAATGTTTTTTGTTTTATCTCAGTGAATTGAATTTTTGAATAAAAGTATGTGTTTTTGTTGCCTTTAAAAATAAAATTACTGTTTTTTGTACAATTTCTTCAACAAGAAGACAGTGGCCTATAAGAACTCCTTATGATCTTCTATACGAAGAAGACTTCATATAAATACATATTTTTTATTAACAAGACTTATTTGATTTCTATACTCACATTATTAGGACCTCTACAAAAACAAATCTAACCTATATGAAGCACCCATAGAACGGTATCTCCCGATTTTCGGTATTTTGAAGGATGTGACGTCAATACTCCACCGAAATGACTGAAATTTGTTATCTAGTATTCCATAGGGATATCAAATATTCCAGAAAGGATTTATTAGTATAGGTCCACGTCTTCCTATATCCCCCATAGAAGCATACCTCCTAATTTTTGGTATTTTTTAGGTTTTAGCCACATTATTTTACAAAAATATTGGTATTTGCCTTTTCATAAACGAATTGTTCCATTTTACTTCAATACAACTCGTAGTGGAGGGTATAGGGTGACGTAGGGGATGGAAGATACCAAGCAACGGTCCTGATCGGTTTTAACATGGCAAAGCCCAGGATTTATCTTGGTCCCTCTTTCATCTCAAGTGGACACTGACCTCCCCGTGGTGTCACCTGGGGAACTGTCTTTAACACCCGTTAAAGGTAGTGAGCTAACATGTGCCGCGCGTTCTCCCATAAGAACGTTAAAAACTTGGGTTTGGGCGTCGGGCTAGTAACCCTCCCCTAGAAAAAACAGCATACTATGAAAAAACGAAAGAAAAGAAAAACAACCCCCTCTAGAGTTGACGAACCCCGCAAACGTTTTAAGGACCATGATCTGCGAATCTGCACCTGGAATGTTCGCACTCTTTATAGAGAGGGTGCAGTCTTCGCATTGGCAGACGTACTTGAAAAGTACAAGGCCGATATTACTGCCATACAGGAAATACGATGGATTGGGAAAGGCGTCACAACAACACCTAAAGGTGACGCACTGTATTATAGCTGCCATGACGTAAAGCATGAGTTTGGTTGCGGATTTGTAGTTAGTCGGAGACTAAAACATCTGGTATCCAGCTTCACTCCAGTGAATGAAAGACTTGCTGCAATTCGAATAAAAGCTAAATTCTTCAACATCAGCTTTATTTGCGCTCATGCTCCCACTGAAGAAAAGGACGAACAGACCAAAGATATATTTTACGAGCGCTTAGAACATTAGACATTAAAATCATTCTAGGCGATTTTAATGCCAAAATTGGAAAGGAGAATATCTTTGGCCAACAGTCGGGAAATTCAGCCTCCACAGTGAAACATCTGACAATGGTATGAGGCTGATAGACTTTGCAGCTGCAAAAAACATGGTAGTTAGCAGTACCAGATTTAATCATCTCGATATTGCACCTGGCTGATTGATCATGTTGTAATAGATGGAAGACATTCATCCAGCGTGTTGGATGTACGATCGTTCCGAGGCGCAAACATTGATTCGGACCACTACCTTGTTGCAGCAAAGGTACGTAACCGTCTAAACGTATCAAATAAAGCACGAACAGACACAACGCAGAAGTTGGACATCGATAGGCTGCAAACACAACAGATAGCCACAGCATATTCCACTCAACTAGCCCAATTGCACTCCTTGTCCCGATAACATAACAACACAATGGCAACATATTGCCCACTCCATGCAAACAGCCGCAAAATCCATACTTGGATTCCAGAGACCTCCACAAAGGAATTCATGGTATGACCAGGAGTGTCGTGCTGCTACCGAAGAGAAAAATGCGGCATATAGGGCTACTTTACAATCCGTAGCAACGCGTAGCGCACGAGAGAGAAACAACCTTTTTGTCGATTATAAAGCAGCCTTCGACAGCCCGCTGCGTTCAAAGGTATTCCAATTCCCGCAAAGCTCATCCGGCTTTGTAAAATGACTTTAACTGACACGAGGTCCTCAGTTAAAATAGGAAAGAACCTCTCCGAAGAGTTTGGTACCTAAAGAGGTTTCAGACAAGGAGACAGCCTTTCGTGTGATCTCTTTAACATCCTGCTGGAAAAGGTTATAAGAGAGGCAGACGTCAAAAGAAGTGTCACAATCTACACCAATAGTCACATGTTACTTGCTTATGCTGATGATATAGACATCATAGGCCGATCAGTTAAAGAAGTAACTGATACCTTTATGAAGGTCAAAGGAGAATCTGCTAAAGTGGGTCTGGAGGTAAACGGTGAGAAGACCAAGTTGATGGTCTCCTTTATGAAGGTCGAAGGAGAATCTGCTAAAGTGGGTCTGGAGGTAAACGGTGAGAAGACCAAGTTGATGGTGTCGACGCGCAATGCGTCCATTGAGCTCGGGCCGACTGTGGAAGTTGGTTCCTATAATATTGAGGTAGTAAAAGACTTCGTCTACCTCGGCACCTCCGTAAACACAACAAACGACATCAGTTGTGAAATAAAAAGAAGAATTGTATTGGCCAACAGATGCTACTTTGGTTTAAGTAAGCAGTTTATAAAAACAAAACCACATCTCGTCAAACAAAAATAACGCTCTACAAAACACTGATACTACCTGTGCTGATGTATGGCTCCGAAGCCTGGGTACTTGCGCAAGCAGACATGGCTGTGGTGTGTTTGAGAGAAAAATTCTTCGAAAGATCTACGGACCAATCTGCGTTGACGGTGAATATCGACGTCGTATGAACCACGAGCTGTATCTGCTGTACAACGACATCAATATTGTTAAACGTATCGAGATGCAGCGATTGCGTTGGCTAGGCCATATCATAAGAATGAGCGATGATGACCCCGCTAAAAAGGTGTATAAACACGGACCGCTTGGCGGTGCACGCAGAATTGGCAGGCCAAGGAATAGATGGCGCAAACAAGTGGATGATGAAATGAAAAGGCGCGGTATTCCAGAAAGCGAAGCAACAAATAGAGAGAATTGGAGATCTTTTCTTAGTTCGGCCTATAGAACAAATGTTCTGTAATGGGTCAGCTAAGTAAGTGGAGGGTATAACAAGTTCGGCCCAGCCGAACTTAACGCCGTTCCTACTTGTTTTTTTTTTTTTTTTTGATGACTGTAAGATACCTGCTGAACAGTTAAAATATCGTTTTATGAATGAAGACAATACGTTGTTAAGGTTTTTAAATGTTGCTCTGTTCCAGAATCTGCAAGAATCTACAAATTTTTACTACGATAAGTCCAAATTTACATTAGGCGAGTTTACTTGCGGCAATTGTCAGTTTGGTGGTGAGAGAGGGTGCTGAGAGGCAAAGGGTTACCATATGCCTCACCTCTCTCTCCTACAAAATGACAATTGCCGCAAGTAAACTCGCCCAATGTAAATTGGGACTAACAATTATACCTTTATGTTATCGGAAAAAATATTAAAAATTAATAGATTCTTGCAGTTCTGGAACAGCCCATTTATAAACGAAAAAATTAAAAAATAGTAAATTACGACAAAAATTGTTTTTTTTTTTTAAATAATTATGAGACTTTGACATTTTATTTTAAGGGCCTGTTTCTGTATGTCGAAAATGTGTGCGAATGAAACACACCCAAATTTTAGCTTTCGAAATATTTATACCTTTGCTTTTGCTTCAAAACAAAAACAAATTTGAAAACACACACACGAGTTTGGTAGTTTTTCATTCGCACACATTTTCGTTTCGACATACAGAAACAGGCTGTAAATAACAACAATGCTGTTTTTGTAAAATTGTTACTGCCTGTTTCTGTATGTCGAAAGAAAGAAAGAATACTAACAAACTCGTGTGTGTTTTTCAAATTTGTTTTTTGTTTTGAAGCAAAAGCAAAGGTAAACATATTTCGAATACTAAAGTTTGGACGTGTTTCATTCGCACACTTTTTCGTTTCGACATACAGAAACAGGGTGTTAGTTGTTATAATTCAAGCAACTTCCTTCTATAAATATACCTTGGCGTCCGCAATATTTGAGTTTAATAATGATTAATAATTAGTCCATATCTACATTAGGCAATTTTCCTTGCGACAGTTGTCAGATTGATGGACAAAATTAATGGGCTGAAGAAGGCTGAATCAGAACCAAATATATCTTGATTTATAAAAATATGACTAAAAGTCCGATAGAACGTACAAAAAATAACCATGTATGTACCTCTCTACCTACCATGCAAACAACCAACAATGAAATTATTAACATTATTTTGAAACATTTTGTATTTAGCAAACAATATTTTATTTAATTTTAATATTTTTTAATTTCCATAAACTAAAAAATTGTAGTTCTTTCAACGGTTACAAAATACCCACCACTCACTATTTACAATAAATAAATTTAAAAGGAACAAAAAGCAAAATTAATGGGCATATTTTGCTCGGCAATGCCACTGGTATGGAAGTGTTCTGAACTGTAAATTTACGAAAATCCGAAGCTAAGGCCATGTTTATATTATAGCCTTTTGCAGGGTTAACCTTCATTATGAGGATTTGTTTGACGTATATGTAATGGAATTGGCATTTAAAACCCAGTGGGTTTGTTAAATCCTGTTATATATAAACGTACTATAAGCTACCAAGTTACTTAACTAAGAAATTTTGAAAACGACAGACTGGGAAATTCGATGCTGGTCTCACAGCAATTGTATACCGCCGAGGAGCTTTGGGTCGAATGGTGGCATGACACCACCATCATCACCAGAAACACCCGACGGACAATGCATAACTGTGCGTTTCGACCCGGCGTCGATGCAACAGAAGACCGGCACTAGAACTTCAGCACCAAACATCTGTCAGGCAAATTTATGTTGGGAGGAACAATAGTGTGACGGATGTCCACTGAGCAGATCTGCAAACACTAATAACGGTCTAGCGATCAATGTCCAGCTACGTGCCATCACAAACAGAAGACACACACTTCCATTGAACGGTGGTTGGAACGTTGTATATATACAAAGCATTGGTGAAAAGTGTATATGCGAAGTATAAGCATCGAAAAACATGAGATGTGTTGTGTGGGTATCATGGCACAATCATACAGGTACCCGCATCAGCCCAGCTGATGTACTGTGAGCTGTCAAAAAAGTTGTTGTAATTGAAACACACAAAATTAAAAAACAAAAATTTAAAAGAAAATCTGTGAATTTTTGACGGATTTTTGTTATAATGTGTTTATTAATAACTGCCTAACAAAATTTTGTTGAAAAAATTTGTGAATTGCTTTATTTTTGGAAAACATTTTTGACATTTCACAGTACTGAACTCGTTTTTGTTGTAGTTGTTTGCTGATGCATCTACCTGGTAATTGTGCCATGGTGGGTATAGATTTAGTGAACATAGCTATTTAAGTAACAGAGTTGTGTTTTCTGTGCTGACATCTAGTGGTGAAATGTCTGAAAACGCAAGGTTGTATTTTTCGAAAATATTTCATAGCGACATCTAGTATTGATATTTGAATAAAGTGTTGCCGAGTTTAGTTAAAGCTTTGTTCCTTTACCTTTTTAATGGTAAGAGTGGTAAAAGAGAAAAATGTCAAAATTGCTCTCTCATGAACATTTTTACCAGAAAAGTAAAGGAACGGAAAAATGGTAGTTCTGGCAGCAATGCCACAAAAAAACATAAAAAATCAATTTTCGTCTTTTATTTCACAGTTTTTAATTTAGTGTTGTCAGTGTTCGACTTTTTCTTCAGTTTTTCGTCCATTTTTTAAAATAATCGTCAAACAAAAGTCGAAAAATCAGTTCTGCCATTTTCTACCTGCAGAAATTTTGCTGGTAGCCTATGGTAGAAGAGAAAGCCATTTTCGTTCTCTCTCCCCTCTCACTCTCTTAAAAATGGCTTCCAGTTTTGCCACTTTTTGGGGTTAAGGAACGCTTTGCAGGTTAAAAATGGTAACAAATGGTTAAAATGGTAACCTCAGGTAAGTAAAGGAACACAGCTATAATTACTTCATTTCCCATACAAAATGTTAAGAACGAACAACGATTTTTGTACATTATTCAATTTAAATTAGTCCCAATTTACATTAGGCGAGTTTACTTGCGGCAATTGTTAGTTTGATGGAGAGAGAGGTGAGGTATATGGTAACCCTTTGCCTCTCAACACCCTCTCTCACCCACAAACTGACAATTGCCGCAAGTAAACTCGCCTAATGTAAATTGGGACTTAGTCTCAGAACGACGATAAAATATGTCCCATCGCTAGCAAATGAGAGAATTTATCGAAATAAATTAATTATGACAAGAAAAAAAATAAAATTTAAAAATTTATTAAAAACCCAAACCTTTTTAGAAAAACTGCAAAATATGAATGAAAAGTAAACAGTTTAACGACTAGTATACATTCAAATCATAGCAAATTTTGTCATCTCTTTCATTGCAGTTGCATTTCTTGTCCATCGTTTCAAATTCGCGTACAAATCTAGAAACAAAAATCAAATGCCTGCCGGAAAGTCTGTATACCAAAAAGTTATTTCAGCAGGTTCTCTCTCTAATTTTTAAAATAGAAAAAATTGAGAAAAAATTTTTGTTTTCAACACATTTCAATTATTATCTCACTTATTTTTACAAAAATTCCAAAAATTTGTCTTCCTTACTGTCTGTGAAAAAATGATGGACAGCTGGAAGACAAACGACAAATGTATGTATGTGTTAGTAAATCAGAGTTGTATTCGAAGACAAACTGTCTGTTGTAAACGCCTAGTTACCGTAGTATCGGTAGCATAGACAATAACGTCCTGTTTATATCAAATATGAACATATAATAAACTTTACTTTTTACGGAGTTCGAGAATAATTCAGACGTGTTTTATTTATAACTACGGACTATTACATTGGCGACGAGAAGAAAATCAGATTGAGGAGAATCAGGATCAAATAAATAAAAAAAGTAGAATCATTTATTCAAGTCAAGATGTAATGTGTATAAGCAACCCGGAACTTGGGAAGTGAAATGAAGATGTGACCATTCAAGAAGATGTCACAGGAAATTAAATTAAATTAAGATATGGGTTCGAACACAATTCACACGTGGACAGTTGGAATTTCAGTTTGAAATAGATGATGGTAACTGCGCAATTAAATGGAGTAGTTGGTTGCGTGGATTTGAGCTTTTTGCAACTGCAAATCGAATAACAGATAGTGACGAAAAGTACAGTTGGTTGTTACATTATGCCTCATTTAAACAAATATGTGATCTGTTCCAGAACTGCAAGAATCTACTAATTTTTACTATTTTTTCCGATAACATAAAGGAAAAAATGTTATCGTAGTAAAAAATAGTAGTTTCTTGCAGGTTCTGAAACAGAGCAATGATGATGCGGTAATGAAATTACAGAATTTATTTGCACCGAAACGAAATGCAACATATGAACGACACATCTTCCGAAAAATGAAACAAGAACCAAACGAGAGAATTGAGCTGTTTGCAATGCGTCTTCGTACACAGGCCGAAAGATGTAATTTTGGAAATCAAATTGAGAGCAACATTAAGGACCAAATCACCGAGGCATGTACATCTGATCTGCTTCGGCGTAAGATTCTTGAACGTGGTGATGACAGTTTGGATGAAATTTTGAAAATGGAAAAGATTATAGAAGCAGTATCGGAACAGCAGAAGTCGTTTGTAACATCCAAGTCAGTTTACGGTCACAGTAATTCGCCGAACAACAATAATGTAGATGTGTGCAAAATTGACAGTCAGGATATGCGTAAACGACAATTGCGAAGTAACCAAAACAATCGATTCGAATGTTATCGGTGTGGAATAAAGGGTCATAAGGCTAATGACAATCGCTGTCCAGCGAAGGGTAAAGAATTTTCGAAGTGTGGTGGAAAAAATCATTTTGCTCGGAAATGTATGACAACGAACATTCGGAAGCGCAAGATAATTGAGCATTACGATGAAAACCATTCACGCTATAAGTCATTAAACAGAAGGACAGGTAACGCACAAAACGGAAGGGGTGCAGATGGTTTCTTCTATGGATAATTATGATGATAATGCGGATGATGATGTATTTTGCATTAGTACACCCGACAATTCAAACGAAATACGATGTCAAATTGGTGGTGTTGAGACCACGGCTATCATTGACTCGGGATCAAAATACAATGTGGTGGATCGAGAAAATTGGATGGATTTGAAAAGCAAAAATGTAAATGTAATCAGTCGCCAGAAACAAACTGATAAGACATTCACGGTATATGGTGGAAAACTGTTGAAGCTTATGGGAGTTTTCAAAGCGATGGTTCAGATAGATGGTAGAAGCACTATAGCAGATTTTTATGTCTTTGATGAAAAAGGGAAACTTTTATTAGGGCGCGATACGGCTATGTGCTTGCAAGTATTAAAAATAGGAAATAACATCAACCAAGTTACTGGGAAAACTGATGATCATCAACTTGGCAAAATCGCCGGTATCGTAGTTCACATACCGATAAAAGAAAATGTAAAAACCATAGTACAACCGTATCGGCGTATCCCTGCTCCACTCGAGGAAGCTGTCGACAAAAAGATACAAGAAATGTTACGGCAAGGCATTATTGAAAAGGTGAATGGCCCCTCGAAATGGGTTGCTCCGGTTGTCGTGGTGCCAAAACGAGATGATATACGTCTATGTGTTGATATGCGTCAGCAAATGAGGCGGTCAATAGAGAAAATCACCCGTTACCAACGATAGACGATAGACGAAATTGGACATTATGCAGGCCTTCCACCAGGTCGAAATTGCTCCTGACTCAAGAGAAATCAAGACCTTTATAACTAAGCGTGGACTCTATCGTTATACTAGGCTGATGTTTGGCATTACATGTGCTCCAGAAATCGTTCAAAAAATTATGGAACATGTATTAAATGGTTGTGATGGGTGTCTTAATTTTATCGATGATATTGTTGTTTGCGCGGAGACGAAAATTGAACATGATAGACGTTTGAAGAAAGTTTTTGATCGTCTTCGAAAATTTAATGTGATACTCAACATAAACAAATGTGTCATTGGAGTTTCAGAGCTTGAGTTTCTTGGGCATCGATTGTCGCCAAACGGGATCACACCTACATTTGATAAAGTGGATGCCATCAAACGTTTCCGAGAACCTTTGATTTTGTGGGAAAATTCATACCAAATTTAGCTACAATTACCGATCCTCTGCGCAAGTTAACCCACAAAGATACCCAATTTGAATGGAATTCAGTTCATACAAAAGCTTTAAAGCTGGGTACACATTGTCAGTTTTGAATGACAGCTTTGTTGTTGCTTGCTAGTGTGGCCGTTCATTTTTGTCATTCATCATGCAACCACAAAATGTTTCGTGGTTGCTGGACGGTTGGACAGTTATCGATAATTGCAAAAAATCGTCATTCAAAACTGACAGTGTGTACTGTACTTTAATGAGTTAAAACAGTATATGTGAACGGAAAAACACTTAGGTATTACAGTACCAAAGATCGTACCCAAATTATTGCAGATGCCAGTCCAGTGAGACTAGGTGCTGTTCTTAAACAATTTAACGAATCAGTTCCACGTATAATATCATACGCTAGTCGCAGTCTATCCGCTACCGAGAAGAGGTACGCACAAACAGAGAAGGAAGCCCTTGCTCTGGTATAGGCAGTAGAAAGATTCCATCACTACGTTTATGGGAAGCTATTTGAACTAGTCACCGACCACAAACCACTGGAGCCAATCTTCGCGCCGAGATCAAAGCCATGTGCACGTATCGAACGATGGGTATTGAGATTACAGTCATACCGATACAAAGTGATCTACCGGCCTGGTAAGTCAAATATAGCCGATCCACTATCACGACTGGCCGTTGGTTCAACGGCAAACATTGGAATTACTGGAAAACGGTGAGAAGACTCAGATTATTATGTCAATTGGCTGCTATCGCATGTAACTCCAAAGGCGATAAAGCTTCAGGAAATATCACACGCGTCTGATAACGACCATGAAATTCAAGCAGTAAGAAATGCAATTACGAATCAAGAATGGGTTGGTGCTGCTGAATCATACAAAGTTGTATACGATCTGCAAAACTCAATTCTGATTAGTTTTGCAGATCGTATACTATTAAGAGGCACACGTATTGTCATTCCATCGGACTTGCGGAGTCGTGTACTAGATTTGGCCCATGAAGGACATTCAGGTATGACGGTAATGAAAAGACGTCTGCGAGCAAAAGTATGGTGGCCTAGAATCGATCAAAATGTTGAGGCAATGGTAAAAAAGTGTCAAGGTTGTATCTTGGTTAGTTTTCCGTCTACTCCAGAACCAATACGCAGAACCGAATTACCATCAGAGCCGTGGCAGCACCTAGCGGTAGATTTTTGTGGACCATTACCATCGGGTCACCACCTATTTGTCATCGTTGATTACAACAGTCGTTTCATGGAGGTGGAGATAATGACAAAGATCGATACAATGGAAACCACAAATCGATGAGAAATCATTTTTGCGCGATTAGGATTTCCAGTATCCATTAAGGCAGATAATTTACCACAGTTTGGCGCTGAATTTCGAAATTACTGCGAAATAAACAACATTATGCCAAGTTTACACTTGCGCTCTAAAATCCACTGGATTTCATGAAATCCTGAAATACATCCCGGTGTTTACACTTATTTTTTTGTTGATTTCAAACATATCACAATGATCAAGGTAGATGCATATGCGCAGCTGATCGAACATGAATTTTCAAAACAAGTTGTTGTAAATTTAATTAGTCATCAAAAATATACGACAATATAGAACTTTACAACTATATTTCGAAAATTATCGTAAAATTATCTATATATCGTATTAATTGTGTATAGTAATAACAAATGAAAAAATAAAAAATGATTTTATCGTTGAGACATCATAATAATAAATTTTGTTAGATAAAAGTTGTGTTCAGAACTTGCAGCAGTTTTTCCGTTTAGTGCTAAAAATGCGTTCCCGTACTTCGAAGTTTAGCAAGACTTGCACTTCTCTTTAAACAAAAACAGCGCCGAATAACACCCTATTCTCCTGTTTTTTACCGTACAATTTTGGCATAGTAGAAACTAGCAACATGTTCATTATCATCTAAATACGATAGCTGATACGTTGATTTGCTGCAGTTTTTGCAATTTCCGTAATTTTTTCGTCCAATAATTTTTTTTTTTAAAAAATTTGTATGGGGAATCAATTTTTGACAATTCGCTCTTTTTTTCTAACATTACCATTAAAAAAAGTACAATAACACACTGAAAAATAGCATTGTGACAAAGTAATTTAATATTTTTTTCACATTGTTTACAAATTTTGATACTAAAATTTTTTGTTGCATCAATTGACCATCTACCTTGTTTATTGTGATACGTGAAAAGTGTTGCAACTTTTGGTACTTTTTCAGGCAATAACAGGGTTGTATATCATGTGTACTGCGATTTCGATGTTGATTTCGCTGAAATCACGAAATGAGATGATTTCATTTTTGTATGCGAAATCATGATAATTTTTGCTTGATTCCGCGCGAAATCACGAAACGCCTTCGAAATCACGAAAAGACGCCGAATGTAAACCAAACATTAAATTGATAAACACGATCCCATACCGGCCCCAGCAAAATGGTGAGGTTGAGCGGCAAAATCGGTCACTATTGAAGGTACTGAAAATAAGTCAAGCAACGAAAAGCAACTGGAAAGCGGAATTGTTAAAATATGTATCGATCAACACCACACTCAACAACGTTGAAGTCGCCAGCCGAGTTGATGTTCAATCGGAAGATAAGAGATAAGCTTCCAACTATTACACAGCCATTGGAAATAGACGAAGAACTACATGATCGTGACAAAGAACAAAAAGAAAAAGGAAAGGTATATGCAGATTCCAAGAGAAATGCTAAATATATCGATATAAAAGAAGGGGACTTGGTGATATTAAAACGGCAGGTTGTGACGAATAAGTTAGACCCACCCAAGGCACATTGAATAAGGTAGCCGATTCGACAAATGCCAACAACAAAAAACCTCTTCTTGTAAACTTTAAATTTCAACATTTGTTATGTTTTAGTATGAAGAATTGTTGTTGTATGTTGTTTACAACAACTTTTTTGACATTTCAGGTTCAATCAGCTGGCGTGAATCGGCTACCTTATTCAATGTGCCTTGGACCCACCATTCGAGCCAAACATACACAAAGTATTGAAAAGGAGTGGTTCTGAAGCTTTGGTTGAATCGACGGAAAATGGAAAAAGGAAGCGACGAAACGTTGCACACCTAAAACGAATTTCAATTGACGGCAGTATAAATGAATCATCGTTCGATCGACTTGAGAACGAAGGAAGTCAATCAAAGCCTTGTGCCCGAACCACAGGCAATCAATCTCCTTCGATCGGGGACTTGGGATCGCCTCAACAGGGGCGCCTATTGCCAGTCAAACGCAGATGTCAAAAGCCAATACGATTACAGGATTACCGAATGTAATCAGGATAATTTGTTTACATTAAATTTGGAAAAAAATATAAAAAAAATAAAACAGGAGTATCTGTAGTATCGGTAGCATAGACAATAACGTCATGTTTATATCAAATATGAAAATATAATAAACTTTACTTTTTCGGAGTTCGAGAATAATTCAGACGTGTTTTATTTATAACTACGGACAGTGACAAGGAAATTTTGTCGGCAGTGAGGTTGTTAGTTGGTGTGGCAGTGAATATGTGTGAGTGTATTGGTATTTTCGAACTGTCACTTGCATGTGTAAACGGGGGTATGGGCCTAATTGGTTTCAAGAAACCTAGCTAGTCTGACCATCCACATACTCAGTAGTCACACGCGCAAAATTTGCGGCGAAATTTTCCCATTATTTTGGCGTTCACAGATCGAGTACCATACTAAAGTAATTTTATGAAAATGCGATTCCTGCATTTCTGGAACAGACCATTAGTTTACATTTACGAAATCCACTCGATTTAAACTGTCAATTCCTTTGCGTATACGTCAAATGAAAACTCATCCAAAATCCATTGGATTTCATTTGACGTTTAATCAATGGAATTGACAGTTGAAATCGAGTGGATTTCGTAAATGGAAACTTATGTCTGGTTTACATTCGGCATCGTTTCGTGATTTCGAAGGCGTTTCGTGATTTCGCGCGGAATCATGCAAAATTTATCATGATTTCCCATACAAAAATATAAATCATCTCATTTCGTGATTTCAGCGAAATCAACATCGAAATCACAGTACACATGATACACAACCCTGTGTTTGCCTAAAAAAGTACCAAAAGTTGCAACACTTTTCACGTATCACAATAAACAAGGTAGATGGTCAATTGCTGCAACAAAAAATTTTAGTATCAAAATTTGTAAACAATGTGAATAAAATATTAAATTACTTTTCTTAAATGCTATTTTTCATTGTGTTCCCGTACTTTTTTAATGGTAATGTTAGAAAAAAGAGCGAATTGTCAAAAATTTATTAAAAATTCCGGGAACGGAAAAATGACGGAAATTGCAAAAACTCCAGCATAAATGTCATAATCAACGTATCAGCTATCATATCATGATCATGTTTGCTGCTAGTTTCTACTAGGCCAAAATTGTAATGAACAGGATAATCAGGAGATGAACACAGCTGTTATCGATCAAAATTTATTATGATGCCTCAACGATAAAATCATTTTTTATTTTTCTATTTGTTGGAACCATACACAAATAATACGATATATAGATAATTTTCGAAATAAAGTTGTAAAGTTTTATATTGTCCTAAATTTTTGATGACTAATACAATTTACAATAAGATCAGCTACGCATATTCATCTACCTTGATCATTGTGATATGTTTGAAATCAACAAAAAATAAGTGTAAACACCGGGGTGTATTTCAGGATTTCGTGAAATCCAGTGCATTTTGGAGCGCAAGTGTAAACTTGGCATTACTATTAATGGGAAAGAAAATTGAGTTTTGGTCTGTTTCAGTGCAAGAATCTACAAATTTTTACTATTTTTTCCGATAACATAAAGGAAAAAATTTTATCGTAGTAAAAAATAGTAGCTTCTTGCAGTTTCTGGAACAGAGCAAATCTGTTAAAATTAATAGTAAACACATCCCAGCAAAAAATTTTTTAAGTTGTGCATGTGGAGTTCTGATTTCACTACATCCTTCAATGCAGTCCACACGGTGTTATGAAAAATGCACTTCGTTGGATAAAATTTATAAGCAGTTGCTTTAGAGATCCCTACAAAAAAAAAAAAACAGTTGGTTGATCCCTACCCGCCGCTGGCGAAATCATTTATTCTAAAAATAAGAGAGAGTGTATACATTTCTAAGAATTTGATATAAAATAAAGATATAAAAACGTAAAGAGCAGTACACATTTGGTCTGTTCCAGAACTGCAAGAATCTACTAATTTTTACTATTTTTTCCGATAACACAAAGGAAAAATTGTTATCGTAGTAAAAAATAGTAGCTTCTTGCAGGTTCTGGAACAGAGCAATTGTCAGTTTTGAATGTCGATATTTCGCAGTTATCGATAACTGTCCAACCGTCCAGCAACCACAAAACATTTTGTGGTTGCATGATGAATGACAAAAATGAACGGCCACACTAGCAAGCACCAACGAGGCTGTCATTTAAAACTGGCAATGTGTACTCAGCTTAAGTTGCGAACATTTTTGCAGCAATTCACGAGACGGAAATTTTTAATGGAGTGGAGTGCATTTGGAGTCCATGTCGAAAGCTGAACTAGTGATGGGAAGGCAACATAAAAAACCATTAGGATGATGAAGCAAAAGCAGATGCGCTTGGAATAATTGGAGAACGGAGAAAGTAAACTCAAATGTGATTGAATTTAATGGAAACTTTTTTTAATTTGTGTTTATATAATAAAGTTCTTTGTATTCTTGTTTTACACAAATAATAAATGCATTTTATTTATTCTGGGATATTTCGCAATGCCTTGCATATTTATTGCATCTTTGGATTGATTAAAAACACAATCCGAAGAGTGCCTTTAAATTCAATCCAAAAGACTACATGCAAACTTATTGTTGGGAATTGGTATCAAGAAACCTCATGGTACAATAATACAGGTAGCATTATCATGCCAGCTGATGGTAACATAATGTGTCAATTGCATTGAATTTATGTCAAATTTTGACATCTTATGTTGCCAACAATTGCCGATGCGGCTACCTGTGTATTTGTACCATGAGAAACCTTGCATGGCATAATTACCCAGGTTGTGGCATCGTAAAATTTTAAATATGTTATGTCAAAACTTTCTTTATGTTGTTGGGGAAATTACAACAAAACTAATATTTTTATAAAGGGATTTGACTTTTCATATTCGATCAGCTGGTGTGATACCACTACCTGGTAGTTCTCCCATGAAACCTTGCTAGTCTGACCATCCAATAGAGCTGGCAAAAAATCGATGGCACTATCGATAATATCGATTGTTATTTAAAAATTCAATATTGATAGATAGTTTTACCTATCGATATTATCGGAATAACAACCTCTAACCTGAAATTCATTGAAATAAATAGAAATTTCGCTACTTTTCGGTTATGTGTGTGTGAGAAAGTAAGCCCGTAGCCACACATACACATTTTTCGGAAAGTAAAATGTACTTTTTTATAAAATAAAAGCAATTGTTTATTCTGCCTCACATTTCTGTGAACTACTTGTGCAAAATTTCAAGAAAATCATTGACATTTCCGCCATTTTCATTTCCAAATTAATGGTGATGACAGCTTAACGATAATATCGATAGCAATCGATATTTTAAAACAATATATCGAAAATATCTATAATGTTGGGAATATCGTTGGTTTGCCAGCTCTATAGGTATGGCTGTCATAGTCCTAATTTACATTGGGCGAGTTTACTTGCGGCAATTGTCATTTTGTAGGAGAGAGAGGTGAGGCATATGGTAACCCTTTGCCTATCAGCACCCTCTCTCACCCACAAACTGACAATTGCCGCAAGTAAACTCGCCTAATGTAAATTGGGACATATCGTGAACAGCTGTTCTAGCTGTGGGGAGAATATAAAAATATCGATGATATCGATTTTGCCCGCTCTGTTATTTCATTCAAAACCAAATTTTGTACAACAGTTCGTCTTCGGACGGCTCAAAGAAAAGACGCATAGACGCAAATTAGATTCTACGCCCACGGGCTTTAAAATAATAACCTAAAAAACTTTTGTAACTTAAAAAATAAATAAGAAACAACAAGGTGTAAATACCTTTTAACAAATTGTTGTGGAAATACCGCCGCGACCAAGAAGCCGAAAGGAACAAGGCCACTTTAAGCACAAAAAAAAAAAAAAAAAAAAAAATTTTGTACAAACTTGTCCGTTGTGCGGCGCAATAAAGAGCAATTCTCAGATTTTTTAAACCAAAAAAAAATGTATCCAAAAAGGAGGCTAGAAAACAGTGGGACAATTAAAATGATTGCAAATCGTTATGTTTGGAAAATAAAACGCGAACGTCCAGCTGCTGATTATCCCGAAGTTGATATTATAGCACAGACTGATGGTGGTAGTATAACTTCGACCTGGCGAATGTTAATAAATTGGGAAGAGCGTGGAATTTATTTAACCTTGCGGTCCGTGAGCACAAAAAATCGTCTGCTATTCCACGTCATAATAACGTATAAAGATCTTTCCTCCATTGATGTGTACATTTCATCAGGAGAATGTAAAATTGCTAAATATGTCGGTTGCAGTAAAATTTTGGAATATGATTCTGTGGAATTTTCACTTGAGTTCAAGTTAGAAAATGAAATCAAGCAACCAAGGGAAATCAAATTCCATGAGCGTTGTAAGAGTAGGAAAGCGGACCCAAAAATATCAAATATAAGTGATTTTGGCGAACTTTTGGGCAGTGAAGAAAGAAGCGATATAACACTTGTTGCACGCGGAGGAGTTGAATTGAAAGTCCATAAACGTATATTGCGGACACATAGTGAGGTGTTTGCTGCCATGTTCAACTATAATTGCCTTGAGACTCAAACAAATCGTATAATCATAGATGATGCCGATGCTGATGTGCTGAAGGAAGCATTAAAATATATCTACACTGGTGATGACAATATACCCAAAGAAATGACTTCGGAACTCTTAATTGTTTCTGATAAATATGCCTTGATGGATCTAAAAGAAATTTGTGAAAATATTTTAATAGATTCCCACGAAATAGACACAATTTTTGATGTTCTTACAATGGCCGATTACACTTCCAATAAGCGTTTAAAGGAAAATGCTATTAAATTTATCACAGCCAATACTGAAGATGTCATGGAAACAGAAGAGTGGAAATTACTTCAAAGGACAGAACCCAATTTGTATCTTGAAGTTTTGGGTGAAGCAGTTAAGAATCGTTATAATTTAGATAGTTTAGTGCCGACCTTATTGAATTTGAAAGACCTACTCGATGACTCAAGTGATTCCTGAATATAAGCTATGCACATGCAATCTGAATATAGTTTAAGTTATATTTTAAGCATTTTTTTCTTTTTGTTTATATAAATGATATTGTAGATACATTGAATATTGCGTATCGCGTACTGAGTTTCAAAATAAATAGTATTATAGCCTCTTCCTTATGGCTGCCGAGAATTTATGCACTTTGTCACAATCACAAATGTATTTCGTTGAAATAAAGGCTTCTTACCCCACCTTTGACAATTTAGATTTGATCTAACCATGTCCGTGCGCACGATAAGTCTCCAAGAGACTTGTAATATTCATTTCAATCATTTATCTAGATCGACGTTGGAATAAATTGGGGTGCAATCTAACGAGTACTTTAAGACAGGGAAAAAATATATCAATTTCCAAGTCAAATTATAACAGTTTTTGGATGGTGAAGTCATTTCGATTCTTATTGGACAGCAATTTCATAAAATTACTCTTGTATGGAACTCGATCTAAGAACCCCTAGTTTCATGCATGACTACAAAGCAACTGAAGTTTCGGAAGTCGGCCATAAAATGCTGTCCAATAGGAATCCAGATGACTTCACCATCCATGTATATGAAGTATTATTATGAAAGACCGGAAGTCCTTCGCATTGAAGATAATGAGGGGTTCTTATAGGCGACCACAATGTCATCTTATTGAAGAAATTGTACAAAAAAATCACCAATTTTGTTTCTAAAGGCAACAAAAACACATTTATTCGAAAATACAATTCACTGAGATAAAAAAGCATTCATAGAATTAATTTCATAGAAGTGATTGCATTAAAAAAGGTTAGATACATAAATATTCGGTTTTCAAAATTCAACGTCTCCAAATTTTTACAAATAGATCTTCTTTGATGTTTTTAATACGATATGATTAAAGCCTTTTTTCTTAAACGTTCATGGGCAACAATAAGAATATATCAGCAACAGAATCATTATCAATGCATTTTTCCCAAAAAATGCAAAGTTTCAAGAAACTAGTGTACACGGTTTTATGTGTTCTGCAATTTTGCTTTGTTGCAATATTCGTATGAAACAAACAGACCGTTTTATTTTACATTTTCTTTTACTTTCATGTCAAAATTTCAGTGAAATTACTCTTAGTGTGGCCCGGGACTAACATTACACCCCAGTTCAGTCAGCTGGGTATTGCTGTTACCTTTTCTTGTTCTACCATGCACTTTTTTACTCGAAAAGCGTTCCTTTATTTGATGTAAGTCCCAATTTACATTAGGCGAGTTTACTTGCGGCAATTGTCAGTTTGTGGGTGAGAGAGGGTGTTGAGAGGCAAAGGGTTACCATATACCTCACCTCTCTCTCCATCAAACTGACAATTGCCGCAAGTAAACTCGCCTAATGTAAATTGGGACTATGCATACAATTTAAATGAGAGCAGTTTACAACCTTTGCAACTTTTGCCGGTTTTACCATTTTCAGAAGTAAAGGAACAGACCATTTTTTTGAGCAAAAACGCCGATGCATCTACCTTGGTAATTGTGCCATGACTGCTACGTTTCCTAAAGTCACGTTACGCACTAACTACCACCTTGTGTGATATGAAAAATAACGAATTAATTTTATTTGCATCACGACGGCGTATTGTTGATTGATCTGGCCTTGACTTGCATTGTTTAGCGGGTATAAGTCAATTTACGTTAGTCGTTACGATGTCGGTACGATTGGTTTGCTGGGAAACACGCCGATGCATCTACCTGGGTAATTGTGCCATGACTGCTACGTTGCATACAGTCACGTTACGCACTAACTACCACCTTGTGTGATACGAAAAATAACGAATTAATTTTATTTGCATCACGACGGCATATTGATTGACTTGATTTGCATTGTTTAGCGGGAATAAGTCAATTTAAATTATTTATTTTCAAGGAAGATGTCCGGAAGATGCGTATATATGGTGTACGCGTATGCGTGAGGAGGGCTTTGACAACACTGAATCTCCACTCTTTAAGGCTTTCAACGGAATTACCACATCTAAATGGAAAATGCGAATAGATTGGGATGTTTGTAAGATATCGGTGATGTTGATTTCGGCATCTACTGACGCTGAAAAGAAGTTTTTCGAGGTAACTACATATTGCAGAGGTACAGAATCCACAGAAACTGTTTCAATGAAACAAGCCAAGGACTACATTACTATCGCTACGATGAAAGGTTGTGGTTGTAAACGTATGCACATTTTCATTAAGATAAATGTCTGTGAACCCAACCACAGATTACTATCGAATGTAACAAACGATCTTGAACTCTGTTCGTTTACTCAATAATAGCTCTGTTCCTTTACGTTCAAGAATCTTCAAGTTTTACTACTTTTTACTCGAAAAGCGTTCCCTTACTTCAGACCCAACACAATTCATATGGGAGCAGTTTTCAACTTTTACTACCTTTGCCGGTTTTACCATTTTCAGAAGTAAAGGAACAGACCAAATTAGACGTTTGTCCAATCGATAACATCGATATTTTTATTCTCCCAACTAGAACAGCTATTCACAATAATAGGTCTGTTCGTTTACTCAATAATTTGAACAAATTTGTATCCGACTTAGGTCACTAGTGCTGTTCAAACTCATGGTAGAACAAATATAAAGTAAAGTTAATACTACAACAAATACAACTCGAACAACAACCACAAAGCAATTTGTTTTTTTATTTTTTGTAACGTTACTGCCAGTTGTATTTGTAAACAAAACAAGGAAATGTCTATAAATTATTGGAATTTAAAAAAAACTAATAATTTTTCACATTTGGTTGAATATTTTGGAAAACATGAATGAAAATTCGTTACATTTTCATTTTTTATGTTTCCACATCATTCCACTAAATGCATAAATTCTCGCAGAAAGTAGAATTCTTGCAGAAAAGTTTGGGGTCGCTGTAAATTCATAGAAAAAGAAGAAGCTGTTTCAATGTTTTGTTTTAGAAATCAAAGAAGAACATGTTTATTAGGGCTTTACTTTTTTTAAATTTTAACAAAATACCTCACATATTAACCAACTTTGTATCGCCTCTACAAGCGGTGATTTACTGCGCGACTTATCGTTCCAACTTGGAGGAGGTTACATATCATTGATATGAAGAAGTCTTTCAGGGAAATGGTTTTTTTCCGAATGATATATTTTTTTCTCAAAAAATATATGTCCCTAATGTACATCGAAATAGAAATAAATGTATAAAATGTCATATGAAATTTGACACTAATGTTACAACCCAGTTCAGTCAGCTGTGTATTGCTGATACCTTTTCTTATTCTACCATGGTTCAAACCAGTGCTTTAATTACGTTGTTCGCTCTCACAATAACGTACACGAATCAATGCTTGGTTTACATTTACGAAATTCACTCGATTTCAACTGTCAAATCCATAGGTTAAACGTCAAATGAAATCCAGATGAGATTTCATTTGACGTTTGAGCTATGTCCCGGTCCACACTAGAGTGATTTCAATGAAATAATTTCATGAAATTAGTCGTTCATAGATCCAGTTCCCCACAGCAGCAAATTCAAAAACATAATTTAGTATGAAACTCGATCTAAGAACGAATAATTTCATGAAATTATTTCATTGAAATTACTCTAGTGTGGACCGGGACTATGGAATTGACAGTTGAAATCGAGTGGATTTCGCATAACCCGTTCATACGACATGGTACATAATTCATACCAACATAGTTCATATTTTCATACTTTTTGTTTGTTGATTTTAAAGGAAGATTCAGCCAAAACACATGTGACTTTTGCTCTGTTCCAGAACCTGCAAGAAGCTACTATTTTTTACTACGATAACATTTTTTCCTTTATGTTATCGGAAAAAATAGTAAAAATTAGTAGATTCTTGCAGTTCTGGAACAGACTGATTAGTTGATATTAATTTAAAAAATAATTCCTTACAGGTAGTTTACACTATATATCAATGTCATATGACACGAAATAAAAACATTCCATATCTACCCACGCAGGCAATGGGAAGACGTAATTTTATTACATTTTTGCTGGTGTGGACGCACAGAGTAAATGGCGTAAGGAAAATCTCCAATATTGCACATATTAGCGAAAATATAAGGAGTGCAGTACTGGAACAGACCAATTTGTGCTAAACATTTCTACACATTTTTACTCCGATAACCGATTTTTCCTTTATGTTATCGAAAAAAATATTAAAAATGTGTAGAAATGTGCAGTACTGGATCATACCAAGTGTAAACTACTCCTTAACCTTCACATATCTATTTAATATTAAATTATACTCTTTTCATTCAGGGTTTCTATTTTTTTTATACAGTCGAAATAGCTTATAACGTCGGTCAAGGGACGGACGGAATTGGTCGCTATAACCGATATGTCGTTATAAGCGATATTTGTTTTGTGTGGTCTATAAAGGGCCCCATAGGTTTGGGACTTTTGGATTTCGTCGTTATAACCGATATGACGTTATAAGCGATTTCGAATGTTTTTGTCAAATTTTCTATTTTAAAAATTAAAAAGAGAGAGGCCTGTCATAATTAGTTTATTTCGATACTCTAATTTGTTAGAGTTGAGACTGTAGGTGTGATGCATGTACATTTTCCGACATCGAATTGTTTCGATATCATTCAAACGACACATTGTCAGTTTTGAATGACGATTTTTTGCAATTATCGATAACTGTCCAACCGTCCAGCAACCACAAAATATTTCGTAGTTGCATGATGAATGACAAAAATGAACGGCCACACTAGCAAGGAACCGCAAAGCTGCTATTCAAAACTGACAATGTGTACCCAGCTTCATATTCCATTTTGTTCTATGAAAAAATTGATCGAAAAGATAAACGTTTATTTTTCTCGTTTTGAAAACGGTCATATTTTCGATGTAATGAATTTTGATATGTTTTTAGGAAAAAAGCTTGAAATTTAAACACGGATATAGTGTCCTATTCCCGTACACTCTGCTGCTAGGAGAGGGAGCTAGTTCTCTGACGAATCTGGCATGATGTTATGTTGCTCGGCATTAGCTCAGCCTATGGGGCCGCAGTTCTTGCCATCGAACTAGCTTCCAGCAGAAAGGACAAAAAACTAAGAAAACTATTGTCAGATGGATAAACAAAAAAAAAAAAATAAGCTGTCAAAAAGGCAATGACGTACAAAAAAAAAAAAAAATCTCAATCAAAGGTATCTCTAATGTCGCTTTAGTGGGCACCACCGAAATGTTTAGGGTGCCAGAGGACTCCCACCCGACCATGATATTCCCATCCTCCTAACTTCTTGGAATACCCCGAACTTCCCCCACCTGCTCTACGTTTACGTTTTCTTATGCTAAGTTTACATTTACGAAATCCACTCGATTTCAACTGTCAATTCCATAGCTCAAACGTCAAATGAAATCTCATCTGGATTTCATTTGACGTTTAACCTATGGAATTGACAGTTGAAATCGAGTGGATTTCGTAAATGTAAACCAAGCATTACCCTTGTTCTGCTTTAGGGCTCCATGTTAAAGTATGTTGTTTCTCAATTAAGTATTTTGCTAGAGGTCATTCAAGTGCAACGGCGATTTCAAACACAACTTGACGGCATGTCCGTCCGTACGTATAAGTATGAAGTCAGTATCGGTAAATAGTTGTAGTATAACAGACGAAAACGAGACTTCAACTTCAATGAATTTTCTCTTTTATTCCAGGGATTACCCAGGACGATCAATTAGCTCAACCTATGGACCTGCGCGCAACTCCTTAAGCTCTACCCGGACAATAACCCAGGTGATTATGTATACCAGCAAAATTCAAGTAAAACAAACAAAATTGAAAGCACGTATGTTTCTTGTCTTTTTTTTAGTTATGAGGTAAAATGGTAGTATTTAGTACGTCCGTCCGTCCGTAGAGTCACGCGGATCATACCAGGGCACCTCACGGATTTGAGGTGCAATTACGTCGCTCCCACGTTGTGACCACAAATTAATATCATTTAATAATTGTTCAAAAATATAAACAACACAACTTTGATTCAAGAAAATAAACCGAACTTGTGATTTTAATAAATGTCATTTAAAACTTTCCAGGATCTTTCCATTTTTCTTAGGTGAGGGTGGTGCAGGCTTTTCTTCCCAGCCTCGTTGGTGGTCAAATTCAAAAGGGCTGAGCACCCATTTTTCATTTTAGCCGGACATAAAGAGAACAGCTGACGTCTTGTCAGCTAACTCCGAATCTCCGCGCTGCCAATCATATTTAAAACGTTAATTAAAGGACAGGGACACCACAATAGTACAGATAAATTTGCATTTATATGCCTTATATTTAGTGTATTTTTTAACAAAATATTTGATATTTCGATAAAAAAAACACGGATCAAAAAATCTACTTTGAACATGTTTCTTTCCTCTAGATTAGTAAAGACATCCGCTTAATATGTTGTTTGCACTGTTTAAAAAGTTCTCCTCATGTGATTGGACCATGGCAGAACAAGAAAAGGTAGCAGCAATACCCAGCTGACTGAAATGGGTAAAATGTTATAGCACGGTTACACTACAGTTTTTTGCCGGGTTAACCCACTTCATGAGGATTTATTGTTAATCTGGTCGAATCTGACCAGATTTGCCATACAAAAATTAAATCCTCTCATGACTGGGTTTATTTTAAATCCTGCACAAATCCACCAAAAATACAGTGTTGTATTCGGTATTTGTGCAAAAAAATCCAACTCTACTCAAAAAGTACCAAAAGTTGCAACTGTTTTTGCAACAGAGTTTGTCGTGTTTTACACGTTTACGATTGGTCGCATGAGATTTTATGGAGTTAATAAATCTAAAGTTATTTGAAAATCATAAAATTATTTATTTTTTACATTAGACACTTTTTTAACAAAAAGTACGCTTGATACCATGATACAAAAATGTATACCTGTGTGTAAAATATACCAATGTAAGGAAAGAGGGGACGATATCTCATACGAGAAATTGTAAAAGTGTAAAACACGACTTTATTAGTTATTTTGTATGTATACGTAAACAAACATCAGCTGACAGTTTATATCCTCGAAAAGCTAAGTGTAACCAGCAAAGATTAACCCACTGAATCTATTAAACCCAGTGGGTTAACCTTCAATAGTGTATCCGGGGTATTAGTGTCAAATTCCATACGACAGTTTATATATTTATTTCTATTTATTTATTTATTTATTATGACATGTTTATAAATGATTTACATATTACAAACTTAGTCTATTTACAAAGTTTCGCCATGTGTTTCTATCGTTCGCTAAATACTGTAATTGATCAAGAGTTTGATTAGTTTCTGACATGATTGTTCTTCTCCATGTAGTTCTTGGTCTGCCTCTATTGCGACGTCCTTGTGGATTCCATCTAAGTGCCGAGTGGGAAATTTCGTCCTCGCTTTTCCTTAAAGTATGACCAAGCCAACCGTATTTTCTTCTGGTCATATCGGATCCTATTCCATGCTGCCTTGTAACTATCCACAGTCGCTCATTAGATATGGTTTGCGGCCACCATATTTTCAAAAGTCTACGGAGGCATCTGTTTATAAAAACCTGCAATTTGTTAGTGATGCTGCTGGTGACGAGCCAAGTTTCGGAGCCATATAATAGTGTAGATTTTACACACGCATTGAAAATGTCTATTTTTGTTTTTAGATCTATCGTTTCCGAAGACCAGATATTAGCAAGAGACGCAAAAGTACCTTGCGCTTTTCGTATGCGGCTTTCAACGTCTTCAATTGTTCCTCCCGATATAGATAAAATGCTACCGAGGTATTCGAATCGGTCTACATTTTCAATTTCTTTGTCATAGATTTTAAACGGGGTATTATTGTTTGCGTTGACTCTCATCGTCTTTGTTTTTCCGCAGTTTATCCTAAGCCCGATTTTGAGAGACTCCTCAGATAGTGCATTTAACTTGGTCTGCATATCCGAAAATGTTGTTGTCAGTAATACGGCGTCGTCTGCATATTCCAAATCACCAAGTTTGTCAAACATTCTCCAATTAATACCAGTTGGGGCGGAATCTAGGTTTTCGAATATTGTGTCAAGAACTGTTATAAAGAGTAAAGGTGATAGTGTACAGCCTTGACGTACTCCACTGGTGACTCTAGACGTTGTTCCCTCGTAGCTTTTTTCTATGATATTCACAATTTTCTTGGGTATTCCTTTTGATGAGAGTGCTTCCCAGATATAGCTTCTATTAATGGCATCGAATGCTTTCTCGTAATCAACGAAGGCCAGATACAAACTTGCATTGTATTCAATCGATTGCTCAATTATAATCCTGGTTGTGCATATATGATCTATGCATGAGTTACCAGCTCTGAATCCTGCTTGGTTTTTTCGTAGAATTTTTTCCAAGGGATCTGCTATTCTGTTCAATATTATTTTGTTGAATATCTGTAATATTGATGGTAGCAACGATATGCCTCTCCAGTTACCACATTTAGTCTTAGGACCCTTTTTATGGAGTTTTACTATTATTGACTCTTTCCAGTCCATAGGGATACTTTCTTCCACCCATATTTGTTTGAATAGAGGAAATAATGTATCCGCCATTATTGTGCTGCATGCCTTATAACATTCTGATGGTATACCGTCATTTCCGGGAGCTTTTCCATTTTTTAGGCTATCAATAGCTTCTTTAATTTCATTTCGCGTAGGATTTTCAATATTAATTTGCGGGTTTGATGGATGGGATCTATATATGTGAAATTGTTCCTGATGATGTTGACTAATATTCAAGGTTTTTTCGAAATGCCTTTTCCAAATTTTTATTTGGTCGTCTTTTGCTGTAACAAGACATCCCGTTTCGTCTTCTACCGGAGTACGATTAGTCTGAGAAGTAGCTTTTCCACTTAGCTTTCTAATGACATTGTATAGCTCTTTAGTGTGTCCACTGTTTGCTACATTTTGGGCCTCACTACCCATTGTATTGTAGTAATGTCGTTTGTCTCGTTTTATCTGTTTCTTTATTTCCTTACTCAATTGTTTATATGTTGCTTTGTATTCTTCTATGCTGGTCTCTTCCTGTTCATTGAGCAATTTAAGCTTTAGGTTCTTCCTTTTGTCGATAAGATCCCAGGAGAGATTGGTCATCCACTCCGCATCTTGTTGCCGTTTCTTGAATCCTAAGACTTCCTTGCATATATCTGTCATCTTGTCTTTAAACCGCTTCCATTTTTCTTCCAGTGTTTCATTGGTATTTATGTTTATTTCTCTCACTTTGTTTGAAAATATACTTTTCGTTTGGCTCATTTTTAGTTTTTCAATATCAAATTTTCTCACCTGAGGTGATTGATTATTATGTTTATAAAATAATTTTAGTTTTATCTCCGCTAAAAGTAGGTAATGGTCGCTACCAATTTCTGCGCTTCTTTTGTTACGAACATCGCATAATATGTTGCACCATCTCTTTGAGATACATATGTGGTCTATTTGATTTTCGTAATTTCCACTAGGTGCTTTCCATGTTGTTTTATGTTTCTGCTTATGGGGGAATAACGAACCACCAATCTTTAGGTCAAAGTTCATACACAACTCTAACAGCAATTCCCCGTTTATGTTGCGATTTCCTAGCGCATGAGCCCCAATTACATGTTCAAAACCATCAATGTTTGAGCCTATTTGGGCGTTAAAATCCCCAAGTAGTAATATTATGTTTTTCTTAGGTATATTTGTCAGTACACTGCTCAACTGACTGTAAAAACACTCTTTCTCAGTGAGATCACTCTCCTCCGTAGGGCCATAGCACTGAATTACTGTTATATTATTGCATTTTGTTCTTAAGGTGGCTGTAATAATTCTTTCGGAGATACCTTTCCAATTTATAAGTGCCTTGTACGCTGCTTTTTTTAAGAATATGCCTACACCTCTAATATGTGGATCATCCTGGTTCGACATACCAGAATATAACAGTACATCACCTTTATTGTTCCGGACTTCTCCGCTGGAGTTCCATCTTACTTCGCTCAGACCGCAAACACTAATATTTAATCTGTCACATTCTCTTGATAATTCGGCGAATTTTCCAGTTTGATAAAGCGTCCTCACATTCCATTGTGCAAATCGTATCCGTTTAACGTAGCGTTTATTCGTCATCAAATAATTCCGATCATTTTTTCTCTTTGTAAATACTCGAATCAGTGAAATTTCAGTAATCGATGGTAGATTAGACCAACGATACCTAGTTCGGTGATAGGGCTGCTATCTTTGGTTTTACATTTGCTTGCAAGTTCTGGCCTCCGAACATGCCATACTTTTGCTGTTGTTCCTAAACATTTCCTCTTAGAAACAGGTGTTATGGTTATACCGCCAATGGTCGGTCGTCAGAGCCTACTCTGCTAAAGACAGGGTCCACCACTAGTCGGCGAGGTTGACAGTAATGCAGGAGAGGCTTTAATTTATACATATAAGATATGTACGCTTCACTACACCTTAGAATTTATTTCTATGTTTGATGTATATTAGGGATATATATTTTTTAAAGAACAAATTTATTCATCAGAAAAAAACTATTTCCCATAAAGACTCCTTCATATCATTGACATGTAACCTCCTCCAGGTCCGAACGACATGCCGCACATTAAAACACCGCTTATAGAGGCGGTACAATATTTGTTAATATGTGTGGTATTTTGTTAAACTTGAAAAGAATAAAGCCCTAATAAAAGTGTGCTTTTTTTTCAAAAAAAAAAAAAAAACGATTGAAACATCAGAAAGTTTGTGACTTCTTACAAGGCAAGTAACTCAAAATTGAAAGGATAAAATTATTTTTTTCGAAATGGAAGTTTTAGTACAAGGTTTTCTAATTACTTTTAGACCATGTTTATATTATAGACTTTTGCAGGGTTAACCTTCTTTATGAGGATTTGTTTGACGTTTTGTGTAATGGAATTGACATTTAAAACCCAGTGGGTTTATTAAATCCGGTTATATATAAACGTACTATTACATAAAAATTTGTACACATTATTCGTATGTGCTGGAAATCACATTTTTATAATACTTTTTTGTGGATTTTTTTCCAAGTACTAAAAATTTAAGTAGAGTTTTACTAACTTCGCATTCCTTCGCCACTCTCCAAATTTTTTGAGGAATGTTCGATATAGTGTCAAGTTTACAAAAAATTTGGTTCCAGCTGCATATATTTGCATTTGCGACATTAAAATACGTGTGCGACATTAAAAATACTGACCACGCCTCTGGTCGTTTCGGTGAATATGCCGTATTACTGTGTTCTCAGTTTCTTCTTTTTTTGTGTTTTAATTGTTTATTTTGGTTTTTTCTTTAAAGATTTAGACATTTTTGGGATCTACTTATGAGTGTATTTTTTACATTTTTATATTTTTGATATATCGGCCTTTTTGTAGAAAATTTACATATGTTGAAACTGAGGTATGGGGTATTGTAACTCGCGAATGGTTGTAATATGCCATAACTTTTGAACGCATTTTACGGTAGTTTATGGCAATAAAACATGGTTGCTTATAATAGTATGGTGTTTTCGTGCGTTATTTAGAATAAATGAAGCCCTAAACACATCCAACGTTTGACTAAAATTTTGTGACATTTCTGTAGTGGGATTCTGTAACTCATTTTTGCCGTTACCGACAAAAATCGGTAAAATTAAATCGCAAAATTATGACTAAAAACATAAAGAAAAGTTGGCATCACTGTTTGTGTCGGTAGAGGCTAGCGACTACTTTTTATTCATCGTTAACTTACCGAAAAATTTCGTTAATTATCGAAATTATAAGCATTTTATTTTTACCGACAATTATCGATAACAGCAAAAATGAGTTACGAGGCCTTTAAGGCCAGAACAGAATCAATCGTCGCTTGCTTCCTTAAATGTCAAATTATAAAGGAATGTCAGAGCCTCTTTGCAAATCCGCCTGCTCTGGTATTCCTTTATAATTTGGCATTTGGGAAGCAAGCGACGATTGATTCTGTTCTGGCCTTTAAGGCCTGCGTACATAAGCTGCCTTGCCTGCTTACCTTGCTTACTTCTGATAAAATAATAAAAAAGAAAAGGGCAACCCAGTTCGAAATTTCCTCGGCCTTCTTTATTCTTTTATTTTTATTATGTCAAAAATGAAGCAGGAAAGCAAGGCAATCAGGCAGAGCAGCTTATGTACGCAGGCCTTTAGGTCGAGACAGGGCATTATTGTTAAATAAATAAATAAAAATAAATCAAATAAATAAATGATTATTTTATCGTTCTGCTTATCAAAGCTAATTAATTAATTTTTTCCCATGAACTTAATTTACTTTATTGAAAAATTTGCGCGTGTGACTACTGACTTATAAATTTTCGCTTTAATTGTTCTGTTCCTTTACGTTCAAGCATCTTCAAGTTTTACCACTTTTTACTCGAAAAGCGTTCCTTTACTTGATGTAAGCATACAATTTAAGCTCTGTTCCTTTACGTTCAAGAATCTTCAAGTTTTACCACTTTTTACTCGAAAAGCGTTCCTTTACTTTAGACACCATACAATTTATATGGGAGCAGTTTACAACTTTTGCCGGTTTTACGATTTTCAAAAGTAAAGGAACACACCATTTAATGAGAGCAGTAGTGCGATTCTCCAAATCATTTTTAGTTACCGACAAATGTCGGTTAAAATGCTTATAATTTCGGTAATTAACGATATTATTCGGTAAATTAGCGACCAATAAAAAGTAGTCGAAAAGTTCCCAGCAAAAAGTTTGCATCCGCGGATGCAGTTGAAACACTACAAGTGTACAGTACAATTGCCGTTGGAGTACATATTTTCCTATGAATTCACTTATGAATTTTACAAGAGAGCGCGCAGCTAGGATGCACTCCATTTTGCTTCCACAGCACACAGCTAGGATGCACTCCGTTTTCGATCCAAATCACAACTTTTTATGTAGTATTTTGGATTGAATTTAAATGCACTTCGGATTGTGTTTTTAATCAATCCAAAGATGCAGTAAAAATGCAAGCTATTGGGAAATATCCCAGAATAAATAAAATGCATTTATTATTTGTGTAAAACAATAACACTAAGAACATTATTAAACACAAATTAAAAAAGTTTCCATTAAATTCAATCACATTTGAGTTTACTTTCTCCGTTCTCCATTTAATCGAAGCGCATTTGATTTTGCTTCATCATACAAAAGGTTTTATATGTTGACTTCCCATCACTAGTTAAGCTTTCGACATGGACTCCAACTGCACTTCACTCCATTAACAATTTCCGTCTCGTGAATTACAGCAAAAATGTTCGCAACTTCAGTTTTTATTTCTTTATTTTATAACAAACTCTCCGAAATGTATACACTCTTGTTTGTCTTTTGAAGAAATGTGTAGGGATCAACCAACTGTTTTTTCTGTAGGGATCTCTGCAGCAACTGCTTATAAAATGTATGTTACGGAGTGCATTTTTCATAACTCTGCTGGACTACATCGAAAGATGTTGTGAAATCATAACTCCAAGTCCCGGTCCACACCAGTATGAATTTCATTAAAAAATTTCATGAAATTAGGCGTTCTTAGCTCGAATTTCCCACTACAGCATTTTTATGATTTTACTCTACTATGGAACTCGATCTAAAGACGCATAATTCCGTGTCAAAATTTCAGTGAAATTACTGTAGTGTGGCCCGGGACCAATTGCACAACTTCCAAAATTTTTTGCTGGGTTCTACCGATATCAACAGTGTTGTCAACTTTTATTTGAAATTTTCATTCATAATTTTGCGTTTTAATGTTACCGATTTTTGTCGGTAACTCAAAAAAATGAGTTGCAGAATCGCACTTTGTCGAAGGTTACACTAGAGTGGTTTCATTGAAACTTTTAGGTATTTATAAATCGAGTTCCCCACTACATCAACTTTATGATATCACTCTACTGTGAAACTCGACCTAGGGACCCTTGTTTTCATGAAATTATTTCAATGCCGGTTTTACCATTTTCAGAAGTAAAGGAATGCATAGTTTACATTTGACGTCGTTTCGTGATTTCGAAGGCGTTTCGTGATTTCGCGCGGAATCAAGCAAAATTTTTCATGATTTCGCATACAAAAATGAAATCATCTCATTTCGTGATTTCAGCGAAATCAACATCGAAATCACAGTACACATGATATACAACCCTGCTTTTGCCTAAAAAAGTACCAAAAGTTGCAACACTTTTCACGTATCATAATAAACAAGGTAGATGGTCAATTGCTGCAACAAAAAATTTTAGTGTCGAAATTTGTAAACAATGTGAAAAAAAATATTAAATTACTTTGTTACAATGCTATTTTTCATTGTGTTCCCGTACTTTTTTAATGGTAATGTTAGAAAAAGAGCGAATTGTCAAAAATTGCTTCCCAATACAAATTTCTTAAAAAATACGGGAACGAAAAAATGACGGAAATTGCAAAAACTCCATCATAAACGTCAAAATCAACGTATCAGCTATCATATTAGATGCCAATGAACATGCTTGCTGCTAGTTTCTACTAGGCCAAAATTGTATGGCGAAAACAGGAGAAGCGGGTGTTATTCGGCGCTATTTTTGTTTAAAGATAAGTGCAAGTCTTGCTAGATTTCGGAGTACGGGAACGCATTTTTAGCACTAAACGGGAAAACTACTGCAAGTACTAATATTGTGCAGGTTCTGAGCACAACTTTTACCTATCAAAATTTATTATAACGATGTCCCAACAATAAAATCATTTTTTTATTTTTTCATTTGTTAGTACTATACACAATTAATACGATATATAGATAATTTTACGATAAGTTTCCAAATAAAGTTGTAAAGTTCTATATTGTCGTATATTTTTGATGATTAATTCAATTTACAACAACTTGTTTTGAAATTTCGTGTGCGATCAGCTGCGCATATGCATCTACCTTGATCATTGTGATATGTTTGAAATCAACAAAAAAATAAATGTAAACATCGGGGTGTATTTCAGGATTTCGTGAAATCCAGTGGATTTTGGAGCGCAAGTGTAAACTTGACAGAACAGACCATTTTTTAGCAAAACCGCCGGTGCATCTACCTTTGTAATTGTGCCATGACTGCTACGTCTCCTATAGTCACGTTACGCACTAACTACCAACTTGTGTGATACGAAAAATAACGAATTCATTTTATTTGCATCACGACGGCGTATTGTTGATTGATCTTGCCTTGATTTGCATTGTTTAGCGGGAATAAGTCAATTTAAATTATTTATTTTCGAGGAAAATGTCCGGAATTATATCGAATTTGAGTAATAATGCATATATATGGTGTACGCGTATGCGTGAGGAGGGCTTTGACAACACTGAATCTCCACTCTTTAAGGCTGTCAACGGAATTACCACATCTAAATGGAAAATGCGAATAGATTGGGATGTTTGTAAGATATCGGTGATGTTGATTTCGGCATCTACTGACGCTGAAACGAAGTTTTTCGAGGTAACTACATATTGCAGAGGCACAGAATCCACAGAAACTGTTTCAATGAAACAAGCCAAGGACTACATTACTATCGGTACGATGAAAGGTTGTGGTTGTAAACGTATGCACATTTTCATTAAGATAAATGTTTGTGAGCCCAACCACAGAGTACTATCGAATGTAACAAACGATCTTGCCAAGGCTTTAGCTAGCGAAAACTATAGTGATATAATACTTGTTGGAAAAGGAAGCACTGAATACAAAGCCCACAAAGTTATTCTAAGTGCCCGTAGTGAAGTTTTTGATGCAAAGATTCGTTATGGAGCTTACATCCAATCGTATTGTAATCGATGATATAGAAGCTGATGTATTGGGGGAAATGTTAAACTATATATACACGGGAAAGGAAGTACCTGAGAAAATGATACCCGATCTTTTTATGGCCGCCAAGAAATATGCCCTGGTGGGTTTACAATCAATGTGTGAAACAATTTTAACACAATCCATTTATATTGATTCGGTTGCTGATATATTCTTATTGGCTGAACGTGTTTCTCATGAACGTTTAAGAAAAAAGGCTTTATCATACCTTATTAAAAACATCAGAGAAGTCGTTGAAACAGAAAGCTGGAAACGTGTTCAACGGATTGACGAGAAATTGTGCTTAGAAGTTCTTAATAAATCTATTTGTGAAAATTTGCTGTGGTGAATTTTGGATACTGAATTTGTACACTGAACTATAATTTAATAATCTGTCTTTTTTTATTGCATTCACTTCTATGAAATTGATCCCAAGAATGTTTTTTTTATCTCAGTGAATTGAATTTTTGAATAAACGTTTGTTTTTGTTGCCTTTAAAAATAAAATTACTGTTTTTTTGTACAATTTCTTCAACAAGAAGACAGTGGCCTATAAGAACTCCTTATGATCTTCTATATGAAGACCTTCCGGGCCTACATAAGAAGACTTCATATAAATACACATTATTTTATTAACAAGACTTATTTGATTTCTATACTCACATTATTAGGACCTCTACAAAAACAAATCCAATCTTCTATATGAAGCCCTTGGGATAACCCGCAAGAAGCATAAGTAAGAAGACCTTATTGTCTTTCATAAGAAATCTTTGTAATTTGGTAGCTGAAAATATTAACAGATATTGTGGAGGCATATTCTATATGCTGGGCAGATATTGGCGGACTTCCGAAACGTCAATTGCTTTATATTCGTGCATGTAACTAGGGGTTCTAAGATCGAGTTCCATACTAGAGTAATTTTATGAAATTGCAGTAGTGGGGAACTCGATCTAAGAACCCCTAGTTTCATACATGACTACAAAGCAACTGACGTTTCGAAAAAGTCTGCCATAATATGCTGTCCAATAGGAACTGAGATGACTTCACCATCCAAAAACTGATCTGATTTGACTCGTTAACATGATTAACAGGGACTACCGACTACCCAAAATTTCAAAAAGATCCGAGCAGTGGTGGTTGATGTAGAGAAAAGCGCAAAACTCTTGAAGACATCGGGAGAGGGGTTGACGTGTAGGTTCCTAGAGTACTCGAAGCTATAGCCCATTTTCGAACTAAAACAAGTAAGAAAAGCGTTAAGTTCGGTCGGGCCGAACTTTTTATACCCTCCACCACAAATGTCAGCCATTTCGGTGGATTAATGTGGCCACAACCTTCAAAATACCGAAATTCGGAAGGTACCGTTCTATGGAGACTATATCATGGCGTGGACCTATACCTACAAATTTCTGGTGGAAAGTTTTATACGCCTAAAGAAGACTAAATACCAAATTTCAGCCATCTCGGTGTGATAATGAGGCTAAAACGTTCAAAATATCGAAAATCGGGAGATATAGTATTATGGGAGCTATATCAACACGTGGACCTATATAAACATTTTATGGTAGAAGTGTTTCTTTGCCTCTGGAAACACAAAATACAAAGTTACAACCGATTCGTTGGTCAAATGGGTCTAATACATTCAAAATATATTAAAATGACGCGTACTTTATAAGGGGCCTTATGTGGGGGCTATACCAAAACGTGGACCTATATAACCCAACTTTGGTAGGAATGTTTTCTGGCCTCTGAAGACACAAAATACCAAATTACAACCAATTCTGTGGTCAAATGGGTCTAATACATTCAAAATATATTAAAATGACGCGTACTTTATATGGGGCCTTGTATGGGGGCTATACCAAAACGTGGACCTATATAACCCAACTTTGGTAGGAATATTTTTTGGCCTCTGGAGACACAAAGTACCAAATTACAACCAATTCGGTGGTAAAATGGGCCAAATATCTTAAAAATTCCTTAAAACGACGACGCGTCATTTTGTATGGGGGTTATACGAAAGCGTGGACTTACATAGCCCGCTTTCAATACCAAAAGTCCTACGTAAATATAACATATTTTCCCAAAATTTCATCAACCTACGTCAATCCGTTCGGACGCTAGAGTGATTTCCACAGACGGACGGACATGGCTATATCGATGTAGAATTGCAGGCTGATCAAGCGTGTAGACTTTGTGGGGTCTACAATGATTATTTCGAGTAGTTACAAACGTAGTGACAAACTTAATATACCCCCATCCTATGGTGGAGCGTATACAAATGATTGGAAGAAATATTACTATTCCTTTTGAGACTTGTTGTGCGGACGGACATGGTTAGAAATTGACCGTGACTTTTGCCTTTCCGCCGTTACATCATAAATTAGGAGAACTCCGAAAAGTGTGAATCGGAATTGTCCTAACATACCTATGTGGGGTGTAAAACCTTTATTTCAATGAAACACATTTCTGAACATGACATAAGGAAGGGGGTATTAATTTGTCTAAATTTACCATTTATTTTGAAATTCATTACGCGATACGAAACATTCTTGGTATCTACACATCAATTTTATAAACAAAAGTACCAAAAAGAAAACAAGAAAATACCTAGTTTAAACTATATATTCAAATTGAATGTTAACCTTATATTCAGATACAGTCAATTGAGTGCATAAGTATGGTCACAATTCTTATTAGATTTATCCAAAACTTCAAGACAAAAATTAGGTTCTATCCTTTTAAGTATTTTCCAATTTGCTGTTTGCCTTACATTCCAAAGGTTAGCTTTAATAAAGTTTTTAGCTCTTTCCTTTAGGCGTTTATTGGAAGTACGATCGGCCAATAGAAAAGTGTCGATAACTGTATCTATTTTCATTGAATCTATTAAAATATATTCACATCTTTGTTGTAGATCCATCAAGGCATATTTATCAGCCACCATTAAGAGTTCCGAAGCCATTTCCTTGGGTATATTATCATCTTCACCTGTGTAAATATATTTTAACATTTCCTTCAGCACATCAGCATCGATATCATCAATGGTTATACGATTTGTTTGATTCTCTAGGAAATCATTGCTTAACATGGCATCAAACACCGTACTACGTGTCCTTAATATAAGTTTATGGGCTTTCAATTCGATTCCTCCGCGTGCGACCACTGTTATATCGCTATATTCTGCACTGGCCAATAGTTTGCCAAAATCAATGCTTATATTGGAATCGGTTTGCAATTTCATTTTTTTACAGGGCTTATGGAATTCGATTGGTCGCTTGATTTTATTTGTTATCTTAAACTCAAGTGAAAATTCCATTGAATCACATCCCACAATATCAGATATACCGGCATTGATAAACTTTTCGCATAATGTTGATGAGATGCGCACATCAAGGGAGGCATGATTTTTATAAGATATTATAACTTGGAATCGCAGACGATTTATTACGTTCACAGAATCCAAGGCTACATACATTGTACCGGACTCCCAAAGTAGTTTGATTCTCCATGTCGATGTAATACCATTAGTGTGTGCTATAATTTCTGGAGACTCAGCAATGGTACATTCACGTTTTATTTTCCAAACGTAACGATTTCCAATTATTTCAATTGTTCCACTGCTTTCTCGCTGTTTTGGTGGCATTTTTGTTGGTTTAAAAAAGTCTGGGATTTTCTCTTTTATGTGCGATATACAACGGAAAGTTTGTTCGGTTTTGAATTAGGGATGTGTAAAATCGATTTCGGTTAATCGATTATTCACCTAAAATTTCCAAAAGTCGTAGTCGACTATTGACTCTGCGAAAACCGGATAATCGATTATTCTTAGTCGACTTTCGGAAGACGGAGTCAACTATAGGTCTGTCTGGTTATCCTAAAATTTTTAACAACTTGTACCAATTGTTGCTGGAAGTCGTCTGTTACGAAAAACCAGCAAAAGAGAGCGACATTTTGACAGTTCTTTCACTGAGAGTCTGTAAATTCTTGCTGGAAAAATTTCTTCTAGCAAACGCTAGCAATGCTTCTTCTTTCTGAAAACAGTCAATCACTTGCTTTTAGTTTTTTGTTGATTTAAGCCTTTACCTAATTAACTGCGTGTTGCGTGTGCGTTCAAAAATACAAAAACAAAATACATGTATTTCAAATTGAAAACAAAAACAAATACATGTATTTTGTTTTTGTATTTTTGAACGCACACGCAACACGCAGTTAATTAGGTAAAGGCTTTATGTTTGTAAACATTAAAAACAATTGGTCTGTTCCTTTACTTCTGAAAATGGTAAAACCGGCAAAAGTAGTAAAAGTTGAAAACTGCTCCCATATGAATTGTATTGTGTCTGAAGTAAAGGAACGCTTTTCGAGTAAAAAGTTGTAAAACTTGAAGATTCTTGAACGTAAAGGAACAGGGCTAATTTTATTGTGGAAATAACATATGGTCTGTTCCAGTACTGCAAGAATCTACTATTTTTTACTATTTATTTCGATAACATAAAGGAAAAAATGTTATCGTAGTAAAACATAGTAGCTTCTTGCAGGTTCTGGAACAGAGCAATAGTCTAATTAAGGAGAACAAATTTGTAAAGTGGGAAAATACTTTTTTGTTACATTTTCTTTTTTATTTTCAATAAAATACAACGTGTTTGCTTCCTTTATTGTTGTATTGTATTGGCGGACAAATTGTTCTGTTTTGGCAAGTCAGCTGATTGCTTGCTGGTTTTTGCTGGGAAGGTATATGTTTTCTTTTTACAATTTTCTAACAAAAGAGAATAAAAACCCCTTACTCTCTGAGAAAGTTCTATTGGGATGCTAAAAAAACTAGCTATTCAGCAAAGCTTTCTATACGAAAACTAGCTATTCAGCAAGTTTTCTATACGATAACTAGCTATTCAGCAAGTTTTCTATACGATAACTAGCTATTCAGCAAGTTTTCTATACGATAACTAGCTATTCAGCAAGTTTTCTATACGAAAACTAGCTATTCAGCAAGTTTTCTATACGAAAACTAGCTATTCAGCAAGTTTTCTATACGAAAACTAGCTATTCAGCAAGTTTTCTATACGAAAACTAGCTATTCAGCAAGTTTTCTATACGAAAACTAGCTATTCAGCAAGTTTTCTATACGAAAACTAGCTATTCAGCAAGTTTTCTATACGAAAACTAGCTATTCAGCAAGTTTTCTATACGAAAACTAGCTATTCAGCAAGTTTTCTATACGAAAACTAGCTATTCAGCAAGTTTTATATACGAAAACTAGCTATTCAGCAAGTTTTCTATACGAAAACTAGCTATTCAGCAAGTTTTCTATACGAAAACTAGATAATCAGCAAGTTTTCTATGCGACAACCTGGTATTCAGCAACGTTATGAATATTTGTGTGTGAATGCCATAGCATATGGTATTGCAAGGGTCGGCATTACTGCACCGAATGTCCCGTCTTATACCACCTAGCAATGCCTGCTATAAATTTGAGTACCAACACACAAACCCGCATATAAACATTGCCATAATATCCATAAAATAACCACGGTAAACACATTGATAAAGGTGTCAATAAAATCTTTGCACACTGAAAAAGGTTTCGTCGTTGCTTCTCTCCACGAAGTGTCAGTATCTTTGGTGCTGCGAGTGGTTAAATAACGACAACGTCAGTGATAGAATAATTGTCGTCTCGAAAACAACTTGGTTTGACGTTTCGCGCATTCATTCAATGCAAGGAAAGAGAAACAAAGAAAACAAACAAATACAATACGATGATAAAGAAACGCACATCAAATGAAATTGCCCAGATGGTTTATTCCCATCACCAAACAGGAAAATCGGTAAAAGAAATTGCCAGTATGTTATCGCTTAGAAAACGTACGGTTTACAATATAATATACCGTGCTGAAAAAGAACAACGGCTCGAACTGAACAAGTCAACAGGCAGACCAAAGATACTCAATGGAATTGAAGATAAAATAGTAGAAATTCTCATTATAAAACCAGAGATCAGTATAAGGGAATTGTCCCGACAGATGGAAAGTGATTATGGCATAAAGGTGTCGCATGAAACCGTTCGCCGTATACGAGTAAAACTCAACAATTCTGCAACGAAAAATGGAGGTAAAGATGAGGATCCGCAAGAAATGGGTATTATGATGGACCCAAAAGACATGTATATAGAGCAGGAACCACTCGACATTAATATTAAGGAGGAGTCACAAGAATTCTATACTGAGATGGAACTACTTGACATGAATATTAAGGAGGAGCCACAAGAAATGGGTACTAAGATGGACCCGAAATATATGTATGCTGAGAGGGAACAATTAGGCAATAATGTTAAGCGGGAGCCACAAGAAATGGATACTAAGATGGACCTAAAAGACATGTATATTGAGCAGGAACCACTTGACATCAGTATAAAGGACGAGCCACTTAACATGGTAATAAAGCAAGAGTCACAAGACATTAATATTAAGATGGAACCACTAGCCATGAATATCAAGTTGGAACCACACGACATAAATATTAAGGTGGAACCACAATATGGATAACTAAACATGTGATTTATTTTTCATTAAGCTTGTTGTTATTATATTTATAGCAATTTAATTTATAAGACAATTAAAAAAAAAAAAAAAATAAAATATTTATTACCTATAATGGTGTTATTCCGCAACATAAGCGTAAAACGCATTTGAAATTTAACACATTTTATATAACATGCATCATTTAAGTTGTTAATTTCATACAATATCTGTCAAATAAATGACGTAAACTCCCAAAACACCGATTTTATGTGTAGTGCATGGTTTACATTTACGAAATCCGTTCGATTTCAACTGTCAATTCCTTTGCGTATACGTTAAATGAAAACTCATCCGAAATCCATTGGATTTCATTTGACGTTTAACCAATGGAATTGACAGTTGAAATCGAGTGGATTTCGTAAATGTAAACCAGGCATAAGTGTAAAATGCGTTTAAGCTGATAATAGTTTAACGGAAATATAGTCGGTTAAACTTGCACTAAAAACTTTCTCATTTTATAGGCGTTCTTAGATCGAGTTCCCCACTACAACAATTCCCAAAATGTCTAGCAATCTATGGACGCATTCATGGTATAAGTAAAGAGGTAGATTTAAATGAAAAAAATCTATAGAACCCTTGTTTTTCCTGAATTCCTAAAACTTCAAAATTAAGCAACAAGTGGGTTTGTTTACAATGCATTTTTTGAGCATTTTATAAAAAACGCGAAAAATGAATGAAGTGTTAAGTATGAATATGATAAAATGATTGTTTCAATGCAAATCTGACGAATTTCTTCCATACAAATGGTCTAAAAACAATATTCAAAATCATTGAATTCTATTGTTTGTAAAATTGTTTGGCACATTATTCAAACACCACACACACATACACAGTTTGTTTATATTGTTTTGAAGTTTTAGGAATACTCGAATGAAAAAATTTAAATTGGCATGAAGCTTTGGCTAACCTTTCTTATTAAACCATGGACGCATTATTTCATTGTATTTATTTTATCGCGTGGCTGGGGTCATACATTTATATATCTTTCATTTCATGTCAGATCCATGGTATAATAAGAAAGGTATGGCAGAGCTCACAGCTGATTACAATTTTTTTCCCTTTGGTGACCGACTTCTGTCAAGCCCATTTTGATATGTTTTGTTTTTAATGTTCAGTTATGACAAACTTCAAAAAGTAAAAACCGAAATACATACATTCCAAAACGTTCATTTCATTTTCAAAACGAAAAAAAAAATTAATCGTATTTAAGTTTTAAAACAATAGCCGTTATAATTAAAAAAGAGAAGATCTCGCGTGTGCAAAAAACTGATTGGTTATGTACATAATGAGAAAATATATCCTTGGTATGTATGTAGAAAAACGTAGTCTACACAATCTAACTTATCTCTTTTATTTAGCTAGACATACGGAATTGCTGAATGATAAGGAAATACAAAAAGTGATGATACAGCATGGATAACGACAACTCAAATACCTAGCAGCACCTACCAAAAAAAAAAACGATTTAGTTGTTGAATTTCGAGAGAAAATTTATGATGAAAACCCCTGTCAGATTGAATAGGAAACTGAGGAATTTCATGACATGGACACTCTGAAAGAAGTTGGGTTAGAGTATAAATGCGGATACATGATTCGAAAATTAAATATTAAAGAGAATGCATGTTTAAAAAAATGTACGTTATTTTTTTCATATCGCCGAGTTTGGTCGTAATAACCCGTTCGCATTCCATATCCACATATGTATAAGAGAAGAGGACTGGACCAGAACAGACTATACGACCGAACAGTTATGGTGGCTCTTGACCTATTAAGGGCCTCAAGCTGTTCAAGGACATATAATCAACGTTGGATAATCAACGCCAGTCCTTTGTGGAGTTCTGAAATAAGAATTCGGAAGAAAATTGACATTTGACGGAACCTCTATGTTTCTGAAATTCCGGCAGCGTAGGTTTCTATGTCGCTACTGCAACACCTAAACATATACATAGGTCGGTGGCGTCCTGATTTCGACCACTAACTCCCAGATATTGGGTTTAAAATTCGATAGCATGTTTAAGTCGTCCAAGCATGCCACAGGTCAGAAGCAGGAAAAAGGTTCTCAAATCGCTGGTCGGCAGAACAAAGAAACCTTGTTGGCCTCTTACAAAGCAATAGGTCGATCTGTGGTTAGCTTTGCGGCTGCTTGGGTGTTATAGCCTTGAGCATCACGATCTAGGCTCTCCCCGCCCAGGCATATTAGGAGAGATATTCACTAGAACCTCTATATCAAAGAGCCTATCATGTAGCATTCCCACTGGTGCAGTGGCGCAGGGTGTACAATGGTACATTGTGTACGCTGGATTCGGAGACCATCACCACGCATCCATTGCAACAGAAGAATGTCAACTATCAAGGTAAATACGAGTGGTTTTAGCGGGCGATGCAGCTGCCTCAATTCGTATTGGGTGCGAATTTATGCAACGATACCCAACACATGCCCGGCATCTGGATTAGGAATACACGACACGCTGCATTTGTTTAGTCCACTCACCTCTCTCCTAATTTTTATGGATGCAACCAGTCCAGGCATAGACTAATGAAAAGATAGACGACGGAATGCTCTCACCGAGTATGTTCGAATTGAGTATGCTGAAAACGCAACTCAAAATAAAATGCCAAAAAATACAAGTTAATAAATATTTTGTTCTAGCAAAAGGCAAGAATTACATTACAGTAATTTCATAAAATTACTTTTGTATGGAACTCGATCTATGAACGCCAAAATAATGGGAAAGTTTCGTATGAAAGTTTTAGCGTGTAACATGAGAGTAAAGGAACGGACCATTTGTGTCATTCTGATAGAAGAGTAAGGGCAAATTGAAACTTGGCAGCACTTTCTCTTTTATTCATCTACCGTTGCGCGTCATGGTAGAACAAATATAAGGTAAAGTTAATACTACAACAAATACAACTCGAACAACAACCACAAAGGAATTTGTTTTTGTTTGTAACGTTACTTGCCAGTTGTATTTGTAAACAAAACAAGGAAATGTCTATAAATTATTGGAATTTAAAAAACTAATAATTTTTCAAATTTGGTTGAATATTTTGGAAAACATGAATGAAAATTCGTTACATTTTCAATTTTTATGTTTCCACATCATTCCACTAAATGCATAAATTCTCACAGAAAGTAGAATTCTTGCAGAAAAGTTTGGGGTCATAGAAAAAGGAGAAGCTGTTTCAATGTTTTGTTTTAGAAATCAAAGAAGCACATGTTTATTAGGGCTTTATTTTTGTTAAATTTTAACAAAATACCTCACATATTAACAAACGTTGTATCGCCTCTACAAGCGGGGATTTACTGCGCGGTTTATCGTTCGAACTTGGAGGAGGTTACATATCATTGATATGAAGAAGTCTTTCTGGGAAATGGTTTTTTTCCGAATGATATATTTTTTTCTCAAAAAATATATGTCCCTAATGTACATCGAAATAGAAATAAATGTATAAAATGTCATATGAAATTTGACACTAACGTTACAACCCAGTTCAGTCAGCTGTGTATTGCTGCTACCTTTTCTTATTCTACCATGGTTTGCCGGTTTTACCATTTTCAGAAGTAAAGGAACAGACCAAAAGCTGAAAGCACATCCAACGTTTGAGTAAATTAATAAAAGACAAAGTGCTGACAAGTTTCAATTGTTCTTTATTCATGGCTGACTACCGAAACGTCAGCTGCTTTGTATTGGTGCATGAAACTAGGGGTTCTTAGATCGAGTTCCCCACTACTGCAATTTCATTCCTAGTTTCATGCAAGAATACAAAGCAACTGACGTTTCGAAATTCAGCCATCTGCCTGAAATGATACAAAACTTTACTCAAACGCTGGATATGTTTGGGGCTTTAAGTCCAGGTCCACAATAGAGTGATTTCATCGAAAAAATTTCATGAAATTATGCGTTTCTAGTACGTATTTGTCTCGGTCCATACTAGCGCGAATTTCAATAAAAAGTTTCATGAAATTATGCATTTCTAGATCGAGTTTCAGAGTAGAGTAAAACCATGAAATTGCTGTAGTGTGAAACTGGATCTAATACCCCGGTTACACTATTGAAGGTTAACCCACTGGGTTTAATAGATCCAGTGGGTTAATCTTTGCTGGTTACACTTAGCTTTTCGAGGATATAAACTGTCAGCTGATGTTTGTTTACGTATACATACAAAATAACTAATAAAGTCGTGTTTAACACTTTTACAATTTCTCGCATGAGATATCGTCCCCTCTTTGCTCATATTGGTATATTTTACACACAGGGATACATTTTTGTATCATGGTATCAAGCGTACTTTTTGTTAAAAAAGTGTCTAATGTAAAAAAATAAATAATTTTATGATTTTCAAATAACTTTAGATTTGTTAACTCCATAAAATCTCATGCGACCAATCGTAAACATGTAAAACACGACAAACTCTGTTGCAAAAACAGTTGCAACTTTTGGTACTTTTTGAGTAGAGTTGGATTTTTTTGCACAAATACCGAATACAACACAGTATTTTTGGTGGATTTGTGCCGGATTTAAAATAAACCCAGTCGTGAGAGGATTTAATTTTTGTATGGCAAATCTGGTCAGATTTGACCAGATTAAGCAATAAATCCTCATAAAGTGGGTTAACCCGGCAAAAAACTGTAGTGTAACCGCACTATAAGAACGCCTAATATATTTAAACTTTTTAATGAAATTCACGCTAGTGTGGACCGGAACTAAAGCGGTAAGAGTAATTTCACTGAAATTTTGACATGAAACTAAAAGATGATATAAAATAAAACAGTCTGTTTATTTCATACGAATATTGCAACAAAGCGAAATTACAGAACACATGAAACCGTGAACACTAGTTTCTTCAAATCACGTGTTTTTCTCAAAAATGCAAAGTTTCATGTCAAAATTTCACTGAAATTTCTCTAGTGTGGCCCGGGACTTATATCTTCTTCTATACATGTTGTTTTAAACCTTCTTCAAGCAGATGGCGGAGTAATCTCTGTAGAGTCCTTGCTGATGTGTCCATATTCATTCTAAAAGGTATTCATGAAATTTGTGGAATTCATTTTCTGAATGCATTTCCAGTTTTTCGAGGGACTTTACAAGTCTATATTTCGTGAAATACTCTACGAAGACAAAAAACTGACATTCATAACAGGAAAGAAAGCAGCCTTCTATGGACCCACTCTGAAAGAAAGCGAGATGCTATAGACCCTTTCTGAATGAAAAGGGTGCCTCTATAGTACCTTACCGAAAGATAGGATGTTTCTATAGTGCCTTACTGAAAGATAGGGTGCTTATATATAGCGTTACTGAAAGAAAGGGTGCCTCTTAAGGCCATCTCCAAAAGATAGGGTGCTTATATAGAGCGTTACTGAAAGAAATGGTGCTTCAAGAGGACCTCTCCAAAAGAAAAGGTATTTCTAAAGGCACTCTCTAAAAGAACGGGCGCTTTTAAATGCGCTCCCTAAAAGAAATGGCGCTTCTAAAGGCCTTTCCTAAAAGAAAAGGTGCTTCTATATACCCTTTCTAAAATAAAGGGTGCTTCTGTAATACTATTCTGAAAGAAAGTTTGCATCTATAGTCCTTTTCTGAAAGAAAGGCTGCTTCTACAGCCCCTTTCTGAAAGAAAGGGTGATTCTATAGTCCCTTTCTGAAAGAGAGGGTGCTTCTATAGTCCCTTTCTGAGAGAAATGGTGCTTCTATAGCCCTTTCTGCTAGAAAGGAAGCTTCTGTAGATCCCTTTCTGAAAGAAACGGTGCTTTTGTATTCCCTTTCTCAAATAAATTGTGCTTCTAAAGTCCCTTTTTGAAAGAAATTGTGCATCTATAGTCCCTTTCTTAAAAGAAAAGGTGCTTCTATAGTCCCATTCTGAAAGAAAGGTTGACTCTATAGCATTGATGCACAAGATGAGCACCCGCATTTACGTTTTCATACGATTCGTCATACAAATGCTCCATTCGTGTTCATCATTGCGCTATAGTCTCTTTCTGATAGAGAGGGTGCTTCAATAGTCCCTTTCTAAAAGGGTGCTTCCATAGAGCTTTTCAGAAAGAAATGGCGCTTCTATAGTCCGTTTCTGAACGAAATGGTGTTTATATAGCCCCTTTCTGAAATAAGTTGTGCTTCAATAGTCCCTTTCTAAAAGGGTGCTTCCATAGACCTTTTCAGAAAGAAATAATGATTATGTAGAGCCTCCTGCTAGAAAGGGTGCTTCTGTAGACCCCTTTCTGCCAGAAAGGGTGGTTCTATAGAACTTTTCTGATGGAAATTGTGCTCTGTAGACCCTTTCTGCTAGAAAGCGTCTTTTCTATAGACAATTCCTCAATGAAAGATGAAAAATAATCATATCCCGTTGTAATGGGGACCTCTTGGGCAGACAGTAGTTTCAAAAAAATCCTTGAACGGGCTTCATTATTTACATGTTCCACATTTTTTTAATTTAAGATCTAAATTACGTATAATTTTTCCCATATGATCTAGTGACTAGGACGTCTTCCTGCTTTAAACTTTTACTTGTTAGAAGGTGACTTCACTCGCGGTTTGAAATACAATTTCGGTAATGTTATATTGTTTGGGGAACCCTCAGATCTGTTTGGAATTGTTAGCGCACGTAGTTCTTCTTATGCTAATCACAACAATTTAAAACCTATTGAGGTTCTATTTTCAGTGCAAATATTAGGTAAAGGTTGGTTGCCCTTAGCAGACTTCATTCACTTCGTGGACATTTTTTCCGCCGAAAAATTATTTCTTTAATTCAAGATCCAGATTATCGGCAGTCCATTGCGTCAATTCTTATTGTTTCCGCTGTTCTTCACGAGATCCAATTGTCGAATACAACTGCTACGGCTGTTGCAAATTGCAATACTAAACTGCCGGGAACACAAATCAACACATTCTGACTTTCTGAATGAGTGGCTACAGTTTTCATACTTTGAAGTTTGATTTCTGCCACTAAAAAGAATCCAAATAGCTATAACCTCTCACACTCTCCCGGTGGACACCACCATCACCTCTCGCCGCCTAATAACAATAATAAACTCTATTAACGGTACATCTCTCATCTAGGGTGACCCACCTCTCCTTCTAATGATAGTAAACGGTGGAAGATGACAAAAACATAATCTCAATTCACAAACCAAAAACACAAATTTTTATGACAATTTTCTTCTCCAAATTGCCAATTCAATTTGCTGGTGTTTGGACAAGTTCTCCTCCCTCTCCCAGGAATGGAGAACAAGAGATTCTTACACAAGAAAATCATAACAGAGAGGACACCGTCCGCCGGCGGGGGACATCATCTGTAAAAAGGTAGGTAAACAAAATTTTAATCATGTTTTGCTTTCTTGCAATGAAATTGGAATTTTTGAGAATAATTTTTTTAACGAAAATATCTCCCTTGGTTTCTACTCTCCTCTCCCCTAAAATGTCAAACAGTTCTTTAAGTCGTTGTTGTTTTTGTAAACCATAAAAACGTGGCTCAGCAAGTTAGCTAGCTACCTATTTAAATCAACATTCATTTTTAGTTCCCAAATCATTCATTTACTTGCCGTTGTTTGTTGCATATTCTCTTTTCGAAAAAAAAAACACGAGGCCACCACCACCATCATTTTGCTCACGAAACACACAACACTCGTGGAGATACGAACTCACAAATTCATACAATTGAATGACTGTACCTCTTTTCTGGGATTTGGTTGTTGTTGTTGGTGCGCTGCTGTTGGTTTTGCTGAGTTGTGTGACTGCCATAAATGACGACAATGCTTGGTCGTCGCTCGTTTTGTCCGTGGTGTGTATATGTATGTGTGTGAGTGTGGTATATGCGAGAAGAGCACGTCAGCCATCTTGCTCCCATTTGAAATAATAAAAACAACAACAAAATAAAGACAAACAACACAACACACTTTTGCCTACACAGTGAATGGCATTTTTGTCAGTGATGACAATTTTTGCAGGTGAAAAAAACGCAAAAATTTAAAAATCGCCCAAATAATAAAATGAGATATTTTTGAAAAGTGGGAATATTTTTTAAGTGTTTTACACTTTTATATAAAAAAAAATGCTAAAACACCACGAACGCAATTTGGAACAGGGAATTAAGCTAAATTTTTTGAACTCATTTTAAATTTTTGAACTTATTATGTTGTTGTATAGTTCGGCTATAGGCTTTTCTAGTAAAAGACTTGATGTTTTTAGTTTTCAAGTTTTATTTATTTCCGATATTTCGACTGGAATCTCCAGTCATCCTCAGGGAACTACAATAAATTACATTTTACCAACAATTTTCTGGATATGTGAACATTAAAAACTTACTTAAAGGAAGTAGTCGTTGTTTTCAGTACAAAATACTTTCTTTAACTAAAGTTTAGCAGATCTATACTTATTAACTACATGTCTGTAACTTTGAGCGCAATTGTCAGTGTCTGTTTTATAATTTAATCGTTTGTTTGTAGGTGTGTTGATTATATGCAACATCTCAAGAGTGAACCGTTTGTGGTAATTATTCTCTTGAGCTAAAACTTTGATGTTGTCGAAATCAGGGACGTGTCCTGTGAGGGTGCAGTGTGCTGCTAACGCTGTTTTTTGTTCCAAAGGTTTATTTCGAGCTTTGTGATCTGATTTATGTGATGATGTCCTGGTCTTTAACTTGGTTTTTGTAGTGCCAACATATACCTTTTGGCATATGTTGGACTTGTCACCTTTGCAATTAATGCGATAAACTACTAAGATAGATCTAACGTAGTTTATCGCATTAATTGCAAAGGTGACAAGTCCAACATATGCCAAAAGGTATATGTTGGCACTACAAAAACCAAGTTAAAGACCAGGACATCATCACATAAATCAGATCACAAAGCTCGAAATAAACCTTTGGAACAAAAAACAGCGTTAGCAGCACACTGCACCCTCACAGGACACGTCCCTGATTTCGACAACATCAAAGTTTTAGCTCAAGAGAATAATTACCACAAACGGTTCACTCTTGAGATGTTGCATATAATCAACACACCTACAAACAAACGATTAAATTATAAAACAGACACTGACAATTGCGCTCAAAGTTACAGACATGTAGTTAATAAGTATAGATCTGCTAAACTTTAGTTAAAGAAAGTATTTTGTACTGAAAACAACGACTACTTCCTTTAAGTAAGTTTTTAATGTTCACATATCCAGAAAATTGTTGGTAAAATGTAATTTATTGTAGTTCCCTGAGGATGACTGGAGATTCCAGTCGAAATATCGGAAATAAATAAAACTTGAAAACTAAAAACATCAAGTCTTTTACTAGAAAAGCCTATAGCCGAACTATACAACAACATAATAAACCACAAGAAGGCAAACCATACTAATACCAAACATTTTTGAACTTTTTCACTGGATAGGGTTTATAAAAACCCCTTCTTCAGCGCCCTTTCTTGCAGACCGGGTAAATAGAAGCACCCTATCTTGCATCACAGGTCAATAGAAGCATCCCTTTTTTCAAAACAAGTCAATAAAAACACCCTTTCAATAGACACAGGACAACAGAAGCACCCTGCGCGGAAATAAGCAATAGAAACATCCTTTCTTGCAGAAATAAACATTGTTTCAGCGAATGAATACAAAGGCACGCCTTGTTTCAGAAAAGGACATAGAGGTACCCTTTCTTTCAGAAAAGGACATAGAGGTACCATTTCTTTCAGAAAAGGACATAGAGGTACCCTTTCTATCAGAATGGGACTATGGAAGCCCCCTTTCTTTCAGAATGGGACTATTGAAGCACCTCCTATATAAGCACCCCTTCATTCAGAAAGGGACTATAGAAGCTTCCCCTATATAAGCACCCCTTCATTCAGAAAGGGACTATAGAAGCACCCCTTCATTCAGAAATGGTCTATAGAAGCACCCTTTATTTCAGAAAAGGACTATAGAAGCACCCCCTATATAAGCACCCCTTCATTCAGAAATGGACTATAGAAGCACCCCTTCATTCAGAAAGGGACTATAGAAGCACCCCTTAATTCAGAAAGGGACTATAGAAGCACCCCTTCATTCAGAAAGGGACTATAGAAGCACCCCTTCATTCAGAAAGGGACTATAGAAGCACCCCTTCATTCAGAAAGGGACTATAGAAGCACCCCTTCATTCAGAAAGGGACTATAGAAGCACCCCTTCATTCAGAAAGGGACTATAGAAGCACCCCTTCATTCAGAAAGGGACTATAGAAGCACCCCTTCATTCAGAAAGGGACTATAGAAGCACCCCTTCATTCAGAAAGGGACTATAGAAGCACCCCTTCATTCAGAAAGGGACTATAGAAGCACCCCTTCATTCAGAAAGGGACTATAGAAGCACCCCTTTATTCAGAAAGGGACTATAGAAGCACCCCTTCATTCAGAAAGGGACTATAGAAGCACCCCTTCATTCAGAAAGGGACTATAGAAGCACCCCTTCATTCAGAAAGGGACTATAGAAGCACCCCTTCATTCAGAAAGGGACTATAGAAGCAACCCTTTATTCAGAAAGGGACTATAGAAGCACCCCTTTATTAAGAAAGGGACTATAGAAGCACCCCTTCATTCAGAAAGGGACTATAGAAGCACCCCTTCATTCAGAAATGGTCTATAGAAGCACCCTTTATTTCAGAAAAGGACTATAGAGCACCATTTCTTTCAGAAAGGGACTATAGAAGCGCCCTTTCTTTCAGAAAGGGACTATAGAAGCGCCCTTTTTTTAGAAAGGGACTACAGAAGCACCCTTTCTTTCAGAAAGAGACTACAAAAGCACCCTTTCTTTCAGAAAGGGACTATAGAAACACCCTTTCTTTCAGATAGGGACTATAGAAGCACCTTTCTTTCAGCAAGGGACTATACAAGCACTTCTTCTTTCAGAATGGAACTATAGAAGTACCCTTTGTTTCAGAAAGGGACTATAGAAGCGCCCTATCTTTCAGAAAGGGGCTATAGAAGCACTCTTTCTTTCAGAAAGCGACTATAGAAGCACACTTTCTTTCAGAAAGGGACTATGGAAGCACACTTTCTTTCAGAAAGGGACTATGGAAGCACCCTTTCTTTCAGAAATGAACTAAAGCAGCACACTTTGTTTCAGAAAGGGACTACAGAAGCACCCTTTCTTTCAGAAAGGGACTATAGAAGCACTCTTTGTTTTAGAAAGGGACTACAGAAGCACCCTTTCTTTTAGAAAGGGACTATAGAAGCACACTTTCTTTCAGAAAGGGACTATGGAAGCACACTTTCAGAAAGGGACTATGGAAGCACCCTTTCTTTCAGAAATGAACTAAAGCAGCACACTTTGTTTCAGAAAGGGACTACAGAAGCACCCTTTCTTTCAGAAAGGCACTACAGAAGCACCCTTTCTTTCAGAAAGGGACTATAGAAGCACCCTTTCTTTCAGATAGGGGCTAAGGAAGCGCCATTTCTTTCAGAAAGGGACTAAGGAAGTGCCAATTCTTTCAGAAAGGGGCTATAGAAGCACCCTTTCTTTCAGAAAGGGAATAGGGAACCGCCATTTCTTTCAGAAAGGGACTATAGAAGCACTCTTTCTTTCAGAAAGAGACTATAGAAGCAACTTTTATTTCAGAAAGGGACTATAGAAGCACCCCTCCATTCAGAAAGGGACTATAGAAGCAACCTTTATTTCAGAAAAGGACTGTAGAAGCAAACTTTCTTTCAGAAAGGGGCTACAGAAGATGCATTTCTTTCAGAAAGGGACTACAGAGGATACCTTTCTTTCAGAAAGGAACTATAGACGCGCCCTTTCATTCAGAAATGGGCAACAATAGAGGCATTCATTTTTTCATAAAGGAACTATAGAAGCACGCCTTCTTACAGAAAGGGTCAATAGAAGCAACTTTGCTTTCAGAAAATGTCTGTAAAAGCAGCCTTGCTTTCAGAAAGTGTCTATAGAAGCAGTCATGCTTTCAGAAGTACGATTTCTTTAGAGAACAGGGTTTATGGAAGCACTTTTCGGGAAGGGTCTGTAAAAGCACATTTTCTTCGGAAATGGCCTATAGAATCACGTTTTCCTTCGCAAATGGTCTATACAAGCATAGTCTCAGGACTACAATTTCTTTTAGAAAAGGGTCTAGAGTAGCAGAAAGGGTTTATAAAAATACTTTCGTTTCGGGAAGGGTCTATAGAAGTACCAATTCCTTCGGAAAAGCCTGTAGAAGTATATTTTCCTTCGAGAAGGGTCTATAGATGCATCTTATTCTTCGTATTCGTACAGAAGGTGTCTATAGAAGCACCTTTTCCTTCGGAAAACGTATATAGGAGCACCTTTCCTTTGAAAAGCGTCTATAGATCCATCTTTTCCTTCGGAAAGTGTGTAAAGATTCACATTTTCCTTCAGAAAGGGTCTATAGATGCAACTTTTTCCTTCGGAAATGATCTACAGAACACCTTTTCCTTCGGTAAGGGTCTATAGATGTAGGATGATATATGGAAAATCCTGTATTAGCCGGTTTGCCCTATATTATTACTAGTCTTTAACGGCGTTGCCCTGATAGAGGTAAAAATCAGGGCATAGAACAAATTTTTTTGCAGTTTTCTTTGAAAATAGTTTTTAGAAATATTTGCTGTTCCAGAACCTGCAAGAAGCTACAATTTTTTTACTATGATAAAAACATAGTAACAAGTAAAAAAGTATCCGTCGGCTTTGCCGACAGAGATATACACTCAGCCTATGTCAGGGGTCTTTTCAGAATTTTGTGGCCCTTTTTGGTCATTTAAACTTGCCGACAAAAATTATGATTAGGATTAAAGTTAAAAAGTGTTGCGGAGGAGGTACTCGAAGGAATGGACCGACATAGTACATTATGGAAGTGGATCTTATTTAGGGAGTCATATATTTTCGATAGATATGGCGCCTACTAGTCATTTCAGTGGGTCATCGTATAAATTTTGGACCAGTATGTCAGGCAGCAAATTTAAGTAGCTTCATCAAAAATCAAAGTGATTCCAGAGAAGGTCTTAAAGTGAACATATCCGAAATTCTGTGTGGGAAGTACCCCAAGGAGTGGACAAATATAGTCCATATTCAAACCTGATCTATATCTGGTAAATATATTAGGATGTATAAAGAATGAATCAAATCGGTCACTCCCTTCAAGAGTTATCGTGTCCACATTTTTTCGAACATTTTGGAATTTTTGTGGGGGAGGTACCGGAAGGAGTGGACTGATATGGTTTATCTTCAAACTTAAACTAAGTTTAAACAAAATATTACGAAGGCTAAATTTTGGACCGAGTCGGCAAATCCGTTTAAGAGTTAACTTGCGCTCCAACCCCAACACACAGTGTCACAGGGGCTGTTTGCACCTTTCAGGCTACTTTCTCAGGAAGTATGGACTCGCCCCGGATCAAACTTGTACCATCGTAAAGTATTTACAGCAAAAATCAAAGCGATTCGAGAGCAGCTCCTAAACTGAACTTTTCCTAAATTTTGTGTGGGGGGTACCCGAAGGAATGGACCGATTGAGCCCATATTGGAACTTTATGTAAGTCTGGTAGAAATTTCACGATGTGCAATGTATGGACCAAATCGGTTACTCCCTTCAAGAGTTATCGTGCGCACAAATTTTCCGAAAATTTTCGAACTTTTGTGGGCGAGGTACCGGAAGGAGTGGACCGATACAAAATATTGCGAAAGGCAAATTTTGGACCAAATGCAAAATAATGCAAAGTTTCTCTTTTTTCTTCAAATTCTAACAAAAAGACGGAACAAGTCTCGTTTAGGGGCACCTCTCCGATCGGGCTGAAATTTTTACCATAGGTAGTCCTTGGGACCCTGATCACGACTATATATATCTTTCTAGGGGGAAGTCCATAATTCCCGAGATATGGGTCTTGACATTTCGGGAAAGTCCTACTTTAACACCATTACTTTATTTATGGACACCTCTCGGATCGGGCTGAAATTTTCACCATAGGTAGTCTTTGGGAGCCTGATCACAACTATATATATCTTTCCAGGGAGAAATCCATAATTCCCGAGATATGGGTCTTGACATTTCGGGAAAGTCCTACTTTAACACCATTACTTTATTTGTGGACACCTCTCGGATCGGGCTGAAATTTGCACCATAGGTAGTCCTTGGGACCCTGATCACAACGATATATATCTCTTCCGGGGGAAGTACATACTTCCCGAGATATGGGTCTTGACATTTTACTATTTTTACTTGGGAAATATGGGTATCATTTTAAAGCTCGTGGTGAGTACTTTTCTTTGCTATTGCGACTTTTGCTTCAGATTTCAGCCCGATCCGAGAGGTGCCTCTAAACGAGACTTAAGCCCAAAAAGACAAAGTGGCGATTTTTCATCACGAAAATAACATTAATGTTTGTACTGCCGTTATTAACACCGAAAAAATCACCAAAATGGCATTACTGTTTACATTGGCTTCTTATGGGAAAGCCATCCACACAAAACACGACGAACGACCCCTATAAATAAAACAGAATTCAGCGAGAGACGCAATTTGTTGTTGTTTCTTATGTTTACGTTGTTGTTGTGTTGTATGTGTTTTTGTTTTCCTTTCTTCTCTCTGCCTCTTATGTGCTGTGCTCTGCTCCCGCGACGAATATCTGAGAGTGTGTGAGTTTTTATTGTATCCGTTGTTCGTCGCCTGACTTTTCAGGGATTTTTTGAAAAACTCATTTTTAGTAGAAATATTTCATCGTTGGCGAGAAGTTGGTGAGCGCAAAAATCGTAAACAGAAATTCGTTGCTCCCAGAGTAGTGAGATAAAAATTTTTGTGTGCTTCTGATAGTCATCATTGTTCAATCCCCAAAGAAGAAGCAAAAAAGAAGAGTATGTGGTGCATTTGTGTTGTGTGTGTGCGTCGTTTTCTAAAAAGAAAGAAAGATTTTGTGCTCATGAGAATAAAATTTGAACTGATTTCTGGCGGCTCCAAACACAAAAATCTGATTATCAACAAAACCGTGAAAAAAGCGGGAAAATATTTCTAAAAACCTCAAGAGCATAAACCAATCAAAATTTCCACTTGGGGTGGAAGGGAAATACGAAAAAAAAGCAACAAACAGTTTTCAAAGTGTTCTTTTAACAAAATTCTTTATCGTGGCATATTTGCTTCTCGTTCCAAGAAATCCAAAGCCAGCCAGTCAAAGTCCCTACATATTGTTAATTTTTATTCCAAACGGCAGCGCGCCTTTACCAGTTTTTTTTATTAATATGTACGTCAGTTGTGCGCAATACTTCTAGAAACAAAAAAACTTGAACAGTTTTGTTTTTTCATGTTTGTATTTTAGCCACAAGTGTAAATACACGGTTGTTGGGTTGCCTGGTGGGCTCCCCAACTCCCCCCCACACAACAACACCACACACATCACATATACAGTACACTCTGAAAAGGTTATGCTCTCTGTCTCTCTCCTGCTCTTTCTTATTGATTATATGAGAGTGGTACATAACAGTTGAGTTGGGGCTCCCCCAAAATAACGTGAGTGAGAGAGACAAAGCAAGAGCAAACAAGGCAATTTCCCCTCATTTCGTGGTACTGCTGCTTCTTCTTTTTCTTATCATGAAATATTAAATGATTATTTACAGTTTCACAGTTCCACAAAAAATCACCGACATTTATGGTTGGTCTCATTGGGAGACGGAGCAAAGTTTTTAACCCAAGAAGAGTAGAAAAATAAAGTAAAACAAAATGATGATGTTTTAAAAGTGAATGAAACAAAAATAAAACAAACAAAAGAGACAAGTGCAACAAGAAAAAACAACAAAGTGTAGTGCAAAACTAAACAAAATAAATCACACTTAAACCGAGGACGTTTTTCTTAAATTTTCCGCGGTGCATGGTTTACCAAAAAAACACCCAAACGAGGATACGATTCCCCACAACAAACAGAAAATAACAACAAAAAACTTTAAACAACTCCAAAAACAAACGCAACGCCGTGCGCCCAAACGTGCCGCATAAAAATTTTGTGTTTTTCGGGTAATTTAAATTCACCGCCACCATTACCCACTATTACCACCCAATTCAGCAACAGCAACAGCCCTTGGAGGACGTTTGTGCTGTTGGTGAATCGGTGGACTCCATGATGGCATTGCCCATGAATTCATTATATTCCCTGACATGGGGTGACTATGGCACCTCATTGGTATCGGCCATTCAGCTGTTACGATGTCACGGCGATTTGGTCGATTGCACGTTGGCAGCGGGTGGACGCAGTTTTCCAGCACATAAAATTGTTTTATGTGCTGCATCACCGTTTCTACTGGATTTGTTGAAGGTAAGTTTTGGAAAAGCAATATTTTTGTTAAATTTAAGAAAATTATTTAATTTTGTTATTATTTTAGTTATGCAAATAGTTTTATTGATAACTCGGTCTTAGGGGAACCTCGGAATCACAGACAGAATTTCATTCAGGCTTAAATGTCGTTTGAGATCACTTCTAAAATAGGACTGATATTTGGAACAAGTGTCGTTTAGGGGCACCTCTCGGATCGGTCCGAAATTTTTACCATAGGTAGCCCTTGGGACCCTGATTCCAACGATATATAATTTTCCGGGGGAAGTCCATACTTACCGAGATATGGGTCTTGACATTTCGGAAATTTCGTACTTCACACCATTAGGTTGTTTAGCGGCACCTCTCGGACCGGGCTGAAATTTTTACCATAGATAGCTCTTGGCATCCTGAATACAACGATATATAATTTTCCGGGGGGAAGTCCATACTTCCCGGGATATGGGTCTTGACATTTCGTCATTTAAGCCCTGCTATTTTTTGCCACAGTTAATGCAGTGGTGATCACAAGGATATATAGTTTTCGTTGCGGAAGTCCATACTTCCCGACCTATGGATGATCTGAACATAATTGTGGTAAAATTAAACATTTCCAAAAATGTGAAATTTCATATCTCGGGAAATGTGTAATAACCACAACAAACCGATCAAACATGTGGCCCTAAGCTACACAGGTTCCTTGTTCCGTTCATGAGAAACAAGAGGCTTAAGAACATTTTAGGAGCTTCAGCCAGCAATACAATTACCAGGCATCTTGTCCTGATTACTTTTTCAAGATATGGACTTCTAGAGGTCTTCTATTGACAATAAGACCTCTTCAGGTCTTCTATGAATAACAGAAACGGAGGCCACTTTAGGTTTTCTGCAGACAACAGAGGACTTTTTGGGGTCTTCTAGAGACAATAGATGACTTATTGAGGTCTTCTGTAGGTAACAGAAGATTTTTTGAGGCCTGCTAGACGTAACACAATAACTCTGAAAGTCTTCTGTAGGTAACAGACGATTTTTTGAGGTCTGCTAGACGTAACACAATAACTCTGAAAGTCTTCTGTAGACAACAGAAGACCTCTTTAGGTCTTGCTTAGACAGCAGAAGACCCATTGAGGTTTTCCATAGAAAACAGAAGTATTTTTCAGGCCTTTCAAAGAAAAACAATAACCTCTTAAAGCCTTCTTTATGCAACAGAAGACCTCCGAAGGTCTTCTTGATGCAACAGAACACCTCTAGAGATCGTCTATAGGCTACAGAACACCTCTTCAGGTCTTCTATAGATAACAGAAAACTTCTTGAGACAGATGAACATCTCCTGAGGTTTTCTATGGGCAAAAGAAGACCTCTTGAGGTCTTCTATATGTAGCAGGATACCTAATTAGGTCTTCTATTCTTGAGGTCTTCTATAGATAACAAAAGACTTACATATTTAAATCTTCAATAAACAACATAAGACTTCTTGAGACCTTTCATTGACGAAAGATGACTTCTAGAAATCTTCTATAGACAACAGGACTTCTTGGGGGATCTTCTATGGGTCCTATTGTGGTCTTTTTTGTCTTGATAAACATGCTATATATGATGCGAGTACATACATCTCGATATAGTCCTTTGAAAAACAATCCTAGTGGTGCCCAGAAAGTTAACTTTGCACCTGTATCGACAACCGGAACATAGACTGAATACCAAATTCCATCTATTTCGGATGCTAAAGCTTTAAAAATTTCTAATATCGAAAGCTACGTGGACCGATATAGCCCACTTTGAATGCAAATCATCCTAGGAGTAATATAAACTTCTGTGCAAATTATATGACTGACTTTTTCTTAAATATAGCGAGCTGTATCCTGATTTTAACATACGGACGGATGGTCGGAAATCGCTAAATCGTCGTGAAAATCTGATAAACAATAAATCGTCACATGAAATGGATTCCTCTTGAGCAGGTGAAGCTGGCATGTTTTGAATTTTTCCCTCTACCTTGAGGTTGGTCTTTAAAAATTTACTACAGCTCGCTGTGATGAAGAAAAGGTTCTCCGAAAATATTTTAAAAACTATCCCTTTGTAGAAAGTCTCGAACATATTTTAAAAAACCCAACCAACCCCTTTGTAGGGAGGCCTGAAAATATTTTTGGAATACCCCACGCCATCTTAGGGAGGCTTGCAAATATTTTTTAAATACACCACGCCCTGTTTTGGAGGCTTGAAAATATTTTTTAAAAGCCCTACGCCTCTGTTGAGAAGCTTGAAAATATTTACTCGAAAATATTTATAAAAAATCCACGAGTTTGTATGGTAGCTTGAATAGGTTTTTTTTTTAAATATTGAAAATATTAAAAAATGGAAAATATTTAAAAAAATTTACACATTTTTTTTATTTTTTATATTTTTAAATATATATAAAAAAATTTAAAAAATTTAAATATATATAAAAAATGCAGGAGATATTTTTAAAAACATTAAAAATGTTTATTTTAAGTATTTTAAAAAAATATTTTTATTTATAATTTTAAAAATATAGAAAATATTTTTAGAAATAGTGAAAATATTTTTAAAAATAGTGAAAATATCTTAAAAAATATTGAAAATACTTAAAAAATACTGAAAATATTTGGAAAGAAAAAAAAAATAGATATATAGATATTTAAAAAATATTTTAAAAAAAAATTAAAATATTCTAAAAATGTTAAAAACATTAAAAATTTTAAATGTTTTAATATTTTGAAAATATTTTAAAAAATATTGAAAATATTTTAAAAAGTGCTGAAAATATTTAGAAGGAAAAAAATAGATAATATAGGTATTTAAAAAAATATTTTAAATATTTTTTAAAAAAAAATTTAAAGTATTCTAAAAACATTAAAAAATTTTAAATGTTTTAATATTTTGAAAATATTTTAAAAAATATTGAAAATATTTTAAAAAATATTGAAAATATTTTAAAAAATATTGAAAATATTTTAAAAAATGCTGAAAATATTTAGAAAGAAAAAAATAGATATATAGGTAGGTATTTAAAAAATATTTTAAATATTTAAAAAAAAAATTAAAATATTTTAAAAATATTAAAACATTAAAAATTTTAAATGTTTCAATATTTTGAAAATATTTTAAAAAATATTGAAAATATTTTAAAAAATATTGAAAATATTTTAAAAAATATTGAAAATATTTTAAAAATGCTGAAAATATTTAGAAAAAAAAAAAAATAGATATATAGGTATTTAAAAAAATATTTTAAATATTTTTTGAAAAAAATTAAAGTATTCTAAAAACATTGAAAAAAATTTTAAATGTTTTAATATTTTGAAAATATTTTTAAAAATAGTGAAAATATTATAAAAAATATTGAAAATATTTTAAAAAATATTGAAAATATTTTAAAAAATACTGAAAATATTTAGAAAGAAAAAAAAATAGATATATAGATATTTAAAAAATAGGTATTTTAAATATTTTTAAAAAAATTTTAAATATTCTAAAAGTATTAAAAACATTAAAAAATTTAAATGTTTTAATATTTTGAAAATATTTTAAAAAATATTGAAAATATTAAAAAAAAATATCGAAAATATTTTAAAAAATGCTGAAAATACTTAGAAAGAAAAAAATAGATATATAGGTATTTAAAAAAAAAATATTTTAAATATTTTTAAAAAAAATTTAAATTTAAAAAATTTAAAATTTTTAAATTTAAAAAACGTTAAAATTTTTTTAAATGTTTTTTAATTTGAAAAATATTAATTTTTTTTAAAAGAGGTTTAAAATTTTTCTAAAAAAATGTTTAAAATATTTTTTTTTGATATTAGAAAATATTGAAAATATTTTATTTTGCTTTTCAAAATATTCAGGCGTGATCCCATGGTCGTTGTATTAGTATTTTATTAAAACAACTTAAATTCATTAGTGGGAAAATTCTCAATGTTTACCAAGGGGTAAGGCAGGGAGACTATAGTTTCGGATTTCGCCACAGATCCTCACCCTTAGTAAATATAGCCAATTTTTCCCACTAATAAATAAAAGATGTTTAAAAAAATACTAAAACAACAATTACGGGATTAAGCCTGACTATTTTGAAAAGCAAGAAATCGTCATCCCAAATAAAAACGAAAATCCTGCTGAAAATATTTTATAAAATATTGAAAATAATTTTGAAAATATTGAAAATGTTTTAAATATTATAAAAACATATTTGTTATTTAAATTTAAAAAAAAAAAAAAAAAATATTGAAAATATTTTAAAATATGATAATAAAATATTGCCAATTTTAAGACGTTGAAAATATTTTGTTAAAATAATTTACGCCTTTGTAAAAATAATTTATGCCTTTTGCTTACCTTTTTCAATTTTATAGCCAATTTTTTCCCACAAATAAATAAAAGTTGTTTAAAAAAATACTAAAACAAAAATTGTGGGATGGATTAAGCCTGACTATTTTGAAAAGCAAATTAGAAGTCGTCATCTCAAATAAAAAACCCCAATCCTACTGAAAATATTTTATAAAAAATTGAAAATAATTTTAAAAATATTGAAAATGTTTTAAATATTATAAAAACATATTTGTTATTTAAATTTTAAAAAAAAATATTGAAAATATTTTAAAATATAATAATAAAATATTGCCAATTTTAAGACGTTGAAAATATTTTTTTTAAATAATTTACGCCTTTGTAAAAATAATTTACGCCTTTTGCTTACCTTTATCAATTTTGGGACGTTGAGAATATTTTTTTATTTGAAAGTTGTAATTTGATTATTGGCAAGCTCATGTATGACCCGGGCAATGGCTCAAATAGGAGGACATTTGTAATAAATGAAGGATTTTATTTCTACGGACTTGTTGGATTTTTCTGTGGAAATATTAGGATCCCACAACCATCTAAACTTTGTCCTCATATACATACAGGTCATTTGTATTATTTTCAAAATTTTACAGCTATTCAGAATACTAGTAAAGTCCGGACTGTAAGATAAAAAAAATTGTATAATTTTTATCATAATTTGCTCTTAATTTGTATCTACCTTTTTGTTTGATTGTTGTTGTTTTAGCACTATGAAATAAATGTAATAAATGTCGGTTTTTTTCCTACGGAAGGTGTTGTAGTTATTTCTCTGTGGTACAGTACCTCGATAATTCGTATAAGCTGTCGGTCCCTTAAATTACGAATTATCTAGGTTCTACGGTATAACTAGGTTTACACTTTCGTTTATCGCACCCATAAATGTCTACAAATTTGCGCTAAGATGTCGGTCTTTTGGGGGTCCTTCAAAAAAGGTCAACTTTCATAGGGGCGGCATACCCTTTCATAATGAAGAACCTCGTTAAAGAGCCAGAACTTTCTCTAATATAAAAATCGGTCACATTTTTACCATATTACAAGTAGTAAATTTTTTGTGTCCAGTGCCTTTTTTCTATCCTATTTTCACAGTTGATGTTTAGTTTATTTTTTGAATGTGTGAAAGAAGTATAACCTCACATTTATACATATCAATTGCATCTTTGTTCTGCCAATTTATCCTAAATTGCATTTAAAAGTATTTAAGTTATGTGTTAGTATTCGCTTTACTCTTACATACCTTTAAAAATAACTTTTCAATGATTTTGTGAAATTGAAACTATTTTAGGCACGCACCTCCAGCAGCTTCTTAATAAGCCCTTCTGCTTAAATGGGATGGAACAAGTTAAGATTTGGGCTCGGGCTTGGATATTTCTTTATACCAACGACACTTTTGGGGTCCAGTTCACAAAGTTGCCAGTCCATACTTCCTACTCATATTTTTACAGTTGATCAAGGCAATGTGGCTATCAATGTCCCATGTTGCACTAAAACTAAATTAGAAGATATTAATTTCATTTTGACTTGGTGGTGATTACTTTCTTTCAACATTTTGAAGCCTATTTTCCCGCTATCATGTAAAATTTAAACTACTGATGTTCATTCATTTCAATTGACTTCGTAAAACTCTGCATCATTGTTTTAAATCTAAATTCGAAGTTATTATTTTTTATTTTAACTTGGTAGTGATTAGTTTACCCATTTTTACTCCTACTACTCCTCAATTTAGAGTCCAGCTTTAGTTGATTTTGTGACTTTGCAAAAGATGCTGCACAACACCATTTATTTTCCTTTGCTTTCCTATTAAATGTGTTGCCAAAGGGCTTTATTTTTATTTGATTTCTTCTTCTACCTCATTTTCACAATTTCAACTGCCTGTTAATAGGTAGGTTTTTATTTATTAAAACAATATTTTTCTTTAATTTCCATTGACATTTAAAACAATTCTAATTAGATTTCTATTTCTCCACCACAAAAAAGGCGCGCTTTTATTTTGTTGTTTGTAAACAGAGAGGAGATAAAGAATTTCATTTCCCTATAGAAGAGGTATTTATTTGTTGTCATTGGAGATATAGGCTGAGAAGAACAAGAAGAAGCAGAAGGTATCTCAATCTCCCACTAATCATTTAGCCATAGTTGGTTTTACTTTGTTGGTGTTTTTGTTATGCTCTGAGTAGAAAAATGTGGTTGGGTTGACGAAATGAAAAAAACCCAAACAGAGAAAAGTGTGTTTGCCGCCGCCAGCACATGTAAAGAATGCGGCGGTACAAATTGTCTGTCATTCATTAAAAAATCTTTAAATTAGTCTTCTCCAGAAAAAACCAAAACAAATCAATGGTATTACTCGCAGCTCAACTCTATCTCTATAAAGGAGGTGGCAAATGGGGTGGTGGACGGTCATCTGTTGATGGGGAGACAATTTAAATCTCTTCTCCCACATAACACTGCATGGCATGCATGGTTTTGTTGTGTAAATCCCCCAAAGAAATCCCTTTCAATAGAGATGACGATGAGAACACACAGGTTGTTACAGATTTCTTTTGATAGTAGTATCTCCCCAATAAGAAACTGTTTGGAGTATTCCAGAGTGTAAGGTAATTTTGGTACCGCGAGACCATAAAGAGTTTGACCATTTATTGTTGCTCTATTATTATTTCCAGATATAATGAAAACATTGCCTCATTTTTAGTTGTTATCGCTGTTATTTTTGTTGTTGCTTGGCTGTGTGTGTGTGCATGGTGTCACGCAAAACAATACCTGCCTGTTTGATTTTGTGCTGCTTAAACAAGTTAAACTCTGACTGGTGCTGCTGTGCTTGTTTTGTTGTTGGTTGGGTAATTTTCTCCTCTACCAAGTAAGATTTTTAGAGATTTCTTTAAAAGATTTCAATTGTCAATTGAGGCAAATGAGGAAATGTCTCCCCATAAAGTAGAAGAAAAAAAAAAACGAAAACTTACAACATGGGGCCATAGATGACAGACAGAAACACAATACTCTGAGGCGGAGGCACTCACTCACTATAGAAGAGGCCGTTTTTTGGACTCTGAGCTTGATATCTGTGTTTTCTTTTTAGAGTAGAGGAGAGATTGCATGTTGGCAGATATGGAACAAGAGGAGAGAGGGAAGTTTTTATAAAAGACCCCCATTATTGAACATTGTAGAGAACAACAACGAACGAACATTTGTCAAAAACCCAAACACTCTTCTGTTGAAAAATGCAAAAATACTGACCTCAGTTAACCATCCATGGTAGGTAGGTAAGAGGAGCATTGTTCTCGTTTGGCCACACAGCCAGAGACTTGAACCCAACTACATACTAAAATAATGTGTGTCGTCTCCCCCTTTAAAAAAGAGTGTTATGTTCTGACGAGAACATGAACATGATGAAGAGCATCCATTCAAACAATCGACTGAAGCTACTTGGATGGATTTTTCGTTAGGTTCAATCAGAGACTAAGTGGTGGTCTCTGGTCACAATTCTTGACAAAGATACTCCGGTACTCCCATTAGAGATAACTCTCAACAAATTTCCGCTTTACAGAGTCCAAACAAATTTAATACAATTCCCAGCCTTATTTCCCGATTTGTTAGTTCCCTTTTAAAGAAAAAAAAAAAAAACATTTCACATTCTAAAATTTTCCATTAATTTTTTCTCTATACTAAAAACTTTGCCAACATGAAATTGTTGTTGCTGTTGGTTTCCCACTTTCTATTCACATTTATTTATGTGTTGTGTATTTTGTACGGGTTTTTTCTATACCCTGTTTCTGCCTGTTTTGTTATTTCTTCTTCTTCCTCCCTTCACAAAAACATTACACAGTATTTTTTTAATGATCACAAAAGTGCCACAAAGAGCAAGAGTGAGAGACAGAGAGAGGTGGAGAGGAAAACACATTTATCTCATGATTACAAAGAACGTTTTCAGACGATAAGGTTTGACTGCTCAAAAACGTGGTTTCCGTTTTGACTCTCATTCGTAATTTTCACATCTAGTGTTGCGTTTTTGAAGTCATTTTATACAAGCGTACTTTTTGAACAAAAAGAAGTACGGTTTTACATAAATGTACCAAAAAGGTTTATGTGTGTATTGTCACTTCTTACAGCATTTAACACAAAAATGAGTATTTGTTTACATTTTTTTTCTTACACATTTCGCAAACACACATTCTTTCTTAATTTTATAAAAATATCTGAGGAAACAGTTATTACTTATACCATGATCAGATTTACATTAGGTAATTTTTCTTGATGCATTTTTTCGTCCCCTTTTATACAAAGAATTCTGTTCGAACATTTTTCTTTCAAAACATTTAAAATAATCTCAATTACGAAAACTATAAAAGAAATTAATTAAAAAATCATAACATGTTCTTGAAGTAATGTTTGTATAATACAAATTAAATAAAAAATATTTCTTGAACGAATTTATCAAAAAAGTACTTTATGTACGTTTTCGTTCACTTACTTCCACATTTTGTTTCAACACTGACACAATTTACGAATGAGAACCAAAACGGACAACGCATTTTTGAGCAGGCAAACCTTATCGTGTGAAAACGTTCAAACAAAAACACCATATGTCAGAGTGAGAGAACCAATTATATTACCCCTCTTCTACTCATTGACATAACCTCATTTTTATATACCACATACTTGAGCTCTGCTGCCATCGAGCCACAATATTTATTGCTCATGCTCTGTTGAAATTTCCAACAACCTCACCTCTTGTGTTTTGTACATAAACGACGTCTGCTGGCTGATACAAAAACAATTTCAAACCCACGTACGACCGTACGAATGTCATACTTTCTCGCACATACACACACACACACATTGGTACTCGGAGATTGTGATGGCTGATTCAATTCGTGTCACACGAACTCACACTCAGAGATACCAATATTTTTTCGTTGCCTGGCTGTACTCTGTTTTTTGTTGCCAACTCATCGTTTTTATTTATTCGTTGTATTTTTCCGTTGTTGTTATTGTTCTCTGTTGTGTGCTCATGATGCCGCGCCGCCATCCCATATCCATTAATAAGAAAAACGACAAACAGCGCACAGTGGGTTCATTCATCTCAATTTTTCTCTGAGAATTTTAATTTTTTTTCTCAGACTCGAAAGAATTGTTTTGTTTTTCACCGACCATTTGGAGAATTCGATTACAGAGATGAGAGATTAAAAATTCGTTCCTTCTTTTCTATTTATTTGTTATTTTGGGAGTATAGAGCAGTAGTTATGGAGATGTTGAGATATAGTATTCATGGGAGATTTTCTTGGTTTGTTTTGATCCAAAAGAAACGAGAAGAGTACATTCCAATTGGATTTAAGTTTTTTTTTTCAAGAAAAAAATTTTCCCGCCAATTTTTGATTTTCAGAAGAATGTGAATGAATTAAAAGAGATGTCCCTTGCAATATATATTTTTTTATATATTCCTTTATTATCCTTTTATAATACCTATTTATTATGAAAAAATTTATTTTTTTTTTATTAAAAAATAAAAATTGCTTAAATATTAAAACAATACGGCAAATACCTATTTACTAAAAAATAATAATAAAAAAAAAACCATTTAAAAAATGCAAAAATATGCATATAAAAATTTTAATTAAATTTTTTTATTAAAAAACAAAAGTGTTTAAAAAAATTAATTACTATGTCTGTTCCAGAATCTGCAAGAGTCTATCGAAAAAATTAGTAGATTCTTGCAGTTATGGGACAGACCAACTTTGTTAGAAAATATACATTAAAAAAAATAATAAATAATCAATATTTTTTTAAATAAATATTTATTTAAAATATAAATGTTTTTAAAAAAGGAAACAAATTCAATATTCTACCAGCTGGCGGAAAAAATCTGATTTTTTTTTTTTAATTGTAAGTTTTTGTCTAAGTAGGGCCTTCGGCAGGGTATTTAAGACTTTCTCCTATGGACAGGAGCCAATTTATGGCACTGGAACAAATTTTTTTTATTTAATTTTTTTCTTACTTGAACAATGGAATTTTCGGAACTTCATAGGCCCTTATCTCGGGAAGGTATGAACTTCCCCCCAACAAACTTTATATTTTTGCAATCAGGACGTAAGATCTACCTGTGGTAGATAATTCAGATTTTTCCGCCAGCTGGTAGAGTATTAAACTTAATTAAATTAAATAAAATTTAATTACAAAATTAAAATAAAAATTAAATAGTTATTATTAAATATTAAGAAATATTGTTTATTATGTTTTAAATATTTTTAAAACACAAACATTTATATACTTAAATATTTTTTGAAAACAAAATATACATTTTTCAAAAAAGGAAAAAAGTATTTTTTGAATGAAAAAACAATCATTTTTTTAATAACATAATAATTTCAAAATATATTTATTAAAAAAAACATTAAATATTATTTCAAAAAAACCTATACAAATAATACACAAATATAACTATATTTTTTTAAAAAAAATATTAAAGAAAAATTATTAGAAAATGTAAATATTTTTTCAAAGTATATTTTTAATATTTGATTTATAATATAAATAAATATTTATTTAAAAATAAACGCCTTTTTAAAAATAAATATTTACCTTTCTCTGAAAAATAATTATTTTTTTAAGATAGACATTTATTTAAAAAAATAATTTATTTTCAAACAAATATTTATTAAAAAAATAATATTAAGAAAATGTTAGTTAAATATTATTTCAAGAAACATATAAGAAAATACATATTATATTTTTAAAAATATTTTTTTAGTTATTTTTGAAATATTTTTTTATTAAATATTTATTAAAAATACTTAGAGTTCTTATTGTTTTAAACATTTTTATTTATTATTTTTTTTTTAATGTTAAATATTTTTTTAATAGTAAAGAATTTTTTTGTGTATTTAAACAAATCAAACAAATATTTAAAAATATTACTTTTTTATAATATATAAAAAAAAATTAAAAACATATATATTTTTCAAAAAAATTATATTTCATGTTGTAATATTAACAGGCCCAATGGCTTCTTCGCATCTTATAAATAATAGACACGTTAGCAGTCTTTCTTTACGCGGAAGTTACCTTCAATAATGTTAACCTTGGATACATCCATAATTCACACACAAACTTTGGCGTAGAGGAATCCCTTGAGCAAAACATCGTATCTACGTAAAGCACTCCGTAAGAAGTACTCAATGTGCTACTGCTTCCAATTAAAACGAGAATCAAGAAGATATCTTTGTCACTAGAACATATGGGAATGAAAATGCCAAATATTCTATCCTGGAAATGTTCGATATAAATTTTCAAAAAATAATCTGCAATGGCCGACAAATGTGTTTGTTGTTTCAGAATGTTACACAAATAATCATGTAGCTATCCTAGTCACTAGAACATATGGGAAAAAGTGTCACCAAAACAAGGCTGAAATGATGGAGTGAAATTATCATAAGTTTTAATTTGAATCCAAATATCTTGCCATATAATTACTCAAATAATCAAGTTTTAATTTGAATCCAAATACCTTGCCATATAATTACTCAAATAATCAAGTAGCCGTCCTAGTCACTAGAACATATGGGAAAAAGTGTCACCAAAACAAAGCTGAAATGATGGAGTGAAATTATCATAACAGTTTTGATTTGAATCCAAATATTTTGTCATATAATTAAGAATCAACTCCGAAACTCCGAGATTGCTAACCTTTGGTTTAACCGTGGGAGCTTCGCCAAAGACGAAAAGGTACTCAGAATCAAGTAATCATGCCCATGTCACTAGAACATATGGAAAAATTTCCAATAAAATCAGATCTTTTAAAGAAAACTTGAAAACACAAAGAGCCTTGCCAAAGTCGTATAGAGACCCAGAATCAAGAGTAGTCATCCTAGTCACTAAAACATATGGGAAATGTCAGACAAAATTAACAAAAACTCTGAGATTATTAATCTGTGGTATCATTTTAATCATAAAAACTTTGCCAAAGATGAATAGAGGCACAGAATCAAGCAATCATCGTAGTCATTACAATATATTGGAACTTTCCACTAAGTCCTGATGCACACCAGAGAGATTTCATTAAACAATTTCATGAAATTTTGCTTTCTTAGATCGAGTTCCCCACTAAATAAATTTCATGATTTTTTTATTAATTTTCTCGTTCAGAGTTAAGCTTGATGACCGGAAATAATTATTTGCCCTAACAAAAAATAAATTTCATGATGTTACTCTACTATGGAACTCGATCTAGAGACGCATAAATTCATGAATTTTTTCAATCCATTCACTGTAGTGTGGACCGGGACTAAAATCGTTGTTAAAGAAAAATTGAACACACCAAGAGCTTTGTCGAAGACAACAATATAGGATCAGAATTAAGTAATCATCCTAGTCGCTAAACCATATGGGAAAATGTCACCAAAAATTAAAAAAAAACTCGGAAATGCTACCTGTGGTTTGAATCGTAGGCGAATAATTTAGAATAATTACTACCAAAATAACGTTTAGCTTTTAAAGCAAATATTTTAAAACTACGAGAGCAATATCATAAAAAATACCACAAAGATTATTGAATATCAGTGACTTGTGTTAAAAATTTTAACGTAGGAGCTTCGTCATAGACTTCAGATATCAAATAATCACGTAGGCATACATAAATATAACATATGGCAAAAATTACCTTATTCTAAGACGTTTATAGAGTCTTTTTATTCCAATCGAAAACTTACTACAACGTCTTATGGGTATAAAGATGTTTTCTGTGATTGCAGAAGTTTTTTGGCTATCTGTATTGACCTTAGTGTAGGTTTTTCTAACAGAAGATTCTCCATACTAAGCAACCAAACATGTTTCTATAGAAGCTTATTGTTCTTTAGATATTTTTTTTATATAGAAAATATTTTTTGTGTTCTATGCTTATATGAAGCCCCTATATTTGTCTGCCTACAGAATGTCTGTAGATGGCCTTTTGTGGAGGTCTTCTTTGCTCTTCCCCCCTAAATGATTTTTTGGTTTGTGTGGATAAATTTTTTCAAAAAATTTTCCGACCAGAATCACTCTGTTGTGAAATACAACATAAGGAATAATGGCGGTAAAAAATTATTTTCTAGACAAGGTCTTAAACTGCATCTATGCGTAGATGTGGCTATCTTCCTCCATTGGCGCTAAAATCCACTGTTCAACTAAACATTGCTTTTAAAGCGAAAACCGTACAATCGCCAATTTGACAGAAAATTTACAATTTTGAATATGAAAGAAACTCATTATGAGGGCAAATTTCAAAACGCTTCAAGAGTATACCCAGCAATTTCTAACCACAGATGAGGAGCAGTGGAGAGTCAGGGGAGGGAGAGTTATAACTTTTAACCTTAACAACTCATGTGATAGAATGAGAGCTTTTTGGTTTGCTTCCACGCAAATACACACACAAATGCGCAATTCCACAAAAAAAGAGATAGAGTGAGAAATAACAAGAAACCAAAGAGTGAGACATAACTATATAACAGCGAAGGCCATCATATGAAAGTATTAGTGCATGTCGTCTGTTGTGAAATAATACATACAAGTGAGAATTATTTTCTGTATACTCTAAGCTCTTGCGATGACGTTACACTCTGCAGTAACTTGTCGGCGGTAGCAGAGACAATAACAATGGACTCTATCAACGTCTCTTTGTCTCTTTCTTTCTCAAATTGTAAATTGAGGGGAAATTGTGCTACCATCATGGTGTCGATGTGAGCATGCGAGATATATACGAACAAAAATTTATATAAATTGTTCTTTGCCTCTGCTCCACAGGCTCGTGTTTTGTGTGCTTAAATTTAAAACACCCACACACACATATGTAATTGTTGTCTGAACAATTTTAGTCATCCCACGATATTAAGCTCTGCTGCGATTCTCATGAATAAGTCGATATGGCATCACAAGACACCAAAAAAATTATATTCAGCAGTGTTGTTTGTGCCCCACAACCATCAATAAGTTTCAAAAAATTGTCTTGTTTATGCTTAGAGCTGGTAGATTTTTTGCAAGGTTTTTTTTTTTTTTAATTTCAAAGTTGTTTTTTACATTCTGGAAATTTTTAGAGATTGAAGGAAATGTAAATTAAAATGGAAGTCATAGCTTTGAGTTTGTAAGCGAGTTATCCTCGTCACTAGACCATATGGGAATATTGATCAAGTGTCCTCTAAGAATATTTCGAAAATAGGACGGACGATTTGCAACGTTATATAGAAAATTCGTTATAGAGAGACTAATTTGTGTGAGAATTTGCACTTCTGCTTTAAAAACAACTTCGTTATAGGGACGTATTCGTTACAGGGAAGTTTGTTGTAGAGAAGGCCGAATGTATGTAGATGGATAAAAATGTTATTTTTACTTTTTATATGCTTCGTGCGGAACCTTGTGCATTTTTCTGCCAAAGGAAAGCCCTTGGAATGCCTAGAAGGTCTTTAAAAAGTCTTCTATTCCAATATACCAGTTTCTAAGCCCTTTGAAGACTTTTGCCGTTTTAGAAGACCTTTATCTTGCTTCCTTATTACAGAAAACAAGATAAAAGTAACTAACATGTGTTTCTGCCAACAGAAGAAAATTGGAATGTCTAAAGAAGACCTTTACAATATCTTCCGAGCCTTTAGATGAATTTTACAGTGTCTTATGTCGCCATAGAGTACAAGAAGAAGGCCTTTAGGTGCCTATATGACAGTTCTAAAATTTTTCTAGCAACATAATATCCTCGGAACATCTATAAACGATCTGTATCTTGCTTAAATAAATGACTTCTGAGCATGCAAAAGGCCTCTACTGTTTATAAAAGATTTTATATAGTTTACAATGTCTATAAGGGATTCCTGCCATTTTCTATGCCAACATAAGGTCATTGAATGCCCATAGGAAACCTTTAGAAGGTCATTTCTTCCAATCGATGACGTTTTACGTCATCGTGTGTATATGGAAGCCCTCTGGACTTGTAAAATATCTTTCGTTTTTATAGAAGACTTTTAGGCGACTTTCAGAAAAAAGCATGGAATGTCAGAAGAAGACTTTTACAACATGTTCTGAGCCTATAGATGACTTTTACAACATGTTCTGAGCCTATAGATGACTTTTACAATATCGTTTGTCGCTACAGAAGTTTTTTCGCTACTATAAGTTACTTTACAACTTTTTGTGCTTATAGAAAGCCTTTAGGTGCCTACAGGGAGCTTCTATCAAGTTTCTGGTAACAGAAGATCCTCGGAATACCCATAGACAATCTTTAGAAGGTAGCTTACTCAAATATTTACACCTTCTTTTGTGTCTATAGAACCGCTCTAAGCCTGAAGAAGTCCTTTAATTTTCATATACCATCTTTAGAACCCAACTTTAGATGGCCTGTTGTGCCTATATGGATTTCCTACCATTTTCTCTGCTAATATAATACCCTTGAATGTCTATAGATGTCCGTTAGAAGGTCCTCTATTCCAATTGAAGACCTACTACGACCTCTTGTTTGTATATAGAAGACTTCTTGGCTTGTAGAAGATCTTTTTTTCTATGGTAGAGGTTCAGGTGACTTTCATTGCGGACAGTGGCCTCCTGACATTTATTTATTTTTTGACAACATAGAAGCATTGAATATTCTATAGAAGTCTTTCAGAAGGTCTCCTATATAAATCTGTGTAGAAGCATTCCATGTCTGTAGAAGACCTCTTGTTTTTATAGAACCCCTCTTTAGTTATCTTCATTGCCTATAGAGACCTCCCAACATATTTTTCAGCTGCAGAAGAGCCTTGGATTTTTAATAGAGGACGTTTAGAAGGTTTCATACTGAAATCAGTTACTATAAAGGATTATATAGCTTTCATGCCTGCAGAAGATCTTTTGTTCATAATAGGGGTCTCCTAATATATTATATATATTTAGAAGGTCTCCTATTTAAGTCAGTTTTGTAGTAGATTTTTTGTTCTTACATGGGGGCTCCTAACGTATTTTTCGACCGGTAGGAAAGCTTTGGATTTTCAATAGAGGACATTTAGAAGGTCTACTGAGCCTAATGAGGCATTCAATGTCCCCACAGGTGATCTTCGCTACGTAAAGCGAATTTCGGTCAGCAGAAGAGTCATTGAATTTCGATTGAGAGGACCTTAAGAAGGTCTCCTATTTAAGTCAGTTCTGTAGAAGACCTTTTTTTTCTTACTTGTGGGCTCCTAACATATTTTTTGACCGGCAGAAAAGCCTTGAATTTTCAATAGAGGCTTTTCAGAAGTTCTTCTGTGCCTAAAAAGGTTTTCTATAAAGTTGTATGTGACCATGGAAGCTTTCTGTGCTTGAAAATGGCCCCTCATTTTTATAAAAGACTTCTGGGGAGTATTCTATGCGTAAATTAAGCAACAGACTGATTTTCTGCTAACAGAAGGGTTCTGGAATGTCTACAAAACTGTCTACAAAACTTGCACCCTAAGGTGAATTTTACAGCGTTTTTGTTTCTATATAGACCTTCTTCTGCGCCTTTAGAAGACCTTTTGTCTATAGAATACCCTTAGATGTGCTTTTAGAACCTCTCAAAAGGTCTAACTTGCCTGCAGAATGGCTTTGGTGTTTATTGTCCATACTAGTTTCAAAGATTGTTTTTAAAATCTCTCCCTCATAAATTTCAATGCAATTTCTTTCCATTTAGATGCATTTCTTTTGTTTATCATAATTAAAAATGTAAACAGAGAAGTTCCTCCAATCCAAATTCAACCACTCTCATAGGTGATGTGGTATCTCAAATAAGAACAAATTGTAAGCAGAGAATTTGTTTTCATAGCTGATGGCGGCTAGGATGAAGATAATAACAATGTTGAAATGGTGTTGGTGGTGTTATTTTTAATGAAGGGGAGAGATTGTCAATGACTATACTTTGACTCTTTAAAGAATGCAGCACAAATAGCGCTCGGCGCCAGCAGCCGTATTATGTTTACGAACAATTATTTGCACGAAAATTTAAATGTGCTGTTGTTAAACTCTTTAAAATTCATTCGAGTTCATAACAAATGCCAGAAGAGATGAGGTTAAGTACTGAGTGCGTAGCGGCAACACTCTTCTCTACATACACACTCTTCTCAAATACCCCCTTTAACCTCATCTCCGTTTATTGGTTTGCAGGAAAGGAAGAAAAAAGAGTCATTCATTTACCCTACACTTCTCGAGAGGATTGGTAGCTAGTTTCATTTCATATCTCCAAGTAGAGGACTTTGCTCAACAAAAATTCACTCTGACAACAAATCATACATACTACTCTGCACATGAATTAAATGTGTCTCAGGTTCTTAGGTGTCTTTTGAGCAAGAAATCATCTTTTTCCATATGCCACATTAAAACAATTGAGGCCGACCAGCCAGCAGCAACAGCACCCTGAACTTTTTCTCTGCTCTCACCTTAAAGTAATGCTCAAGTTGTTATGCCTCAATAACAATTCATCTACAAAAATGTTTAACTTTCACTTTATTGCCAATGACAGACAAATGCCGCCAAACATTGTTTTTTTTTTGTTTTGCAATCTCACTACTCACTATGGGCACTTTAAAGTTATCCAGCTTTTCGTTAACAATATCTTACAATAAAATAAATAAAGAGTGGAATAATTGTTTGTGAGCACTACGTGGCAAAACAAACAAAAACTCTCACTTTAGATGTTTGTTAATTTCTTCTTGGGAGGCGGAGGAGCCGGGCCACAAACAAACAAGCTGTTTTGGCTACTACCGGCTTGTATTTTTATGTAATTTAATTTAAAAGCGTGCCGGTTTTTTTCATTACTGTATTACAAAAACCATGAACAAGTTGTTGAACCTAAAGGGGAGAGAGATAAATAATTTGGTTGACTTTTTGAAATGCGTTTGTAGAATGTTATCAGAATATTATTTTGAAACTGAGTATCCGTGGTATCCTTGTCACTAGAACATATGGGAATTGTTAAAGTGGAAAGTGATATATTTTATTAAATTATATTGAGGGATCCGTTAGAAGGGTTTGGCTATGACTGGTCAAAGTGTGCAATAGGTGCAGATTTAAGCTGAAAACACATCCAACGTTTGAGTAAAGTTTTGTAACGACACCTTCGGCTCCGTTGGCTGCGGTTAGTCTGCGGTGGCCAGGATTCGTCAACAGAAATTTGTTTATTTCAATGACAGGAATAAAGAGAGTAAGGGTTACCAGGTAGATTAACTTGGTTTATTGTCAACTTGTTTTATTTTCAGTTGTTTTAAGAAATAGACCTCGTCCTCAGCTAGTTGAGTTCCGTCGCGGTTTTACTAGGGGTTTCGGGTCTCCGTTCTCCTGTGATGTGGCTTACGACAACTCACGATCACAGTTGTGGATGTCGATGGCGTGGGAAACTCACCTCCGTCCTTTGTGCAGTGGTACTCTGGACTTCCTCGCGACGTTGGCTACTCACAACTCACCGGTCCTCGGGCTGTGCTAGGAAGGTGGCTTTAGGAAAACTTGCCTCCTTTGTCGTGGTTTAGGGCTTCGGTTTTTCTTGTATGGTGGCTTATGACAACTCACCAGTGCTCGGAAGGTCCTCAGAAGGCGGCCTAAGGAAACTCGCCTTGTACGCCGTTCACACTCAGTCCGCACAATTTAATTTCCACTCTACTCACCTGGATTTTCTTTGACTTCACGTTGCTACTGCTTCACACGATTTCGCACGTACTAATCCTTCCTATAGGCTCGTCACTCCCTTTTTATAGGGCCATCAGACGCCAGCTGTAACATAACATCCTAAGGCCTACCGTACGAGTTGTTGTTTCTTGTTTACAAGTCCTACTTGTTTACATGTCCAACTTGTTTACGAGTCCGTCGTTCCCCAAAGTCAAAGCACACGAGTTGTTGCTACTTGTTTTCCTAGTCCGACGTACCCAGGAGTCCAAGCACGTTAGTTGTTGCTACTTGTTTACGAGTCTGGCTTGTTTACAAGTCCGACGTACCCAGAAGTCCAAGCATGTTAGTTGTTGCTACTTGTTTACAAGTCCTACGTACCCAGGAGTCGAGGCACGTTAGTTGTTGCTACTTGTTTACGAGTCTGGCTTGTTTACAAGTCCGACGTACCCAGGAGTCCATGCACGTTTGGTTGGATGTTGTTGACTCCAATGCAGATGTTGAGGCGATCGACATTAATCTTAGTGTCGCTGCTAGGACAACGGCATGTTGTTTTTCAATTTCATCGATGACACCCAGAACCTACCCAGGCAACATAAACGCAAAGTATTCTTTTTTGAATTCAATTATCGATGTATAATTCACTTATAAATGTAATAACACTTTACATACAATTAGAAAATATCATATTGTGAGCCGGAAACGAGGACCGACCTCCGGCGTCACAGTTTTGTGTTGGGCGTTGAGAAAAAACGACAACAACAGGGCGACACTAAAGCCTAGCGTTTATCTGTTTGCCGGTATATATTTCAAATGAATTTGAATTTTTCGGCATCATGCCCAACAGTGTAAAAACGGCCAAAAACGACACAAAACTTTACCCAAACGTTGGATGTGTTTTCAGCTTTAGACCCATTCTATTTTAAACAGACTTTGGCAAACTTCAACTTTCTTCTTTCTTGACTTTATTTGGATTGATTCATCTCTTTTGCCTTCAGCACCCTCGACTGTGGGGGGATTCTTCTCTTTGAAGAGGGAGTTGAAGTAAAGAAAGGTTAATCCTTCGCGGGGCCTTCAGTCATGCCACTATTGCTACTTATTTGTCCTTAGGGGCATTGCCAAACTTCAACCTTCTTCTTCATTCTTGACTTTATTTGGATTGATTCATCTCTTTTGATTTTTATCATTTCTTCAATTTAAATTGTTTACCCGGGGTTCTTTAGATGAAATCGTTCTATGCAAAGAACTTATTTGTGCCCATCTCATCTAAAACGGACTTTGGAAAATTTTTTATCTGTAGATAAACATTGCCTTCCACTGGCCTTCGCATTTTAATGTCGAACACATTTCTTGAATTTTTCCCAACATTTTAAAATGTTTACCATCAATAGGCCTAGATTTAGTTCCATGTTATCTAAAACGGGCATTGGAAGACATTTCTATCTCCAGAATTCGTCTTATAACAATCTATCACAGCAGTCCTGTTTTTTTTCGGCTTCTCTAGGTGAAAAATCTTCTGGGTCTTCTAAACATTACATTGCACTGATCTTCTTCGCATTCTACTTCCCTTTAAAATTCTTCAATTCAACATTTCTGTCAACAATTTTTAATTTTTTACCTGCAATAGATCTTCATTTAGTTTCATTCTTCTATGGCTATTTTCACAGGTGGTCTTCTTCTTCCACTGCCTTTTACATTTCTTCAATTTAAAAATGTTTACCCACCTTATTACATTACCCACCTTTATTTAACTGCCTTACTCTACGACCAAACATCAATGAATGGTTATTGTTGTTGAGAATTTAACATTTTTACCATCAATAGGGTAGATTTAGTTCCATGTTATCTAAAACGGGCATTGGTAGACATTTCTATCTCCAGAATACCTATTCGTCTTATAACAATCTATCACAGCAGTCCTGTTTTAGGGCCTCTTTAGGTGAAAATCTTCTGGGGATCTTTCAGTTCTTCTAAACATTGCCTTGCACTGGTCTTCTTTGCATTCTACTTCCCTTTACAATTCTTCAATTTAACATTTCTGCCAGCAATTTTTAATTTTTTTACCTGCAATAGACCTTCATTTAGTTTCATTCTTTTATGGATATTTTCACAGGTCTTCTTCTTCCACTGCCTTTTACATTTCTTCAATTTAAAAATGTTTACCCACCTTATTACATTACCCACCTTCATTTAACTGCCTTACTCTACGACCAAACATGAATGAATGGTTATTGTTGTTGAGAAATGCATGTTTTGGTTTGTCTGCCCCAAACACAGCGAGCGCATCACTTTCCAATTCTCATTAGTATTTTTGACACTGCCTGCCGTTGTTGTTGCTCTGACGTTGCGTTAATGCATACTGTTGTTGGCTTCAAAGCACAACACAGCACACGCTTTCAAACCAGAAACTCACAATAAAATTTCACAAGGAGAAACTTTGTTGTGTTGTTTACTTCCGCTCAGAGTTTATTAACCCCCAGGAAAGAAAAAAGAGTGATGTTGTTGCTGCCACAGCTTAGTAGTTGCTTTGGATTCCAATGTGTGTAAACATTGCATTTTTCCCTATTGTTTTTCTTTATGTTTCGTTTTTTTTCACCTCTTGCTTTTTGTCTTTCACTCTTCTATGGGTTATGGAGGTTTTATTTTTCTTCTTCTTCTGTCTCTGGGTTTTCCTCTTCTCCACAGAAAAACTAGATTTCTACAGCTCTTCTCTAGATTTCATGGTGGTACTCTTGACTGGTCATTGTCGTGACGGTTCTAGTCGTCGGGTGGGAGTAACTTAAACTATGTGTGAGTTTGTTCTTCTACCAACTTTTCCTTCTCCGACATGCCAATATTAAAAATAAAAATTCAATGGCGGCACTCTGAGTTGATGGAGGTTAATTTTTTTTTTTTGTTTTTAGGAAGGAGCATCTTGCTCCACTCAATTCACACAATAATCTCCCACCCCCTTTCATCATCAAACACCAAAATCTCACTGTTTTTCTTTTCTCCTTTTTTATAATGGCTTAGTTTCGTTATTGTCAAGTTCTCATTCTTCTTCCATAGAAAACTCAGAGCAATAAAGCAAACCAAAATATTTAATTATCTCAGATTTATAGTTGTTTTATTTTTGGTGTGGAGAGTAGAGTAGTTAACGGTACTGGTGCTGCATGGGATTCGTGTTGTTGTTGCTGCTGTTGTCAGTGAGTACCTTTCAATATTTAATGACCAAAGAGAAGAGGGGTGGGGGGTCATTTCTCTGCAGGTGTGCTTTTGTTGCATTTATGCCTTTGGGGATTTTTGTTAAATCGACGGCCGTGTCATGTGTGTGCATGCCGCCGTCGCCTCTGTGTGCGTGGATATGATCTCTTCTTTATTTTCTGGCCCATTGCTCTCGTTTTTTTATTTATTTAATTGCTATTGGGAATTTACATTTACATTAAATCAGTGTCAACATATCTCAACATACTCACGTTGGAGATATACTCTCCTCATTGTGCCACCAAAAAAAGATACTATGTGACAGACGGTGGCTCTGAGTTTTTATAAAATTTGATACAAAATATGGGACAAAAATGCCGGTAGTATCTCTCTGAGTACGTGTGTGTGTGAATTGCTTTTGTTTACAAAAATTTTTGGCGGGAAATTCTTTAACATGACACTTGTACTTTGGCAACCAAAACAATTTAAGTTTGTTTTAGGGCCACCTCTTGGATTGATTTGAGATTTTTACCATTGATAGCCCTTCCTATGCTGAACACAACGATATACACAAATTTTGGCGGGAAATTCTTCAACATGACACAAAAACAATTTTAGTTTTTTTTTGGGGACACCTCCTGGATTGATTTGAGATTTTTTTTACCATTGCTAGCCCTTTCTATGCTGAAAACAACGATATACACAAATTTTGGCGGGAAATTCTTCAACAAGACACTTCACTTTGGGAACAAATAATGACTTAAGTTTCGTTTAGGGATTCCCCTTGGATTGGTTGGAAATTTTTGCCGTAGGTAGTCTTTTTCTGTGCTGAGCACAGCGGTATCGATTTATATTGGCGGAGTTTCCATAGTTCCAACATATGGCCCTCGGAAATTATTTTCTTAACTTTTTTGTACTTTAAACCACTTTTTCCTCAACCAAAATAATATTTTAACCATTTTCTTTCTTTCTTTTAGAACACCCCCTGCAAGCATCCGGTAGTCATGTTGGCCGGTGTCAATGCCAACGATTTGGAGGCATTGCTGGAATTTGTCTATCGTGGTGAGGTTAGTGTCGATCATGCCCAATTACCATCACTGTTGCAGGCAGCACAATGTTTGAATATACAAGGACTGGCGCCACAAACTGTGACCAAAGACGACTATACGCATTCGATACAATTGCAGCACATGATACCCCAACATCACCATGTAAGATTAAAATACTTTTCCTTTCAAATCTTTCTCATACTAATAATCCCCCCCCCATCTCTTCTCTCTAGGAACAAGAACAATTGATTGCCACCATTGCCACTGCACCCCAACAAACGGTACATGCACAAGTTGTTGACGACATACACCAGGCTGGACAAATTTTGCAAACGACCACACAGACGACTCAAGGCGGACAACAGCAAACCATTGTGACCACAGATGCTACCAAGGATGTTATTCAACAATACTTACCGGCTCGTAAACGTAAACCCAGAACGAATAAAAAGTCACGTAGGTCACAATAATAGAATCTCTTCCACTTGAAGAAATTTAAAAATGTTCTCTTTTTGTTGTATAGCCACTGCTCCAAAAATCACTAAAGTTGAAGGCATGGAAACAATCATTAGTACCCCGACAACATCTCACACAACCACTACGGTCCAGACAACACAACAACAGCAGCAACAGGTCCAACAGCAACAACAACAGCAGCAACAACAAATCGAAAATGGTAACGATGGCACAATGATCACCTCAACACCGATTATCAAGAGTGAAGTTACCAAGGTTGAGACAATTGTTATGGATCCGAATACAAGTGGTGAAATTAGCATTTCAACACCCGGCAAAACTGGCAAACGTACTAAGAATTTGAGTGGAGAGAGTAAGTAATCCCAAAACGCTTCATTTAGACCGTCTAAAAATATTAACTACGTTGTTTGGATAACGTAAATACATTATCTACGATATTTGGATAACTTAGATATCTTATTCATGTTATTTGGATAATGTAGATACATTATCCACGTTGTTTTCATAACATAGATACATTATCCACAATATCTGGAGAACGTAGATACATTATCCACGTTATTTGGATAAGATATATACATTATCCACGTTGTTTGGATAACGTGGGTATATCCCAAAGCTATTTGGATGATGAAGATACATTATCCACGATGTTTGGATAACGTCAATATACTATCCACGTTATTTGGATGACGTAGATACATTTCCAAGCTATTTCGACATTGTATATACATTATCCACGATATTTGGATAACTTAGGTACATTAGCCATGTTATTTAGACAACGTACATACGTCATTTGGATGACGTAGATACATTATACACGTTATTTGGTTAACGTAGATACATTATCCACGTTATTTTGATAACCAAGATACATTATCCACAATACCTGGAGAACGTAGATACATTATCCACGTTATTTGTATAACGTAGATACATTATCCACGTTGTTTGGATAACGTAGGTATATCTCCAAGCTATTTGGATGATGTAGATACATTATCCACGATGTTTGGATAAAGTCGGTATACTATCCACCTTATTTGGATGACGTACATGCATTATCCACGTTATTTGGATAACGTAGATACATTATCCAAGTTATTTGGATGATTTGATTCTTTATCTAAACTATTTGGTATATCCAAGCTATTTGGATAACGTTAACACATTATCCACGATATATTGATAGCGTAGATACATTATCTATGTTATTTGGATAACGTATATACATTATCTACGTTATTTGGATAACGTTGATAAATTATCCACGTTATTTGGATAACGTACGATACATTATCCACGTGATATGGACAACGTAGATACATTATCCACGTTATTTCGATAACGTTGGTACATTATCCACGTTATTTGGATATCATAGATATATTCCAAGCTATTTGGATAGCGTAGCTACATTATCTAAGTTATTTCGTAAACACAGATACATCATTCAAGTTATTTGGATAACGTAGATACATTATCCACGTTATTTGGATTACGTAAATACAGTATCCACGTTATGTGGATAATAGATACATTATTCACTTTATTTGGATAACGTAGATACAATTTCCGCTTTATTTGGATAACGTAGATACATTATCCACGTTACTTGGATAACGTAGATACATTATCCATCTTACTTAGATAACCTATATACATTATCCACGTTATGTGGATGACGTAGATACAGTATCTACGTTACAGGATAAAATAGATACATTATCCACGTTAGTTGGATGACGTAGATACATTTCAAATCTATTTGGATAACACAGATAAATTATCCACCTTATTTGGATAACGTAGATACATTGTCCACGTTATTTGGATAACGTAGATACATTATCCACGTTACTTGGATAACGTAGATACATTATACACGTTATTTATATAACCTAGATACATTATCCACTTTATGTGGATGACGTAGATACATTATCTACGTTATTGAATAATATAGATAAATTATCCACGTTATTTAGATTACGTAGATACATTAACCACGTTAGTTGGATGACGTAGATACATTTCAAATCTATTTGGATAACATAGATAAATTATCCACCTTATTTGGATACCGTAGATACATTATCCACGTTATTTGGATAACGTAGATAAATTATCCACGTTATTTGGATAACGTAGATACATTATCCACGTTACTTGGATAACGTAGATACATTATCCACGTTATTTAGATAACCTAGATACATTATCCACGTTATGTGGATGACGTAGATACATTATCTACGTTACTGGATAATATAGATACATTATTATTATATAGATACAATTTCCGCTTTATTTGGATAACGTAGATACATTATCCACGTTACTTGGATAACGTAGATACATTATCCATCTTACTTAGATAACCTATATACATTATCCACGTTATGTGGATGACGTAGATACAGTATCTACGTTACAGGATAAAATAGATACATTAACATTTCAAATCTATTTGGATAACATAGATAAATTATCCACCTTATTTGGATAACGTAGATACATTATCCACGTTATTTTGATAACGTAGATACATTATCCAAGTTTAGCGTGGACCTTTAGCGACCTTTCTGAACATTTTTTATAATCATCTTCCCTACCTCTCTCTCACACTCTTTTCAGAACCTCGTTCCCGATCACAATCTGAACAACCGGCCACCTGTCCCATCTGTTATGCCGTTATACGTCAATCACGTAACTTGCGTCGTCACTTGGAACTCAGACATTTTGCCAAACCCGGTGTTAAAAAGGAAAAGAAAAGTAAGTCAGGTGGTGGTAATGGAAGCGGCACCGGTGCCGATCTAGATGGATCTAGTGAAGGCCTTAATGGTAACAATTCAACAATGTTAGGTTCAACGACAATGACCAGTGGCGATACTAGTGTTATATTAGATAATACCCAGACAACAGTAGTAGGTGGTGGAAATAACGGCGGCGTGAATGCTTTAGTCACAGCTGTGAGTAATGCGATACCCATGAATACAACAACAACAGCGGTAACAAGTGGTGGTACACCGATAATTGTGGGTAATACAATAACACAATTGCCGGTACTTAAACAAGAGCCAGGAGCTGGTAATAATGGTACAACAACAACAATAACCACAACCGCTGGTGGTTGTATAGTGGGTACGGCAACAGCTCAACAGGTGGTGACTAATGCAGGAAATCAAGGTCAAATGCAAAATGTTATACACATAGTAAGCGAAGAAGTTTATCAGCAGCAACAGCAGCAGCAACAACAGCAGCAGCAACAGCAACAACAACAGCAGCAGCAACAGCATCAACAACAGCAGCAATAATCCTAAATACCGCCGAGTACACACGCACCCACCCACACACACACAGAAAATCTTTGTTTAATTTTTAGTTTATCACCTGCTCAACGTCATCATCAATCTTTTTTGTTCGTTATCAACTTCATTATCATGCATTCCTTTGATAACATCATTTGTTACTTTTTCTTAACTTCTTCCATTGCATCTCTAGTTGCAATTTATGTTTTTTTTGCCGTCTTTTCCGTCTGCTTTTCTTCTTCTTCTTTTAACAATGCCAAACAAAAGTTTGACAACAAATCTCTTAACAAAAACGAAGCGCTTCAAAGCAATTCCTTTAAGTTTTTTCTTTATAATTTTTTTCTTATTTTTATATCTTATTTTTATTTTTTTTTTGTATATATAAAATTATTCTTAAATATAAATTAAATTTTAACTAATTTTATTTGTAAAATTTTTCAACAGCAAAAAATTATTTTTAAGTTTTTCTGATAAAAGAAAAAAAGTTGTAGAAAGCAGGGGTTTCAAATGGAATAGCAGTTTTAAAACGATTGTAAAATATTATTATGTCTCTTTGAAGAATCTCCTCATGATGGTTCTCTGGAGATGCATAGTAAATTTTCGAGTTTCGAGCATCTTTTCTATGGTAGAATTACCTAAGGCGGAGCCACAAAAGTTTAACCGTTAATAGTCGCCATTAGAAATGGTTCTTCTACTCTACAAAAGATGAACTAATATTTAAAATTGTTGATAGTTTTAGTGTAATTTTTTTAATTGTTTTTGACAGTTTACAATTTAAATTGCTCTAGCATTGACTAATCAGTTGTCGTCCCCCATTTCCCTTTTAAACATATATTAAAAGGCCCCTTAAAATTTTCCAACCCATGTTAGATTAAGTTTTCATCTTTTTCAGGCATAAAATCCAAGTTTTCAGTTTTTGTGTATTCACAGACCCACAATAGAATCTTGTGACGAATGTTTTTGTAGAATATACAAAATCTCAATGACAGCTTTTTAGACAAGTTTCGAGCCTTTTTCGTTGCCAACTAAGGTTAGGTTTTCTACTTTTTCGGGCACAAAAACTAAGCTTTCGGTTTTTGCATATTCACAGACCACCAGTAGAATCTTGTGACGAGTGTTTTTGTAGAATATACAAAATCTCCATGACAACATTTTAGGCGAGTTTTGAGTCTTTTTTTTAAAGCCTCCAAAAAAATTCCTACAAAAGCTTAAGTGTCTCATTAAGTTTTCATTACATTTTTGACATTTATGTTGGTGTTTGTGCTCTGGTTTCTTCAGAGGTCACTAGTAAAATTTTGTGGAGAACATTTTTATAATATATATCAAAGAGCTATAAATCGGTCTTAGGCGTATTTTTAAGCTTTTTGGAAATTCTTCAAAAATAACTTATTATGCGTGTTTTGTATCTCCTACATTTCATAAACATTTTTGGCATTATAATCAAGATTCGAGTCTTGATATATCCTAGGACCCCTAATAGAACTTTGTGGAGAATATTTTTGTAGAATATAGTGAAACGATATTACCACGCTTAAGGCATGTTTTTAAGACTTTTCAAAAAATCGAACTAAAATACTATTTCAAGCAGTTTGAGAACCACTGTACTTTAACTCTCTTTTTGATATTTATGTTCAGTTTTGGTCTTTACTGTACTCAGAGACAACTCGTAGAATTTTATGGCAAACATTATTGTAGAATATGTCAAAAGGCTATTGGCCCGTTTTAAGACTTTCAAAAATCGTCCAAAAATACACCCATACGTTGTTTAGTGTTTCTTGTATTTTAGCCACTTTCTTGGTGTATTTATGTTTGGTTTTGAGCATTGATATATTCAGTGGGCCCTAGTAGAATTTTATGGAGAACGTATTTGTAGAATGTGCGAAAAAGCTATCAGCCCGTTTTAGCCATATTTTAAGGCCTTTTCAAAGATCGTCAAAAAATGCTGCTTTAATGCCGTTTTTGCCACTCTTGTACTTTTGCCACTTTTTTGACATTCAAGTTTAGTTTTGAGATTTGGTATATTTGGAGACCCCCTCTAGAATACAATGGCGAACATTTTTGTAAAATATTCTGAAACGTTATTTTTCCGTTTTAGCCATGTTTTAGGCTCTTTCAAAACATAACAAAAATGCGCCTTTAGTTTCTTTTAAAACTCCTTCAACTTTTTGACATTTGTGTTCAGTTTTAAGCATTGGTATATTCTGAGACTCCTAGTAGAATACCATGGGGAGCATTTTTGTAGAATATACCAAATACGATAGTAAACCGTTTTAGCCATGTTTTAAGCCCTTTGAAAAAGCAATAAAACAATACAGTGTTCTAATTTTACCAGAGTGTTGAACGTTTCTGTTCCATTTTAAGCTTTGGTGTATTCGGAGAGCCATGGTAGAATTTTACGAAAATATCGTAGAAGGTTCTGAAATGCTATTAGTGTGTTTTAGAGGCCTAAAAGTTGTTTCAAAAGCGTTTAAACATGTCTTTGGCTTGAGAAAAAATATTCCTTACGTTGCTATCATTTTCAGGTATTTAGGTACGGTTTTGAGTTTAGCAACCATCGGGAACCCCCCTTAGAATTCTCTGAAGAACATTTTTCTAGAACATTGTGACTCTCAAAAACTCCTTTTAAGTGGTGTTTTTAAGGTTTATCAAAAGGTTTCCTTAAAAACTACTTTTAGAAAATACGCCTTACGATTTCATTCTTATCGGGCAATTTGGTTCGGTTTTGAGTTTGGTAATCTTTAGGGACCCCCCATAGAATTCTCTAACGAACATTTTTGTAGAACATTGTGACTCTCAAAAACTCCGTTTAAGTGGCGTTTTTAAGGTTTATCGAAAGGTTTCCTTAAAAACTACTTATAGAAAATACGCTTTACGATTTCATTCTTATCGGGCATTTTAGTTCGGTTTTGAGTTTGGTAATCTTTATGGACCCCCCTTAGAATTCTCTGGAGAACATTTTTGTAGAACATTGTGACTCTCAAAAACTCCGTTTAAGTGGTGTTTCTAAGGTTTATCAAAAGGTTTCCTTAAAAACTACTTATAGAAAATACGCTTTACGGTTTCATTATTATCGGACATTTAGGTTCGGTTTTGAGTTTGCTAATCTTTAGGGACCCCCCTTAGAATTCTCTAACGAACATTTTTGTAGAACATTGTGACTCTCAAAAACTCCGTTTAAGTGGCATTTTTAAGGTTTATCGAAAGGTTTCCTTAAAAACTACTTATAGAAAATACGCTTTACGATTTCATTATTATCGGGCATTTTGGTTCGGTTTTGAGTTTGGTAATCTTTAGGTACCCCCCATAGAATACTCTAACGAACATTTTTGTAGAACATTGTGACTCTCAAAAACTCCGTTTAAGTGGTGTTTTTAAGGTTTATCAAATGGTATTCTAAAAAACTACTTATAAATAATACGCTTTACGATTTCATTCTTATCGGGCATTTTGGTTCGGTTTTCAGTTTGGTAATCTTTAGGTACCCCCCATAGAATACTCTAACGAACATTTTTGTAGAACATTGTGACTCTCAAAAACTCCGTTTAAGTGGAGTTTTTAAGGTTTATCAAAAGGTATTCCAAAAAAACTACTTATAAAAAATACGCTTTAGGATTTCATTGTTATCGGGCATTTTGGTTCGGTTTTGAGTTTGGTAATCTTTAGGGACCCCCCTTAGAATTCTCTGAATAACATTTTTGTAGAACTTTGTGACTCTCAAAAACTCCGTTAAGGTGGAGTTTTTAAGGTTTATCAAAGTGTATTCCAAAAAACTACTTATAAAAAATACGCTTTAGGATTTCATTATTATCGGACATTTATATTCGGTTTTGAGCTTGGTAATCTTCAGGGACCCCCCTTAAAATTCTCTGAAGAACATTTTTGTAGAACATTGTGACTCTCAAATACTCCGTTTAAGTGGTGTTTTAAGGTTTATCGAAAGGTTTTCTTAAAAACTACTTACAGAAAATACGCTTTACGATTTCATTCTTATCGGGCATTTTGGTTCGGTTTTGAGTTTGGTAATCTTTAGGTACCCCCATAGAATACTCTAACGAACATTTTTGTAGAACATTGTGACTCTCAAAAACTCCGTTTAAGTGGTGTTTTTAAGGTTTATCGAAAGGTTTCCTTAAAAACTACTTATAGAAAATACGCTTTACGATTTCATTATTATCGGGCATTTAGGTTCGGTTTTGAGTTTAGCAACCTTCGGGGACCCCCCTTAGAATTCTCTGAAGAACATTTTTCTAGAACATTGTGACTCTCAAAAACTTCGTTTAAGTGGTGTTTTAAAGGTTTATCAAAAGGTATTCTAAAAACACTACTTAGAAAAAATACGCTTTACGATTTCATTATTATCGGGCATTTAGGTTCGGTTTTGAGTTTGGTAATTTTTAGGGACCCCCTTAGAATTCTCTAACGAAGATTTTTGTAGAACATTGTGACCAGCCAAAATATCGTTTTAATGGTGTTTTAAAACTTTTTTGAGAAGCTACCAAATATACATACCTATCTCAATATTCGGAATGCCAACATTATTGGCCTTCCCTCCAGACTTGTAGACTACGTTTTGAGTGTCGTTGTATTCAGAGACCTATAGTGAAATATTGTGCTGAATATTTTTGTAGAATATTTTGACCAATAAAAATGCAGCTTTTCCAAAAACTTTAAAAAAATTACAGGGCATAGCATATATAGTAGTAGTAAAGTCGTTCCCAAAAATATTAAATTTTCTCAAACAACCTCTCATTAAGGTAGTTTTCATTGGCATTGAAACCACACCACAATATTTTCCATTCATAACCTCACTTTTCGAAAATGTTTTTTTTCCATCCATAATGTATATAAGAGTATAGATTTCAGTTCTTCAAAATTGTAATAAATCTCAATAAGTTTTTCTGTATTCCTGAGAGGCCTTACCTTACCTTTAAACTTGAAACATTTATTTTGGACATAACCTAACTCTTGGAAAATTGTCATAAACTAATTGCAGAGTAGAATAGCATCTTCATACATAAAATTTAACCCATCACTGCCATATTTTTTCTACTACAGTGGTACTTAAATGAAGGAATGTCCCTAAAAATGTTTCTTCAGACATAACCTCACTTTACGAAAATGTTTAAAAAAATGTTCGAAACAAATATTTTGTGTTTTAAATGATCGCTCATTACAGTGGGTTTGTACTCATACTATTTTCAGGACGTTTCATAATAATTTTTTTCCATAACCTCACTTTCCAAAAATGTTTTTTAAGTTCCAAACTTTATATTGATTGATTACTAAAAGATAAACAGACGTGAGTTTTAAGATATGAGCTGACTTGGATAATTGTACAGAACTGAATTTTTATAAACAATAGGAAATCAGTCTTTGTAGTTAACTAAAGGGTAGCCTCTTTGTAGACCAATAGAGAATATAAAAAAGGATCAATGCATCCGGCTAATTTATTAGATTATAAGAAGAAACTGAATCCAGATTGACAGACAGCAAAACATTTATTACTGGTTTCCTTGAGGCAACTAAAAGATTCAGTATGGAGCCTCAAAACTCTTCACAAAAACACCCTGGAAACCCTTCATTCTACAACTTTTTCAGACATATTATTGTAAAAATAAACCCTATAAATATTTATAATCTCATGTATTTTTTTAATTTTATTATAAAAGAGAATATAAAACAACAAAATAAAAAAATCAAAATTATTTAAATAATTTTGTTTTATATATTGTAAAGAGAGAGAGAGAAATACCCATTTAATTTCTTAAAAAAACACACAAATAAAAAAATTATTTTTTTTATATTTATTATTCATAAATTACATTTTAAATTTATTAGTTTTTATACATATTTTTATATTTCTATATATAAAAAAAATAATTTATAATTATAACTTTAGAAATACTTAATAATACACTTAATACTACTACATACAAATAGCGCTAACACAACAACAAACGTGAAAGTGAAACAAAAACAAATCTTTATAAATAAAGTGAACCATTATTAATGAAGGAAAAACCAAACCTTATTTGTTATGAGTTTGTATTTGTTGTTTCTTTTTTTTCTTGGTATTATTTTTTGTAACTATAGTTCTGAGAATATCATTTTGTAATAACTCAATTTTTTTTTCTGTAGTTAGATATTTCAGATATTTTATTTGAAACAAAAAAAAAAAACTGTTCAAATTTCTCCCAGACCCAGAAACCACCAAGTGGCCTCCCTAGAGCTTTTGTAACGAATTTAAAGTCCAACTTTGTTTCCCCTATTCTGTTTTGTTGTTTATTTTCTACTTCTCTAAACTACAAATTCATCACGATAAAGTTTGGTTTTTGTTTTGTTGTTTTGTTTTTGTTAAAGAACTATTTGTTAATTAATTGAATACACCACACAAAACAAAAATATTAAAAAAAATATTAATTATAAATATTGTAAACAAATTTTGTAATTCTAACCTCATTTCATATCGAACACACACACTCACACATTCCCTAATCAACATACATTCCATTCCAATAACCATTTCTCCTAACGTGGTGCGTGCGCTGTGTTGCTGATAAACTTCCGCGATGAATTTGTAGTTTTGTGAAAGAAGAAAAAAAAGGGACATTTTGCATTCGGACATAACCCTACTTTTAAAAGGAACAAAAGGGAGTCGTTAAAGACGACTTTATAAACCAAGGACTTTATAGACGACAAAAAGAAGTCATTATAGACGAGAAAAAGAGATCCTTTAAAGAAGTCCAAAGACGATTGGAAGCGAGTATTTATAGGCGAGCGAAAGGCAGTCCATAGATGAGCACAGAAGGGAGTTTTTATAGACGAGCGAAAGGGAGTTTTTATAGACCAGGGTAAGGGAATCTTTATATACCAGCGGAAGGGAGTCATTATAGACCAGCGAAAGGGAGTTTTTATAGACCAGCGAAAGAGAGTTTTTATAGACAAGTGTAAGGGAATCTCTATAAACGAGGGAAATGGAGTATTTATAAACGAGCGAAAGTCAGTCTTTGTAGACGAACCGAAGGAAATCTTTCGGTATTATTCTGAACGAAAATTCCCCGTGAGTTTTGTCTTTCAGAAGACCCCATACGGTGGTCTTTCATTCTATAGAAGCGCTCTAAGGCCACCGTGGGTGTCTTTTATAGCTTCGAAGACCACCGTAAAGGTCTTCTATAGCTTTGAAGACCACCGTAGAGGTCTTCTATAGCATCGAAGACCATCGTAGAGGTCATCTATATAGAGCACCGAAGACCACCGTAGTGGTTTTTATAACATCGAAGATGCTACTGAAGACCACTACAGTAGTCTTCGATGCCATAAAAGACCCCTGCAGCAAACTTCGATGCCATTGAAAACCCCTATTCTGATGTCCGATGTCATTCAAGACATCTACGGTGGTCTTCGATGCTATAAAAGACCTCTATGATGGTCTTCGATGCTATAGAAGACCCCTACGGTGGTCTATCATTCTATAGAAGCGCACTAAGGCCACCGTGGGGTCATTTATAGCTTCGAAGACCACCGTAGAGGTCATCTATAGCATCGAAGAGCACCGTAGAGGTCTTCTATAATATCGAAGACCATCGTAGAGGTCTTCTATAGCATCGAAGACCATCGTAGAGCTCATCTATAGCAACGAATACCATCGTAGAGCTCATCTATAGCATCGAAGACTACCGTAGAGGTCTTCTATAGCATCGAAGACCATCGTAGAGCTCATCTATAGCAACGAATACCATCGTAGAGCTCATCTATAGCATCGAAGACCACCGTGGGGGTCTTTTATAGCTTCGAAGACCACCGTAGAGGTCTTCCATAGCATCGAAGACCATCGTAGATGTCATGTATAGCATCGAAGACCACCGTAGAGGTCTTCTATTATATCGAAGACCATCGGAGAGGTCATCTATAGCATCGAAGACCACCGTAGAGGTCTTCTATAATATCGAAGACCATCGTAGAGGTCACCTATAGCATCGAAGACCATCGTAGAGGTCATCTATAGCATCGAAGAGCATCGTAGAGGTCATCTATAGCATCGAAGACCATCGTAGAGGTCGTCTATAGCATCGAAGACTACCGTAGAGGTCTTCTATAATATCGAAGACCATCGTAGAGGTCATCTATAGCATCGAAGACCATCGTAGAGGTCATCTATAGCATCGAAGACCATCGTAGAGGTCTTCTATAGCATCGAAGACCATCGTAGAGGTCTTCTATAACATCGAAGACCATCGTAGAGGTCTTCTATAGCATCGAAGACTACTGTAGAGGTCTTGTATAATATCGAAGACCATCATAGAGGTCATCTATAGCATCGAAGACCATCGTAGAGGTCTTCTATAGCATCGAAGACCATCGTAGAGGTCTTCTATAACATCGAAGACCATCGTAGAGGTCTTCTATAGCATCGAAGACTACTGTAGAGGTCTTGTATAATATCGAAGACCATCATAGAGGTCATCTATAGCATCGAAGACCATCGTAGAGGTCGTCTATAGCATCGAAGACTATCGTAGAGGTCTTCTATAATATCGAAGACCATCGTAGAGGTCATCTATAGCATCGAAGACCATCGTAGAGGTCTTCTATAGCATCGAAGACCATCGTAGAGGTCTTCTATAATATCGAAGACCATCGTAGAGGTCTTCTATAGCATCGAAGACCATCGAAGAGGTCTTCAATAATATCGAAGACCACCGTAGAGGTCTTCTATAATATCGAAGACCACCGTAGAGGTCATCTATAGCATCGAAGACCACCGTAGAGGTCTTCTATAGCATCGAAGATCACCGTGGGGGTCTTTTATAGCTTCGAAGACCACCGTAGAGGTCTTCCATAGCATCGAAGACCACCTTAGAGGTCTTCCATAATATCGAAGACCACCGTAGAGGTCATCTATAGCATCGAAGACCACCGTAGAGGTCTTCTATAGCATCGAAGACCACCGTAGAGGTCATCTATAGCATCGAAGACCTTCGTAGAGGTCATCTATAGCATCGAAGACCACCGTAGAGGTCATCTTTAGCATCGAAGACCACCGTAGAGGTCTTCTATAATATCGAAGACCACCGTAGAGGTCTTCTATAGCATCGAAGACTATCGTAGAGGTCATCTATAGCATCGAAGACTACCGTAGAGGTCATCTATAGCATCGAAGACCACCGTAGAGGTCTTCTATAATATCGAAGACCATCGTAGAGGTCTTCTATAGCATCGAAGACATTGTAGAGCTCATCTGTAGCATCGAAGACCACCTTAGAGATCTTCCATAATATCGAAGACCATCGTAGAGGTCATCTGTAGCATTGAGGACCACCGTACAGGTCTTCTATAATATCGAAGACCATCGTAGAGGTCTTCTATAGCATCGAAGACCATCGAAGAGGTCTTCTATAATATCGAAGACCACCGTAGAGGTCTTCTATAATATCGAAGACCACCGTAGAGGTCATCTATAGCATCGAAGACCACCGTAGAGGTCTTCTATAGCATCGAAGACCATCGTAGAGGTCATATATAGAATCGAAGACCACCGTAGAGGTCATATATAGCATCGAAGACCATCGTAGAGGTCATATATAGCATCGAAGACCACCTTAGATGTCTTCCATAATATCGAAGACCATCGTAGAGGTCATCTATAGCATTGAAGACCACCGTACAGGTCTTCTATAATATCGAAGACCATCGTAGAGGCCTTCTATAATATCGAAGACCATCGTAGAGGTCATCTATAGCATCGAAGACCACTGTAGAGGTCTTCTATCTATAGCATCGAAGACCATCGTAGAGGTCATCTATAGCATCGAAGACCACCGTAGAGGTCTTCTATAGCATCGAAGACCATCGTAGAGGTCATCTATCACCTTGGGCTTTTTTATAACATCGAAGATGCTACTGAAGACCACTACAGTAGTCTTCGATGCCATAAAAGACCCCTGCAGTGATCTTCGATGCCACTGAAAACCCCTATTCTGGTGTCCGATGTCATTCAAGGTCTCTACGGTGGTCTTCGATGCTATAAAAGACCTCTACGGTGGTCTTCGATGCCATATAAGACCCATACTGCAGACTTCGATGCCATATCAGACCCCTACGGTGGTCTTCTATTCTGTAGAACGTCTTCTATTCCCTAGAAATCCTCTCCGTTAGTCCCCGGCTTGACCGACCCCTATGTTGATCTTCTGTTGTTCCATCGTATCCGGTTCCTAGCGTTGACTCCATCCTCAACTTATGTTGGCATTCACTGACATTTTTCTTCTTTTTCCCCTTTTTAGCTCCCGGCAAGAAAACCGCAATGGCTGTGCCACCCGGTTCATCGAATGCTTCGGGTACATCCACAGTGACCACGACATCGGCGGTTAGTACTGTGCCGCAGGTACAATCGGTACAGTCGCTACACACTCTACAAACGGTGCAAGTGAAGAAGGATCCCGATGCACAAAATCAAGGACAACAAACAATGACAGTGACCACAACAACAACGGGCAATAATAATGGACAACAGCAGCAGCAACAACAGAATCAACAACAGCAGAACCAGCAACAACAAACCCAACAACAGGTGCAACAAGTTCAAGTTCAACAGACTCAACAAATACAACAACATCATATTATCGATCAATCGGGTAATATATCGACAACCACCACCACGACAACTGCAGGTCAGCAACAACAACAACAGCAAGCCCAACAGCAGCAGCAGCAACAACAGCAACAGAATCAACAACAGGCTCAACAAATTGTAACACAAACTGAAAATACCGATGGTACAACATCGCTATCCATTGCCCAGGTTCAGACATTGCCCTCAGGTCATCAAATTTTGGGCAATATTAATCAGGTGAATATGACTGAATACCAAACACATCCAACATTGTGATGTGATGGTGATGATGATGAAGGGAAGCACAAGAGTATGAGATGACAAATACTAAAACAACAACAACAACAAACACACAGACATAATTACAAATTAAACACCTACATACATATTTAACTCCTCTAAGACAATTTGCAACGCGGTGGGAAGGGCAAGGGGGAGGAAGTTTCTATTTCTTGGCTTTATTTACTTATTTTTCTTTCATTTAGATTTTAGAAATTAGAAATAAGTAAACAAAAAACAACTACTATCCCATTGTGCAATGTTAATATAGCAAAAAACTCCCAACTTTCCTCCCCCGCCCCCTTGAAGACCATTAATATAGCCCTTTTTTGTTATGGTTTGTTCTGTTTATTGGTAGTATAAATTCTAAACTAAGTTTTATACTAACAATTTATCTTTAATATCCCCCACCATACATCCCCCAGAATTTTATGTTAAAAACTTTCTTTTGGTTTGACTTAAAGAATTACAAATTTAAGAAATGAAATTTGGAAATTTATTTTTAAGCTTTTCTGTAGCATAATTTTATTAAAACAATTTTTGTTTGTAATCAAATTAATTTTTAAGTGCTTATTTTCCTTATCTTGTTCTCCTTACCACCACCCCCAACCCCCTAATAATAGTAGCAAACCTTTGTATTTGAAATTATTTACAATTTTTGGTATTGTATTTCTTATTTTTATGTTATTTTTGTTTTGGAAAAACGGCTTGTTTATCATGTAGAGCTTAAAGCTTCTTTCCCCTACCCAGTCAAAAGCCCACGACACCCCATACCCCACACTGAGGCCTTAACTCCTTTATACTTTACTCTGCTACCCCCTAGAAACCCCTCTATTTGTATGTAAATTGCTTTAAAACTGGTTTTAAGTTATCCTTATGTTAAATATATTTTACTTTTAATTATCTTTTTTTTCTTCTTCTTGTCTTTTCTCTATGAAAGAAAAAAACTTTTTGTTAGATGAATTTTGCAAAAACAAAAAATATATAAAATAGATAAAAAATTACAAAATTTTCTGTTGTCTTTTGTTTTTTTTCCTCTCTTTATTTCTGTAAAAATTTACTCAATTTTTAATGGAATCATTTGGTCTGTGCCAGAACTGCAAGAATATACTATTTTTTATTGTTTTTTTCGATAACATAAAGGAAAAATTGTTATTGTAGTAAAAAAATAGTAGCTTCTTCCAAGTTCCGGAACAGGCATATAGTAATATATTATAATTTTTATCTACTTTAGTGTTCTTCACATAACCTCACTTCAAGAATTGAGGTTATGGTAGGTGTTTTAAATATAAAATCAAATTAGTGTCTTTCAGTACTAAACGGAGTCTTTGTAGACGGCCGAAAGGGAATCCTTATAGACGACCAACAAGGAGCCGGTACAGACGTGCAAAAACCTGCCTTTATAGGCTAACGAAAAGTTCTTATAGGCGTTTGAAAAGGAATCTTTATTGACGGGCCAAAGGGAGTCTTTATAGACGGGCGTAAGGGAGTCTTTATAGAAGAGTGGAAGGGAGTTTTTATAAACGAGCGTAAGGGAGTCTTTATAGACGAACGAAAGGTAGTTTTTATAAACGAGACGAAGGAAGACTTTATAGGCGAGCGAAAGGAAATCCTTATGGACGAGCGGAAAGGAGTCATTACAGACCAGCGAAAGGGAGTTTTTATAGACCTGAGAAAGGGAGCCTTTATAGAGACAAGCGTAAGGGAATCTTTGTAAACGATGGAAATGGAGTCTTTATAAACGAGAGAAAGGCAGTCTTTGTAGACGAACCGAAGGAAATATTTCGATATTATTTTGAACGAAAATTCCCCGTGACTTTTGTCTTTCAGCCGTTTTAGCTTCAGGGAGAGAGTGAGAAAACTCATGGGGCATTTATGTTCAGAATAACCCCCGTTATAGACGAGCGAAAGGGAATTCACCTAAGATGCTCTTCTATTCAGAGGGTCTATAGAGGCACCCTTTCTTTCAGAAAGGGTCTACATAAGTACCCTTTGTCCCCCTAACGAGGCCTTCTATTCCATAGAAGCCCCCTAACGAGGCCTTCAATTCAATAGAAGCCCCCAAACGAGGTCTTCTATTCCATGGAGGAGGTCTTCTATTCCATAGAAGCCCCTAACGAGGTCTACTTATCCATAGAAGCCCCCTAACGAGGTCTTCTATTCCATAGGAGCCCCCTAACGAGGTCTTCTATTCCACAGAATCATCCAAACGAAATTTTTCATTGTATGGAAGCCGCCTAACAAGGTCTTGTATTCCATAGAAGCCCCTAACAAGATCTTCTATTTCATAGAAGCCCCCTAACGAGGTCTTCTATTCCATAGAAGCCTCCTAACGAACTCTTCCACTCCATAGAAGTCCCCTAACGAAATATTTCATTGTATGGAAGCCCCCTAATAAGATCTTCTATTTCATAGAAGTCTCCTAACGAGGTCTTCTATTCCATAGAAGCGCCCTAACGAGGTCTTCTATTTCATGGAAGCCCCCTAACGAGGTCTACTGTTCCATAGAAGCCCCCTAACGAGGTCTTCTATTCCATAGAAGCCCCCTAACGAGGTCTTCTATTCCATAGAAGCCCCCTAACGAGGTCTTCTATTCCATAGAAGCCCCCTAACGAGGTCTTCTATTCCATAGAAGCCCCATAACGAGGTCCCCTAACAAAGTCTACTATTCCATAGAAGACCCCTAACGAGGTTTTCTATTGCATAGAAGCCCCCTAACAAGGTCTTCTATTTCATAGAAGTCTCCTAACGAAATATTTCATTGTATGGAAGCCCCCTAACAAGGTCTTCTATTCCATAGAAGCGCCCTAACGAGGTCTTCTATTCCATGGAAGCCTCCTAACGGGGTCTTCTATTTCATAGAAGCCTCCTAACGAAGTCTTACATTCCATAGAAGTCCCCTAATGAAATATTTCATTGTATGGAAGCCGCTTAACAAGGTCTTGTATTCCATAGAAGCCCCATAACAAGGGGTTCTATTCCATAGAAGCCCCCTAACGAGGTCTTCTTTTGCATAGAAGCTCCCTAACAAGGTCTTCTATTTCATTGGAGCCCCCTAACGAGGTCTTCTATTCCATAGAAGCCCCCTAACGAGGTCTTTTATACCATAGGAGCCCCCTAACGAGGTCTTCTATTCTATAGAAGCCTCCTAACGAAGTCTACCATTCCATGGAAGTCCCCTAACGAAATATATCATTGTATGGAAGCTGCTTAACAAGGTCTTGTATTCCATAGAAGCCCCCTAACAAGGTCTTCTATTTCATAGAAGCCCCTAACGAGGTCTTCTATTCCATGGGAGCCCCCTAACGAGGTCTTATTTTGCATAGAAGTCCCCTAACGAAATATTTCATTCCATAGAAGCCCCCTAACGAGGTCTTCTATTCCATAGGAGCCCCCTAACGAGGTCTTCTATTCCATAGAAGCCTCCTAACCAAGTCTTCCATTCCATAGAAGTCTCCTAACGAAATATTTCATTGTATGGAAGCCGCTTAACCCCCTAATGAGGTCTTCTATTCCATATGGAAGCCGCTTAATCATAAAGCGCCCTAACGAGGTCTTCTATTCCATAGAAGCCCCCTAGCGAGGTCTTCTATTCCATAGAAGCCCCCTAGCGAGGCCTTCTATTCCATAGAAGCCCCCTAGCGAGGTCTTCTATTCCATAGAAGCCCCCTAGCGAGGTCTTCTATTCCATAAAAGCCCCCTAACGAGGTCTTCTATTCCATAGAAACCCCTTAATGAGGTCTTCTATTCCATTGCCTCCAAGCTAAATACCGAGGTATTTTATTCCATAGAAGCCCCTCTACCGAGGTCTTCTATTCCATAGAAGCCCCCTAATGAGGTCTTCTATTCTTTTGAAGCCCCCTACCGAGGTCTTCTGTTCCATAGAAGCCCCCTAACGAGGTTTTCTATTCCATAGAAGCCCCCTAACGAGGTCTTCCATTCCATAGAAGTCCCCTAACGTGGTCTTCTATTCCATAGAAACCTCCTAATGAGGTCTTCTATTCCATAGAAACCTCCTAATGAGGTCTTCTATTCCATAGAAACCTCTTAATGAGGTCTTCTATTCCATAGAAACCCCTTAATGAGGTCTTCTATTCCATAGAAACCCCTTAATGAGGACTTCTATTCCATAAAACCCCCTAATGAGGTCTTCTATTCCATAGAAGCCCCTCTACCAAGGTCTTCTATTCCATAGAAGACCCTCTACCAAGGTCTTCTATTCCATAGAAGCCCCATAACAAGGCCTTTTATTCCATAGAAGCCCTCTAACGAGGTTTTCTATTCCATACATGCCTCCTTACGAGGTCTACTATTCCATAGGAGCCCCCTAACGAGGTCTTCTATTCCATAGAAGCCCCCAAACGAGGTCTTCTATTCCACAGAAGCCCCCTAACGAATTCTACTATTCCATAGAAGCCCCCTAACGAGGTCTTCTATTCCATAGAAGCTCCCTAACGAGGTCTTCTATTCCATAGAAGCCCCCTAACGAGGTCTTCTATTCCATAGAAGCCCCCTAACGAGGTCTTCTATTCCATAGAAGTCCCCTAACGAAATATTTGATTGTATGGAAGCCGCCTTACAAGGTCTTCTATTCCATAGCCACTGACGAGGTCTTCTATTCCATAGAAGCCCCCTTTCGAAGTCTACTATTCCACTGAAGCCGCCTAACGAGGTCTTCTATTCCATAGAAAACCCATAACAAAGTCCTCCATTCCTCAGAAGTCTCTTAACGAATTCTTTATTCCATACAAGCCCCCTAACGAGGTATTGTATTCCATAGAAGCCCCCTAACGAAGTCTTCCGTTCCATAAAAGTCCCCTAACGAAGTCTTCCATTCCATAGAAGTCCCCTAACGAAATATTTCATTGTATGGAAGTCGCTAACAAGGTTTTCTATTCCATAGAAGCGCCCTAACGAGGTCGTCTATTCCATGGAAGCCTCGTAACGGGGTCTTCTAACAAAGTCTTCTATTTCATAGAAGCCCCCTAACGAGGTCTTCTATTCCATAGAAGCCTCCTAACGAAGTCTTCCATTCCATAGTAGTCTCCTAACGAAATATTTCATTGTATGGAAGCCGCTGAACAAGGTCTTGTATTCCATAGAAGCCCCATAACAAAGCTTTCTATTCCATAGAAGCCCCGTAACGAGGTTTTCTATTCCATAGAAACCCCCTAACGATGTCTTCCATCCTATAGAAGACCACTACGGTATGCTTCGATGCTATGAAAGGCACCCACGGTGGTCTTCAATGCTATAGAAGAAACTTTATATGGTCTTCGAAAGTCCCTACGATGGTCTTCGATGCTATGAAAGGCAACCACGGTGGTCTTCAATGCTATAGAAGACCCTTAATATGGTCTTCGAAAGTCCCTACGATGGTCTTCGATACTTTAGAAGAATCCTACGGTTGTTGTTGCAGCAGCATTGGTTTGCTGGGTTGTCAGCCGCTGGCCGCGTTTGGTTTAGTGTCAATCCGGTACGAAGAACCCGCTGCCGTGGCATTGAAGACTTTAGTGGTCTTCGATGCTGTAGAACACCCCAACGTTGGTCTTCGAAGCTATATTAGGGCCCTACTGTAGTCTTCGAAACTATAGACGACCCATACGGTGGTCCTCGATGCAATAGAAGACCCCTGCGATGGTCCTCGATGCGATAGAAGACAACAACGGTAGTCTTCGATGCTATAAAATACCCCTACGGTGGTCATCGATGCTATAGAAGACCCCTACGGTAGCCTTCGATGCTACAGAAGACCTCTACGGTGGTCTTCAAGTCAATAAAAGAACCTTACTATGATCTTCAATTCGATAAAAGACCCCTACGGTGATCTTCAATTCGATAGAATACCATATGGTGATATTCGATGCTATAGAAGACCCGTACGATGATCTTCGATTCTTTGGAAGATTCCCACCTACCCCTTCGATGGTATAGAAGAATCGTACGCTTGTTATTTTAGCAACATAGGTTTGATGTTGGCAGGCGCTGACCGAAACGCTTTTAATTTTGGGTCAATCCGGTTCAAAGAACCTGCTGACGTGGGATTGAAGAAGCGCACGGTAGCCTTCGATGTTATAGAGGACGCCAACATTGGCCTTTGATGCTATAGAAGACTACGGTGCTACGGTGGTCTTCGTTGCTATAGAAACCTCTAAAGTGGTGTTGGATGCTATAGAGGACCCCAACGGTGGTATTCCATGCTATAGAAGACCCCACGATAGCCTTCGATGCTATAGAAGACCATACACAAGTCTTCAATTCAATAGAAGACCTCTGCTGTGATCTTGAATTCCATAGAAGACCCCTACCGTGGTCATCGATGCTATAGAAGAGCCCTGTGGTGGTCTTTGATGCTTTAAAAAACCATTCCGTTGGTCTTCGATGCTATAAAAGATCCCAACGGTGGTCTTCCATGCTATAGAATACACGATACGATAGCCTTCGATGCTATAGAAGACCCTACACAGGTCTTCAATTCAATAGAAGATCCCTACTGTGATCTTGAATTCGATAGAAGACCCCTACGGTAGTCATCGATGCTATAGAATAGCCCTGTGGTGGTCTTTGATGCTCTAAAAACCCCTCCGTTGGTCTTCGGTGCTATAAAAGATCCCTACGGTGGTCTGTGTTGTTATGGAGGACTCATGCGGAGGTTTTTGATGCTATATAAAACCCCTACGGTGGTCTTCGATGCTATAGAAGACATATACGGTGACCTCCAGTTATATAAAATACCCCTACTTTGGACTTCTATTCAAGACCCCTAGGAAAACTAAGATGGTTAAGATGGTCTTCTATGCTATTCAAGACCCCTAGGAAAACTAAGATGGTTATGATGGTATTCTATTCTATAGCAGACCCCTGCGTTGGAAAGTCCCAACGTTGCATCTCTTTCCTTAAAAAATCCCTTGCGTTGGTTTGTTATTCTATAGGAGGCTCCGGTTATTATGTGCGTATTTTTTTTAAAACAATTTCGCTTCGCAGATTTTTATACCTCCTTCCACTTTTTTGGTTGTTGTTATTGTAGCAGCATGACACATAGAAGAATAGGTTTGATGCTTAGTCGAAATGGCTGCACCAGTCATTTTTGCTCAGCAACAAAATCCTCACGGATAGACGTTTCAGATTGTGCTTCTTTTTACTTGCCATCTAATCTTCTTGTTACAGTCATACAGTCACGCTTGTCGTTGTTGGACTCTGTCGCACAATCACAGAATATAGATAACACATTGCTTGCGTTTGAATCCTGCTTCTTAACTTTCTTCCTTTTCCTCACTATTCTTGGTTTAGGGTTAGCATTGGCCAAAGCAAAATAATTTTGTAGTAATTTTGGTTCAAAGTGAGGTTAGGTTTCTTCATGAAGTAAAATTTTGTTCTTTAGTTTACACTTGCTCTTGTAGTCGGACTGACATCAGATTCTTACCAAACAATCTGTATTAGCTACCATATTCCCTTCAGATGATATTTGCAAGAGATCTTATCGGTACCATAACCTGCACTTTGTTGTTGTACTCTGGTAACATTTTCGAATTTCATTCTTACTTCTATGTGACTCGAGTGTCTCATTATCATGTTTTTGTTTTTTTTGTCTTCTTTTGATAATTTGGCATAAATTGATTATACGAACAGCTGGCAGAAAAATCTGTAATTTTTACCACAGGTAGATCTTTTCGTCCTAATTACAAACATATAAAGCTTTTCGGGGGGAAGTCCATACTTCCCGAGATATAGACCTCTGAAGTTTGGAAAATTTCCTTGTTTACTTGGAAAAAAAATTACAATTTAAAAGAAAAATTTGTTCCCGTGCCCGAGATTTGCTCCCGTCCATAGGAGAAGGTCTTAAAAACCGAACGAAAACCGGCTACTTGAAAAAGAAAACAATTTAAAAGAAAATTTGTTTCCCGTGCCCGAGACTTGCACCTGTCCATAGGAGAAAGTCTGAAATCCCCGACCGAGAGCCGGCTATTTGGAGACACATTGTATTGCATATGATAGTGTATTCCGCAAGCTTTACAATGGCACCCATATTGTCATTACCCGTTCAAAAATGACGAAGTTATAAACATGGAAATTTCCGGAACTTCAAAGGCCCATTTCTCGGGAAGTATTTACTTCCCCCCGAAGAACTTTATATTTTTGTAAATACGACGAGAAGTTCTTCCGGTGGTAAAAATTTCAGATTTTTCTGCCAGCTGTTTGTATAATCAATTTGTTATTCAAAGTGAGGTTATATTCCTTCATAACATAAAAATTTCTTCTTGGGTTCAGTAACTTGTTAATACCTCATCGGAGCAATTTTTGCAACCCTCATCACACTAAAAAAACTGCATAAAATGTTTTAATAACCTCCCCAGAAAATCATAAATACTAATCGATTGTTCTCTTTTCTTCTATTTTTTACTCTCTTTACATCATCAATCAACATCATCATCACAAACATCTTAAAATGCCAAAATAACCAAATGTGTTTGTTTCCAATATTCTAACCAAACAACAACTATTGGATGACCAACAAAATATCACTGCCATTATCACAACATCATCTCCATTCATCACCACCAACAAATTGACTAATCTCAAAATACCCAACAAACAATTTTTCCTCAAACTAATCAGGGCAACAATAAGAACATTTTGGTAAAGAAGGTTTTCATTTTAAAAGGCAGTAATAATACGTAATGATGATCCAACGATATGATCTGCGGCTCCGACGGTGGTACAGCAGCGGCAAATCAACATGCTGCTGCCGCAACAACGGATAACGGAGTCGAGGTCGTAACGGCAGGCACAAACCAGGCAGCGGCATCCACAGCAACAACATCAGCTGTTGTTGCCGCAACGACATCAGCACACGAAACGGGACAACAAACAACAAATGGCGGTGGTGGAGGAGGAGGCGGAGGTGGTGGCAATGCAACGGTCATTAGTGGTGGAGAGGTATTGAATGTAAGTGCCGCTGAGCTGGCCCAAATGGTCAGTGGAGCCCAGGGTAATGTACAAATTACCACAACACAACCTTTGACAAGGGCCACCAGGCGCATGTTGAGGGGTCATGCCACCACCAATGCAGCAGGAGAAAGGGTTTTGCTCATAAATTACATATCCCCCAATTCGGGGGGTAATAATAACACCACCACTACCCATGTCACAACTACGAGTAGTGGCAACAATCATCATCAGCCACAACAGCATCATGGCACTGCTGGTATTATTCAAACTTCAACAAGTGGTGGCCCCTCGAACACCACAACCACCACACGGCGTGTCATACAAACCCGGTCTCAGCATGCTGCTCATGGTAGTAACAATAATCCCAACGCCAACACCACCACCGTTCGCACATCCACAGCATCTACACCCGTTTCATTGGCTGGCCTAGGCTCTGAGGTCACCGTCACCCTAAAGAGATCTAATAAATCTCAGCAACAACAGCAAAATGCCGCAGATCATATTATACGACAACATCAACAGCAACAACATAATCAGCAACAACAACAACATATTGCCACAACACATCACACCGCCACACGGACAACAACCACAGCAACACCTGTATCACCTCCCCCCTTGGTTTTTACCACAACCACTCACCACAGCGCCGATGAGTTGCAACATCATGAACTACAAGAAGTCGAAGAGATAGAGGAACATCATCCCCAACAATATCAACAACAGTCACAACAACAACATCAGGTCATCATACATCATGGCGGTGGAGGCGAGCATCATCAACAATATCAAACAACCGAACATCATCAGCATCATCCCCATCTAATGAGCATACAAACCCAAACTCAGGCCACATCAGCCGATATGGACGATGAAGACCTGCTGGAATATAGTACCAGTAATGTAGATCAAGTTGTAGAGGCCGCAATGTCTGTTGAGGATGCCGAAGATGTTGAAGAGGTTGTGGAAACCCATCATATCCAACAGTTACACACCGTACAATTGCAAACCCAAGGCGGGGAATGTCTCGATGATGAGGGTGAAGTGGAAGAGGTGTATTTGCAATAGAAAGGAGGCAATTGGATCTGAGATCTATGCCGACGAATTCGTTTCGTTTTTTACATGTAAATTATTAAGCTATAGCAAGAAAGAGAGAACAAATTTTGAGGTTAAGATGAAGAAGATTTTATTTTTTTACCCGAAAGAAAACAAGTTGCAATCATTTTTTTTTTCATTTTTATTTCTTTTTCAAAAAGAAATACAATTTATTATGTAATTTAGAATATAAGTCATAGTTTACAAGTACATATAAGAAACACGATTTAAATAATACATACATATACAGTGAGTGTCAAAAATATTCGGTTTTAAATTTCACTAATAATAATAACTCAGTATATTAGCAGCCCATACTCAATATTCAAAAAACCAAATACTTAAAAAAATGTTGGTCCTATGACAATTAAAAAATGTATCTAACATGGATCCATGGCAACCCTATAAGCGAGAATAACAAAGAAAACGTTGTTAACCCTGTTTTGTATGCGTCAAAAATATTCGGTTTTTGTAACTTTTGTTAAATATTTTGGCAAAAAACCGGTCAATATCGAACTTTTTCTGCAATATTAGTATAAATTTCAATAACTGCGAACAGAGTCTTTGTTCCTGTGTGCAAAAATATCATATTTCATAGCAAATTATCAAAATTTAGGGCTAAGGAAAAACGCTATCCTAGAAAAGAGAAAACTGTTTGTATTTTATTATAAAAACGGCAGAAATAAAGGGAATTTTTGCTTATTTTTGAATAATTAGTCGAATATAGTTGAAATAATGTGCAAAAGTTACAAAAATACAGAAATAATCGATGTCGTGAAGCACATAAGCCAGCCAAACCAAGGACTGGGAGGGAAGGTAGAGGAATCTCCTGAAAAATTACGGCTAAACCACCCTTAATTTTCTTGCAATTAGTCAACGAGCCCTAAATGACTTTCAAAAGATAGAAAATATGCACTTACTTTCCAAAAAATCGTAAGGATAAAGCCTTTCATGGCCTTGTAACACATCATAAGTCATTGATAAACATATGCCTCCTAGAAGCTCCTTCGTACTTTTTTTGTTGGAGTACACAGAAAGGCCGGAAACTTGGTGGTGTACTGATTTTCCTGCTTAGACATTCAAAACTAACTCCTTTTCACCAAGTTTCTGATGTACATGAAGTTTTGAAGGCACATCAAGGCGAAATTTTTACAAGATTATTGGTTATGTAAGTAAGCCGATGGTGTGTGATCTGTTACAAGGCCATGAACGGCCTTATCCTTACGATTTTTTTGGAAAGTAAGTACATATTTTCTATCTTCTGAAAGTCATTTAGGGCTCGGTGACTAATTTCAAAAAAATTAAGGGCGGTTTAGCCGTAATTTTTCAGGAGATTCCTCTACTTTCCCTCCCAGACCTTGGTTTGGCTGGCTTATGTGTTTCACAAAATCGATTATTTCTGTGTTTTCGTGACTTTTGCAAATTATTTAAGCTATATTCGACTAAATATTCAAAAATAAGCAAAAACTCCCTTTATTTCTGCCGTTTTTATAATAAAATATAAACAGTTTTCTGTTTTCTAGGATAGCGTTTTTCCTTAGCCCTAAATTTTGATAATTTGCTATGAAATATGATATTTTTGCACACAGGAACAAAGACTCTGTTCGCAATTATTGAAATTTATACTGATATTGCAGAAAAAGTTCGATATTGACCGGTTTATTGCCAAAAATTTAACAAAAGTTACAAAAACCGAATATTTGTGACGCATAGAAAACAGGGTTAACAACATTTTCTTTGTTATTCTCGCTTATAGGGTTGCCATGGAACCATGTTACATACATTTTTTAATTGCCACAGGACCAACATTTTTTTAAGTATTTGGTTTTATGAATATTGGGTATGGGATTCTAAAATACTGAGGTGTTATTATTGGTAAAATTGAAAACCGAATATTTTTGACACTCACTGTATATACTTACTATATATAAGAATATTAAGATTATTATTTTGAAACTTTTAGAGATGAATTGACAAACTTTGTATAATGAAATTGTAATAAAATATTCAGAGAACTAAGAGAAAATTGTATATGGAATTTTAATGGTATTTCAATGTTTTGTGAGAAATGTGAAAAAAGTGAGGTTAAAACCAATAGATAGAAGAAATGGCCAAAACAGAATCAGTTCTTCGAAAATTTTCTGTGGTTTCCAAATGTCAAATTCTAAAGGAATAGCAGAAACTGTATGCAATGGTTCGCCAACGTTTTCCTCCATAATTTGATTTCGGAAAGTGAAGATCTGATTGACTTTTGGCCTTTACAGTAGAACTTCTCTATAACGAATAATAAATAAATAATTCTCTATAATGATTCGTTTTATGAAACAAATATATGTATTACCACACACAAAATAGTCCCTTTGAAACGTATTTTCTCCATAACTTAGTAATTCCTCGTCCCCAGAAGATACGTTTTGAGGTTATTTTATCAAAAGCAATAACATAACCTCCAAAAAAGTGAGTTGTGTTGACTCATAAAACATCATGAATAAAGATTCTTTTTCCAGAAAAATCAACTAAGCACATATTACACGGCTCAAAATAAAATATTTAAATTTTTCAAATGAAATTTTAATATTCATTACATAACCAAGGCAATCATGAATAATTCCCTCGGAATTTTCCGCACGGAAAATAATTTTAAAAAGTGAAGTTATTTTAAAAATCAATATTTGAACATGTTAAAAACTGCTAGAATTATTTAATTATGGAATATTTTCGCCGTATCTACAAAAATATTCCCTTTTTGGACATAAATTTGGAAATAAAAAATTGTGAAATTGGGGAAATGGAATAAATTCCGCATCATTATTGCCCTGAACCTCAAAAGTAAGTTTATGACGAAAAAGTGAAGAAAACTTAAACATTTCAGATTAATTGATTCTTCTATTTGATTTAAAAACCAAAACATGTCTTTAAAATGTGTTGGAAATCCCATGAAAACTTTTTCCCTAAATAAGTTGGGGTTATACTGCAAAAAAAGTGAGTTATAATGCATTAAAATGATGCATTAAATTTTATAAAAATGATTTTTGAAACACAAATATTTATATATTTACAGATAATGTTTTAGGTCAATTTCCATGAAAGTAGTAAATTCCTCAAAAGTGAGGTTATGACAAAAAATCAAGACAACTAGTGGAATGGTGTGCAAAAACAAATACACAATATTCAGAAATTGCCTTTCTAAAACAATGTACGTTCATGTAATGTTATTAAAGTTACTCTTTAAATTAATTTATCAAATCTATAACATAACCTCAAAAGTGTGGTTATAACCAAAAATTAAGAAAGCTTTGAAATATCAGAAGATTTGGTCCTCCTATACGATAGCCGATAGCTTTTATTGCTAGTGCTTTTATAATTTTCTTTATTATAATTTATAATTATAATAAATATTTTTAAAAATAAAATCAAAACTATAACATAACCTTAAAAGTAATTACGAAAACTTAAAAATATCGTAAGATTTGTTCTTCCTATTCATTTTATACCTAAGGCAGACTTTCGGTACACATTTTGAGGTTAAATGTCCCAAAAAAGATGAGGTTATAATGCCATGTAATGAGGTTATTTGTCAAAAGCGACTTAGAACATAATCAGAAACATATTGTTACGGAATTAGATTTAACTAATCTCCGTGTAGACGTTGTTTTATTCCCCAGTACGATTTGTACCAAATAAAACAGGGTTCGTTTTAGATTACGTTTCTACAATGCTTTATTTACTTTATTACACTTCTTCGTAACCGACTTTAATTACTAAGCACGCAGCTTGTCTCTAGTTAGCACGCAGCACTTCTTTAACCGATCTGTTCAGTTCAACGCTTAAAACACAACTACTACTCAATGTTGCCATTCGTAACTCTATTTATACCCAAAATCTCCTTGGTCTAGAAATATCTAGAACATATGGCAACCTCTCGAATCTGTACAGCGAACACACAGACTCACATTCGCACTAAGCGAACAACCATACTCACATACATACAAGTAGACAAGCACAGTAATGACGTAACAACAACAAACAACTACACGAAATACAAGAAGTAGGAACTAAACGATAATTACATTATTATGGCAAAACAAACAAAAGAACATTAACAAAAGGTAATGTAACGACTAGAATGATGAAGAGAGTTCTACATGGTAGTTGTTGTTGCTTAAATAAAGTAACTGCGTAATACAAACTTTACGTTACAATTCAAATTTTTAAATTAACGGAAATTAAACTAAATTAACTTAAACCTATCAGTTACATTCGTAACAATATTTTATATAGATTATGTTTTTTACACCAATTTCCATAGAATTTATTGTTGTCAAAAGTGAGGTTATGACGGAAAAAGCAAACAATTAGTGGTCTAATATGCAAATCCAACTACTAAATTTTCACCAATTAAGGCAATGTACACTCATGTAATGTTATTAAAGTTACACTTTAAATTAATTCATCAAAACTATAACATAACCTCAAAAGTGTGGTTATAACGAAACATTAAGACAACTTTAAAATGTCACAAGATTTGGTCCTCCTATACGTGTTTTACAATGCATTGTCCCAATTTGAACTTCTACGAAAATATCATAAAGGTCAATCTTGTAGAGATTGCAGCTGCAATGTTTTCTCTAATCCTATTTCGATAGGACTTGCGGTTTCCAAGCAAAATCGTGAAAAAAAAATTTAAAAATTCGAACTTTGACCGCGATTTTTTGTTTCTTTTTTTAATTTTTCTCATCTATGAACATTGTTGTTTCAGAATCAGCAAAAAATGTCCACGTGTAAACTTCTTCCATTTAAAGTTGGTCCAGGTGCACGCACCGTGGTTCAAATCTATAACATATCCTCAAAGGTAAACGTGGCATAACAACTTAAGAATAGAGGAGTATTTAGTTATCCTATTTTCATTATATTAAGAAAATGTCCTATTTGAATTGTAATTAAAGGAATGCCTACAAACTTTCCAATAAATTACATTTTTACGACTTAGGGCCATTATTACAAGTGTTCTTTTACTATCTCATGGATTTGAAAACGCAAAATAAACTAATTTGGAGACATTAAAAATATAATTTTTACATTGAAAATTAATGCCAAGAAGCTTCTCTTTGAAATTCAATCATCACTTTCAACTTTTGGCCTGTTCCCGTACTTTACAAAGTGGTCGTAAACGATTTTCATATAAATTTTGTGTACGGGAACGCAAAATGTGTAAAAGTGGTAAAAATTGTAAAAACTTTTTAGTTCTGGAACAGAGCTTTTAAGTTAACCGGAACGCTATAAATCTGTTCGGTAAATTCAAACTATAACAAAAGAAGACTTATAATGGGGTTAGTGTAAAGTTTTGTGCTACAGATGATGGAGGTTATGATGAAATTAATAGTTAGTTTACATTTACGAAATCCACTCGGTTTCAACTGTCAATTCCATTGCTTAAACGTCATATGAAATCCAATTGATTTCAAATGAGTTTTCATTTGACGTATACGCAAAGGAATTGACAGTTGAAATCGAGTGGATTTCGTAAATGTAAACCAAGCATAAGTGAGGTTAAAGTGCAATGAAATGAAGATATTTGCAGAAACAGCTCACTGAATACAAAAATAGAATAAACCAAGGCCTACAGAAGGTCGGCCATTCAGATTTCTGTTAAGGGAAGTACACACTATCATTCAAAACTGACAGTCAACGTACTTTTAGGACAATTTTCCGGCAAATAACAACTTTTATTTAGCTAAAAACGTTTGAAATACAATATATACGGTATTATTTAGTGATTACAAAAGACAATTTTCAGATAGGCTTTGTTATTCACGAAATAGACCTCGATGACTGTCAGTTTTGCTTGTCAATGTGTACTATACTTTAACAACATTTGACAACAAACAAATGGTCTGTTCCTTTACTTTTAAAAATGGTAACAGAGGCAAAAAATGGTAAAAGTGGTGAACTGGTCTTATATAAATTGTATGCTTTTTAAAGTAAAGGAACACTTTGCAGGTTAAAAATGGTAAGAAATGGTAACCTCAGGCACGTAAAGGAACAGAGCTATAATAGATTGTTCATTATAGTGATGTGATTTCCTTTGTATTTTATGTCACAATAATGTATTTGACAGCCAACTAAATAGTCAGGGCTAACTAGTTTGGGCTGAGTGTCCGACTGTATAGACTGGAATAAACTAAATATTATCTCTTCTGGTAAAAATTATTTGAGTGGGTACAGAATACTTGTCCCATAAGCGGAACTAAGATCAGATTAGCAATCCTCCTTCATCTATTGCTTTGCTTTTCTAATTTCTATTTTATTAATTTTATTGACCACTTGCCTTCGCCTTATCGCTTTGTGGGTCGTCAAATTTATTTATGTAATAAAAATTTATTTTTTTTTCAAAAGTAAGGTTATGCTCGAACCATGGTACAATAATACAGGTACAACGGGAAAAACAGCTGATTATCACACTAGTTGTCAAAATGCATTATAGTGAATAAAATCACATACAAAGGGTAAACAAGCAATTCACAGCAATGCGTTATTGTGAACAATTTTGACGTTTGGTATGATTTGATGTAACACCTTCTTATTCCACCATGGATCGAACAGATTTTCATCTGTTATTAGGTTTGTCTGGTTACCCTAAAATTTTTAACAAATTTGCTCCTACTGTTGCTGGAAGTCGTCTGTTATCACAAAATTCCAGCAAAAGAGAGCAATTCGAGAAAAGACATTTTGACAGTTCTTTTAATGAGAGTTTGCAAATTCTTGCCGGACAAATTTCTTCTAGCAAGCACTTGCAACTCTTCTTCTTCCTGTAAACAACAAATCAGCTGTTTTTAAATATTCGGTGATTTATGTTTTTGTACCAGAGTTCGAAAATAAACAGTACACTAACATAGTGTACCGCTCCGAGTACAGTATCACTAAAATATTTTTAGCGTTAGTGTTCCGGAACATAAACACTAAAAAATATTTTAGTGATACTGTTCCGGAGCACAACGATAAACGTAGTGTACCACATTTTGGTACACTAAAAACGTTGGGTACCGCAGTCGGAACACTACGATTTTTAGTCCTCCGCAGTCGGAGCACTACGATTTTTAGTGCTCCGTCATGCGGTACACTACGATTATCGTTGTGTTCCGGTACAGTATCACTAAAATATTTTTTGTGTTTGTGTTCCGGAGTGGTACACTATCGTAGTGTACCTATCCACCTTGGTACGGCACAGAACGGTACGGTACGATACCATAGTGTTTATTTTCGAACACTGGTTTGTACAAATTGAAAACAATTTTATTGTGAAAATAAGCCAATAGCTATTTTTTTTTTTTTTTGGAGACAAGTTGCAAAATTGAAAATTTATTTTTTCGGGTCATTTTCTTTTTATTTTTAATAAAATACAAAATTGTTGCTTGTTTGGTTCCTTTAATGGCCGACTAATTTTTTCTGTTTTGGGCAAATCAGCTGATTGCTTGCAAGTTTTTGCAGGGAAGAGGTCTGTACGATAACCAAAAAATTTGTACAAATTCAAACTGAATGCTGTTCGATAACATAATTATTCAGCAAAAGGTAGCGAGTTGGGAGATATTTTTTGGAGAGTTTAGTGACTGAGAACTTGCAAATTTTTGCTGGGAAAATTTGTCCCTTAAAAGTTGTAAGTACTGCCAGCTGACTTTTAATCAGCTGTTAAATGTAAACAGCATGAAATGCTAACATTTTTGAACAAGAAAATTTCAGAATTTCACTTTTTTAAATTTTAAAGCTTCGTGGATGGAATTTTTGCTTTAAATATTATCCCGGTTACACTTAACCGGATTAACCCAGTGGGTTTAGATTTAAAATGTCAATTCCATAGCGCAAACGTCAAATAAATCCTCTCAAAGTGGTTTAACCCGGCAAAAAACTGTAGTGTAACCGCACTATAAGTCAAATGAGAGAGCAAAATTCACTGAGAGAAGTTGCTGGAACTTGCTGAGTAATTGTTGCTGGGAAAGTTATCGTACAGTCTGGTCTGTACCATGGCACAATTACCCAGGTAGTGGTATCACACCAGCTGTTCGAATATGAAGTGTCAAATCCCTTTATAAAAAAATATTTTTGTTGTAATTTCCTCAACAAGATAAAGAAATTTTTGACATAACATATTCAAAATTTTACAATACCACTACCTGGGTAATTGTGCTATGGTACAGACCAAAGGTGTCTGTTTACTTTTTACATTTTTCTTGCAAAAGAGAATAAAAACTCCTTACTCTCCGAGAAAGTTCTTGCTGGGAAAGTAACCAGACAGACCTATTATGTGTGTCGATGTGGTAATACGTCGATGGCTTGACAAACTCATCTATTAGGATTTCGATCAGCATTTATCCTGGCTGAGATGAAGATATGGGGAGGTTATACATACCGTATGAAAATTCTCGGTGAACTCTCACTTTCAGTCATAGTTGGATATGAAGAAGGTATGAAAGAAAAGGTGCAGTCACGGGAAGTCTTTAACAATGTTATAAAGGATAGTGAGATCTTGTCTGATAAGAAGGCGGCAAGGTTATATGCGAATTTATTTCCACTTTGTTTGATTTTCTAAATTAAAATATTTTTATATTGTACAGCTGCAGACAGGTATTTCAACCGGTGACCATTTTGAAAACAGGGAAGAAGAAAAGGGAAACAGGAAGATAGTAGGGGGAGGAAGAAGGAAATGGATAGAACTGAAAAGGAAGAATAGAGGAGAATTTGAACGTTAGTCAGTTTAGGCCACCGTAGTGCGGCAACAGGGCCACAGGTTCTCACACACCAGAGTTTCATTATGGGTGGACTAACGCTACAGAAACCGGCGCCAGTACATTCCTGCATTGTTGATTCTCCTCGGGTTATATTGTCAGGCGATGTAGAGAATGTTTCAGGCCTGTAGTGGGATTCTCTAACGCATTTTTTGGTTACCGACAAAAATCGGTAAAATTGCAATGCTTATAATTTTGGTAATTAACGAAATTCGTCGGTAAGTTAGCAACCAAAATTAAGTTGTAGATAAGTCCTACCGATAGCAACAGTGTTGCCAACTTTTATTCACACTTTTCATTCATAATTTTGTGTTTTAATTTTACCGACTTTTGTCGGTAGCCAAAAATGCGTTAGAGAATCCCACTACTCGTAGTTCTGTTTAGTATAATTATAGCTTTGTTCCAGAACTAAAAAGTTTTTACAATTTTTACGACTTTTACACATTTTACCCGAAAACCCGTTCCCATACACAAAAAAGGTGTAAAATGTTCACTTCTCTTTAAAAAAAAATGGCGCCGAATGACGCGCTCTTTAAAAACTTATTACTCGACAAATTTGAGCGAGTAAAAAATAGTAACATGGATGCCGGCGTCAGATTGGCTGGTATGCCGACTTTGACATTTGTTCCAGCTTTTATGACGTTTTTTTTTTCATTTTTGCGTTCCCGAACTTTTTGAAAAACTTTTGTGTGATAACAATTTTTCTCTCTTACGGAGATCATGCGTTTTTTAAGTTTCCATTGAAATCTCAAACACTTTTTTGTGCAAATAATTCAATATTTTATAAATGTTAACTATTCTTAAAACGTTGTCTGCAATTTTCATTGGGATTTTTTAATAGTTTTCAAAGGATTCTATTGAAAAAAAAATAAATAAAAATTATTATAAATAATTTATTTGTATTTTTGAAATTCATACTGTATTAATTAATATATAAGTATTAGTAACTAGAATAATAAAAAACCATAACAGAATAACATGACTTTTAAAACGTTTCCCCCATTAAATAAGACTTTTCAAAATATTTTAAAAATATAATTTATATAAATTTAATAATAAAAAATAATAAAAGAACATGTATTATATAAAGAAGTATTTATGTATATATTCAATAATAATAATAAACAAAACAAACATACAATGTGTATAATAATATTAACAATAAAATAAACAATTATTTGAAATATAGAAAAAAAATAGTACATGTTTCAATTATTTTTCATGGCAACTCAACGTTAAGTTATCTGGTATTTATAGTTTGAGCTTTATGGCATGAACTTCGCGAGAAGAAAAATTATGTCGAGAAACTTCTTTGGGTACCTAACTGAGAACACTTTTGCTTAAGTGTTGTTCATGTTGTGAATTTTTGACCGAAGTTAAGCCTTGCTGTCCTTATTACAACTCCCCCAAGGGTCTCCTAGTCTGTATCCTTAAATCGAGGATAATCGAACATAACCCAATGTAAGGGGTAGTTTACACTATATGTAAATGTCATATGACATGCAATTTTCCATCATTATATAGTCGCTAATATGTGCAATATTGGGGATTTTCCTTACGCCATTTACTTTGTGCGTCCACACCAGCAAAAATGTAATAAAATTTCGTGTCATATGACATTGATAGATAGTGTAAACTACCTCTAAGTTGTACGGTATATGTTTGTTGTGATTATAGTCTTTTATTTCCCTCCCCTAGAAAAAAACAGCCTACTATGAAAAAAACGAAAGAAAAGAGAAACGAACCCCTCTAAAGTTGACGACGTTTAAGGACCATGATCTGGGAATCTGCACCTGGAATCTTCGCACTCTTTATAGAGAAGGTAGAGAAGGTGCAGTCTTCGCATTGGCAGACGTACTTGAAAAGTACAAGGCCGATATTACTGCCATACAGGAAATACGATGGATTGGGAAAGGCGTCAAGCTGAGAACACAGTGGATTTTTGTTGTTTATTTTTTCGGCCTCACTTCAAAGCGCAAAAGTGAAATTCTACTGTTTTCAATAGGAAAGGCCACAACGAAGCGAGGCTTCAGGTCACAAAGTTGAAAATTGTTGAACTTTTGGATTCTTCGCCTGGCTTCATTTTTGACATTTCGTTTCGACATTCAATTTGATATAAACACGTGTTCAATCTGAAAAATATAATTTAACTGTAATTTTTATGATCGGTAATAATTATTTACGAACAGTTCATATTAAAAATTGAATTTTATTTGATATATTGAAATAATTATGTTTATAGCTTTGATGTGTGATACCAAGAAATAAGCGGACTATTGAAGAAATAAGCTAAAAATTAAGCTAAGAGCTGACTGTGTTCTCACCTTCACAACAACACCTAAAGGTGACGCACTGTAGATGTGTTCCTTTACTTACCTGAGGTTGCCATTTTTATCATTTGTTACCATTTTTAACCTGTAAAGCGTTCCTTAACCCCGAAAAGTGGCAAAACTGGAAGCAATTTTTAAGAGAGTGAGAGTGGAGAGAGAGAGAGAGAGTTAAAAATGGCAGAACTGATTTTCGACTTTTGTTTGACGATTATTTCACAATGAAAAAGAAAATGGACGAAAACCAGAAGAAAAAGTCGAACTCTGACAAAACTAAATTAAAAACTGTGAAATAAAAGACGAAAATTGATTTTTTTATGTTTCTTTTTTACATTGCTGCCAGATCTACCATTTTTCCGTTCCTTTACTTTTCTGGTAAAAATGTTTATGAGAGAGCAATTTTGACACTTTTCTCTTTTACCATCCTTACCATTAAAAAAGTAAAGGAACAAAGCTTGTATTATAGCTGCCATGACGTAAAGCATGAGTTTTTTAGTTAGTCGGAGACTAAAACATCTGGTATCCAGCTTCACCCCAGTGAATGAAAGACTTGCTGCAATTCGAATAAAAGCTAAATTCTTCAACATCGGCTTTATTTGCGGTCATGCTCCCACTGAAGAAAAAGACGAACAGACCAAAGATATATTTTACGAGCGCTTAGAAGAAACATATGACCGTTGCCATGCCCATGACATTAAAATTATTCTAGGCGATTTTAATGCCAAAATTGGAAAGGAGAATATCTTTGGCGCAACAGTCGGGAATTTCAGTCTCCACAGTGAAACATCTGACAATGTTATGAGGCTGATAGACTTTGCAGCTGCAAAAACATGGTAGTTAGCAGTACCAGATTTAATCATCTCGATATTCATAAGGGCACCTGGCTGTCCCCAGATCAAAGAACAAGTAATCAAATTGATCATGTTGTGATAGATGGAAGACATTCATCGAGCGTGTTGGATGTACGATCGTTCCGAGGCGCAAACATTGATTCGGACCACTACCTTGTTGCAGCAAAGGTACGCACCCGCCTAAACGTTGCAAATAAAGGACGAACAGACACAACGCGGAAGTTGGACATCGATAGGCTGCAAACACAACAGATAGCCACAGCATATTCCACTCAACTAGCCCAATTGCTTAATGAGAGCACTACTTGTCCCGATAACATAACAGCACAATGGCAACATATTGCCCACTCCATGCAAACAGCCGCAAAATCCATACTTGGATACCAGAGACCTCCACAAAGGTATACATGGTATGACCAGGAGTGTCGTGCTGCTACCGAAGAGAAAAATGCGGCATATAGAGCTACTTTGCAATCAGTAGCAACGCGTAGCGCACGAGAGAGATATCGGGAAGAAAGGAGAGAAACGTCTATTCCGCAAGAAAAAAAAGAGAAATGGAAAAGCGGGAGTGTGAAAAAATCGAGATGTACAGGAGCCAGAATGAAGTCCGAAAATTCTACCAAAGAGTGAAACATCAAACAGATGGCTTTGCAACAGCCACATCCACCTGTAGAGACTAGCAAGGTAATCTGGTAACAGATACAGATAGCGTGCTCAGGATATGGAAGAAACATTTCTCCAATCTGCTGGTATCCAATAGTAGCGAAGACGATGATACCACAGATCCAATCCCAGAAGATGGTATAGAATGTATACCGCCCGGCCAAGATGAGGTAAAAACAGCAATCAACCGGCTGGAGAATAATAAAGCAGCAGGAGCCGATGGTTTACCAGCCGAGCTGTTTAAAACCGGAGGCGACGCGCTGATAAGGTGTATGCATCGGCTAGTTAGCACCATCTGGCAGAAAGAACGCTTACCCGACGATTGGAACCTGAGCATCCTGTGTCCCGTCCACAAGAAAGGAGATAAGGCTGTATGCTCCAACTATAGGGGCATAAGTCTTCTCCCTATTGCCTATAAGATAGCGTCAGGGATATTATGCGAACGACTAAATTGGACCATACCAATGTGGCTTTAGACCTGGCAAGTCCACCATTGACCAGATATTTACCCTGCGGCAAATCCTGGAGAAGACCCAAGAGATGCAGATCGACACCTACCACCTTTTTGTCGATTATAAAGCAGCATTCGACAGTCCCCTCCGATCAAAGGTATTCCATGCAATGTCTGAATTTGGTATCCCCGCAAAGCTCATCCGGCTTTGTAAGATGACTTTAATTGATACTAGGTCCTCAGTTAAAATTGGAAATAACCTCTCCGAAGAATTTTGTACCAAAAGAGGTTTCAGACAAGGAGACAGCCTTTCGTGTGACCTATTCAACATTTTGCTGGAAAAGGTAATACGAGATGCAAATGTCAAAAGAAATGGCACCAATAGCCACATGTTACTTGCTTATGCTGATGACATAGACATAATGGGACGATCAGTAAAGGAAGTAACTGATACCTTTAGGAAGGTCGAAGCAGAATCTGCGAAAGTGGGTCTGGCGGAAAAAAGGCGAAAATACCAAATTGATGGTGTCGACGCGCAAAGCGTCCATAGAGCTCGGACCAACTGTGGAAGTTGGTACCTATAATTTTGAGGTAGTTAAAGACTTCGTCTACCTCGGCACTGCCATAAACACAACAAACAACGTCAGTTGTGAAATAAGAAGAAGAATTGTATTGGCCAACAGATGCTACTATGGTTTAAGTAAGCAATTTAAAAACAAAGCCACATCTCGTCAAACAAAAATAACACTATACAAAACGCAGATACTACCCGTGCTAATGTATGGCTCCGAAGCATGGGTACTTGCACAAGCAGACATTGCAGTGCTTGGTGTGTTTGAGAGGAAAATTCTTCGAAAGATCTACGGGTCGATTTGCGTTGACGGTGAATATCGACGTCGTATGAACCACGAGCTATATCAGCTATACAAAGACATGAATATAGTTAAACGTATCGAGATGCAACGATTTCGTTGGCTAGGCCATATCAGAAGAATGAGCTAAAAAGGCGTATGAATACATGCCACATGGCGGTGCACGCAGAATCGGCAGGCCTAAGCTTCGATGGAGCATACAAGTGGATGAAGAAATGTATTCCAGAAAGCGAAGCGAAAAACAAAGATAATTGGAGATCTTTTCTTAGTTCGGGAACAAATGTTCTGTAATGGGCCAGCTAAGTAAGTAAGTAAACATTTTGGTTATTTATTACGTTTTTTTATTTAATAAATTCTTTAATTATTTTCAATTTATTATTTTTTACAATTTAATTTTACTTAAAATTTAAATAGGAAAAGAACGGCATAACAATGTTTTAGTTAATTTTTTTGTTTTGTTTTGTAAATTGTCTAAACAAATACACAATTGTTGTTGTTGTAATTTACAATGATATAAATAATGCAAAAACATATATAGAATTGATAAATATTATTTACAAAATTTTAAAGGCAAAAAGAAAATAAAAAATGTTAATTATAATTAATATTATAATTATAATAATTAATATTTATAAATTATTATTAATTATAAAATATTATTTATTATAATTAATTAATATTTCATAATTAAATATATATTTATTATAATAAAGAAATAATTGCAGAAGGAATCAACGATCATATGCCTTACGTTGTAAAAAAACACAGCATACTTTTAGGCTAAACTTAATGGGGGTCAGCATTTCGCAGTGATTACAATTAAAATAAAGAAATTGTGTTTTTGGCGAATTTTTAGAACAAAATAAATAAGAAAAATTAACAAAAATTTGGCAAAAGATAACAATAACTAATTTAACAGGGAACAATAATTAAATAATTAAGTTTCAACTAATATTAACAAAAAATAATTTTAACAAATATTTAAAATGAAAAGAAATACCGACTATTTCACATTGCCGTAAAGAAGAAATGGAAAACAATGAAAACAACAACCAAAAACAAAGCATACTTTTAGGTTAAACTAAAGAAATGGGGCTATCATTTTGTTAATATAAAGAAAAAAAATGTTTTTAAGCGAATTATTATTAGAATTATTATTATTATTATTATCATCATTACTATTAATTAATATTATTATTATTTTATTATTATTATTATTATTATTATAATTATTATTATTAATTATTATTATTATTAATTATTATTATTATTATTATTATTAATTATTATTATTATTATTATTATTATTATTATTATTATTATTATTATTATTATTATTATTATTATTATTATTATTATTATTATTATTATTATTATTAATTATTATTTTTATTATTATTATTATTATTATTATTAATTATTATTTTATTATTATTATTAGTTATTAATTATTATTTTATTATTATTATTATTATTATTATTATTATTATTATTATTATTATTATTATTATTATTATTATTATTATTATTATTATTATTATTATTATTATTATTAATTATTATATTATTATTATTATTAATTATTATTATTATTATTATTATTATTATTATTATTAATTATTATTTTATTATTATTATTTTTATTATTATTATTAATTATTATTAATTATTATTATTATTATTATTATTATTATTATTATTATTAATTATTATTATTTTATTATTATTATTATTATTATTTTTATTATTATTATTAATTATTATTATTATTATTATTATTATTATTGGAACAAAAAAAAAAACAATATAGCAAAAAGTTGCAAAAACAATAACAATAAAAAATTGAACAGGAAACAATAATTAAGTAATTAAATTTTAATTAATATTAGCATAAAATTAAGTTTGGTTGTTTGCATTTTCATTTCCTTCTGGACATTGTGAAACAGTCTAATAATTTTTTCAATATTTTTTTTTGTTTCTACAAATATTTGCTTGGTTTTGTTTTCAGAAACACTTCTGGGCCATTTTTTTTAATTTTGGGATTTTAACAATTATTTGTTTAAGGGGTTCTCGTGTTCGTTTTTATTATATATTTACTAGGATTTTAAATTTCTTTATTTAATTTACTATAATATTAAGTTTTCAATGCTGTTTGTTTTTTTCTTTGTTTTTGCCTACTAAAAATATTTATTTTATGTATATCGTTTATATGTAAATAAATGTGTGTGTATGTTTCATTTTGTAATATTCTAAAAGGAATTTGAAATGGGGATCTGTTACTAATTTGTATTATTTCTATTAAAGTTTACCAAAAAGGAGGGGTGGGGGAGAAATAAAATAAAGAAAATTGTTGGTCTGTTCCAGAACCTGCAAGAATCTACTAATTTTTTCTACCTTTTCGATAACATAAAGAAAAAATTGTACAAATTAGTAGCTTCTTGCAGGTTTTGGAACAGAGCATATGTTTTGATTTATTTTTGTTTATCTGCACTGTGGTACACAGGGGCGAAAATTTTGAGATACTCTAATACATGGTAATATTTTAAAGGTGTAACTATAGAAGACCTCTGGATGTAACTCCAAGGATATTTTACAGCCGGAGTACCTGCCTTCAAAGTCTCCTATTTGTTTAAGTTCCATATATAGGGGACTTTGTTTCCCAAGATGTAACCACAGTGTCTTGGTTTCCTTTATAAAATTTTGACTTTATTTTTTCTTTTGTTCCATATTTTGATTTCGCTTGTTTTTTTTTTGTTATTGCTAATTATTGTTATTTTCTTATTGTTGTAGACCGTTTTTATGGGGATTTTTTCTTTCTTATAAATTTAGAACTATTTTTTTGAATTTTTCATATAGGCACCCAACTATTTTTGAGGAGTTTGTTTTCATCTATATTTTTTATTGTTTGACATAAGCATTGTGGTTCTGTTGTTGTTGTTGGCATATTATTTTTAACAAGTTTCGGTTTTTATTTTATAAAAAAAAATACTAATTTTTCTACAAACTACAAATGCTTGGTTTTATGCGCGTTTTATTTCTTCTTTTAAATTGGGATTGCTTGATTTTATTTTATTTCTCTTGGGTTACTAAACTGGTGGTCCAGGAGAGAAAAGAGCAAAGGGAGAGAGAAGATATACAAAAATTGGACGTAAAAACTTTAAATTGCAAAAATATTTGGCTATTAGTAAAGTAAAACTTTTTTCCCCTCGTTGAGATCTCAGAGAGCGAGACAGAGAGAGTCTAGAAGAATCTCCTACCCATAATAGACCTGGAAAAGAAACGTTAGGCTAAATTTTTTTTAATAAAATCAGAGAAAAGAGGAAATAAAAAGAATAAAAGAATGAAACATCATCCATCAAATGCCTTACGTTGTTAAAAACCACAGCATACTTTTAGGCTAAACTAAATGGTGGGCTAACATTTCGCAGTGATTTCAATTAAAATAAAGAAAATTAGTTTTTAGGCGATTTTTTAAAACAAAAAACCGAAAAAATATTAACAAAAAATTTGCAAAAATAACAATAACAAATTTAACAGGAAAAAATAATTAAATTTTAATTAATATTAAAAAAAAATAATTTTAATAAAGTACAGGCTTTTTTACATTGCCGTTAAGAACAAAACCTGTAAAAGAAACGTTAGGCTCAAAATTTTAATAAAATTAGAGAGAGAGAAAAAGACGTTTATAAAAAAGTGATGACTGAAACGTGCCATGGATGAATATGGACAAATAGGAAATCTGAAGAAATTTTAAGAAAAGAAAGATCTCTAAATTGCGAAGAATTGGGGGAAATATTGAATAGAATAGAGGCATTCGAAAAAAAGTCTATTGGGGGGAATTGATATGATGACTGAATCATGTTGTGACCAACTATGGAGACAAAGAAGATAGCGAGAAATCTTAAGAAAATAGAGAATTGAAAGGAATTGAGAAAATATAGGCCCACACAAATTACATTCACAATACAGACTATAGGGGGAGATGAAATGATTGAAAATGTTGAAAAAAATTCCAAAAAATTGAAAATATTTTCAAAAAATTTGGACAAGGTAAAAGTACCTGGCTTTTCCTTTAAGGTTTTCTATGTTTTCTATGTCTCTCCGTTTTACTTATTGGCAATTTGATGCTAACAACCGAATTGAACCTCAATCATATCACAAAGACATTGCCAAACAAGAAATTCAGGAAAAAAATTTCAAAGTAAATGCATTGGCTCTCCTAGAAAACCCTACCACACCGCGTGGAATTATTTTCACTTTAAATTTAGTTTTTTTTTGTTTAATTTTCTTTTAAATGCTATATAATAAATAAATTATATACTTTTTTAAATATATTGTATGTATAAGTACAATATGTTTTTGTTGTTGTTAGCTGTGTTTTTTTTTCTTCTGTTGTTTGTTAAATTTCGATTCATTTAATGTTAACTCCTCTTTTTGATAGATTTTTTTGTTTGGTTTTTTAAATAAGAAATGGCAAATTATCGGTTTCTTTTTTGGATCACTTTGTATCCAGAGTGGAAGAAGGAGGGAGGGAGGACGTCTATTTTCTATAGACCATACGTTTTTGGGCAAAACATTCGCCAAAGAAACGATCCAATGAATGATATAAATGAGGTCTAACACCGGCTAAAGCATGATCTTCATCGGGATAACTCTGAAAAGAGAGAGTCAAAGAGAAAGAAAAAGAGAGAGAGAAATCAAATTAATAAAAGTCAATAAGGAAAGAAAACAAGCAATTATGGGTTAATAAAATTTTCAATAACTTCAAGTTTCGATAACTTTTCTGTAAGGAAAAATTAAATTTACAAGGAGAGTTAACGATGACAACTTTCCTATAACGAAAAATGATGGAAGACAATTTTTCTACAACTAAAAATTACCGATAACAATTTTCCTATAACAAAAAGTTATCGATAACAAATTTTCTATAACAAAAAGTTATCGATAATAACTTTTCTATAACGAAAATATTTCGATAACAACGTTTCTCTGACGAAATGTTATCGATATCAACTTTTCTATAACGAAAATAATTCGATAATAACATTTCTGATGAAAAGTTATCGATAACAACTTTTCCATAAGGAAAAAAATGGGGATTAAATCTTTTCTATGACGAAAAGTTATCAATAACAACTTTTCCATAAGGAAAAAATGTGGATTACAATTTTACTATTAAGAAAACTAATCTATAACAACTTTTCTATAACAAAAAGTTATCGATAACAACTTTTCTATAACGAAAATATTTCGATAACAACGTCTCTCTGACGAAAAGTTATCGATATCAGCTTTTCTATAACGAAAATAATTCAATAATAACATTTCTGATGAAAAGTTTTCGATAACAACTTTCCCATAAGGAAAAAATGTGGATTATAATTTTTCTATGACGAAAAGTTATCGACAACAACTTTCCCATAAGGTAAAAATGTGGATTATAATTTTTCCATTAAGAAAAGTTATCGATAACAACTTTTCCATAAGGAAAATATTTCGATAATAACTTTTCTATGACGAAAAGCTTTCGATAACAACTTCTCCATAAGGAAAAAATGTGGATTATAACTTTTCTATGATGACATGTTATCGATAACAACTTTTCTATAAGGAGCATATGTCGATAATACTTTTTCTACAACGAAATGATATCGATAACTAACTTTTCGATAATAACTTTTCTATGACGAAAAGTTATCGATAACAACTTTTCCATAAGGAAAAAATGTGGATTATAATTTTTCTATAACGAAAAGATATCGATAAGAACTTTTCCATAAGGAAAAATGTGGTTATAATTTTTCTATTAAGAAAAGTTTTTCGATAACAACTTTTCCATAAGGAAAATATTTCTATAATAGATTTTCCCATAAGGAAAAAATGTGGATTATAACTTTTCTGTGATGACAAGTTATCGATAACGACTTTTCTATTAGGAACATATGTCGATAATAATTTTTCTATAACGAAATGATATCGATAACAACTTTTCCTTAAGGAAAATATTTGGATAATAACATTTGTGTGACAAAGAGTTATCGATAACAACTTTTCCATAAGAATAAAATATGGATTATAACTTTTCTATGACGACAAGTTATCGATAACAACTTTTCTATTAGGAAAATATTTCGATAATAAATTTTCTATGACGAAAAGTTATCGATAACAACTTTTCCATAAGGAAAATATATCGATAATAACTTTTCTGTAAAGAAAAGTCTTCGATGATAACATTCCAATAAAGAAAATTTATCGATAACAACTTTCATATAACGAAAATTTATCGATAACAACTTTACTATAACGAAAAGTAATCGATTACAACTTTTCTATAACGAAAAGTTATTATTAACAACTTTTCTATATCGAAATATTATCGATAACAAGTTTTGTATAACCAAAAATATCGATGACAAACTTTGTATAACAAACGAGAGCGATAACAACTTTTCTATAAAGACAATTTATGGATAACTAATTTTCTATAAGATAAATATGTTGATAACAACATTCCTATAACCAAAAGTTATCAGAACGTTGATCGATAACAAGTTTTCGATAGAAATGGCTAGTCTACAACTAGTTTTCAATAGAAAATATTGGTCGATAACAATTTTCTGTTGAAAATGTTGGTCGATAACAATTTGTCTACAGAAAAAAGTTGTCGATAACACCTTTTCTATGGAAAAGAGTTTTCGATATCAGCATTTCTATAGAAAAGTTATCGATAACAACTTTTCTATAAAGAAATATTTGGATAATAACTTTTCTATGACGAAACGTTATCGATAACAACATTTCCGTAAGGAAAAAATGTGGATTATAACTTTTCTATGGCGACAAGTTATCGATAACAACTTTTCTAAAAGGAACATATGTCGATAATAATTTTTGTATAACGGAAAGATATCGATAACAACTTTTCCTTAAGGAAAATATTTCGATAATAACTTTTCTATTACGAAAAGTTATCGATAACACCTTTTTTATAAGGAAAATATTTCGATAATAAATTTTCTATGACGAAAAGTTATTGATAACAATTTTTCTATAAGGAAAATATATCGATAATAACTTTTCTGTAACGAAAAGTCTTCGATGACAACATTCCAATAACGAAAATTTATCGATAATAACTTTCATATAACGACATTTCTCTAACGAAAAGTAATCTATTACAACTTTTCTATAACGAAATATTATCGATAACAAGTTTTGTATAACCAAAAATATCGATGACAAACTTTCTAACAAAAGAGAGCGATTACAACTTTTCTATAAGGACAATTAATCGATAACTAATTTTCTATAAGATAAATATGTCGATAACAACATTCCTATAACCAAATATTATCAGAACGTTGATCGATAACAAGTTTTCGATAGAAATGGCTAGTCTACAACAAGCTTTCGATAGAAAATGTTGGTCGATAACAATTTTCTGTTGAAAATGTTGGTCGATAACAAATTTTCTGTAGAGAAAAGTTGTCGATAACAACTTTTCTATAGAGAAAAGTTGTCGATAACAACGTTTCAATAGAGAAAGTTGGCGATAATAACTTTTCTATAGAGAAAAGTTGTCGATAACAACTTTTTTATAGAGAAAAGTTGTCGACAATAACTTTTCTATAGAGAAAAATTGTCGATAACAACTTTTTTATAGAGAAAAGTTGTCGACAATAACTTTTCTATAGAGACAAATTGTCGATAAAATTTTTTTTAGAGAAAAAAATTTCGATAACAATTTTACTATAGAAAAAGTTGTTTGATAACAACATTTCTATAGAAAAGGTTTTACGATAACCCCTACCAAAGGTTGTTCGATAACAACTTTTCTATAGGAAAACTGTTCGATAACAACTTTTCTATAGAAAAACTGTTCGTAACAACTTTTTTATTGAAAAAGTTGTTCGATAAAATTTTTTCTATATAAAAGATTCACCGATAACAACTTTGCTTTAAAAAAGTTATCGATAACAACTTTTCTCTAGAAAAGGTTGCTCGATACCAACTTTTCTATATAAAATATTGGTCGATATCAGCGTTTTCTATAGAAAAGTCTAGTCCATAACAACTTTCTGTAGAAAAGTTTAATCGATAACAACTTTTTTATAAAATAAGTTGGTCGATAACAACTTTTTTATAGAAAAGTTTGTTTGATAACAACTTTTCTATAGAAAAGGATGTTCGATAACAACTTTTCTGTAGTAAAAGTTGTTCGATAACAACTTTTCTGTAGTAAAAGTTGTTCGATAACAACTTATCTGTAGTAAAAGTTGTTCGATAACAACTTATCTGTAGTAAAAGTTGTTCGATAACAACTTTTTTGTAGTAAATGTTGTTCGATAACAACTTTTCTGTAGTAAAAGTTGTTCGATAACAACCTTTCTATAGGACAAGTTGTTCGATAACAACTTTTCTATCGAAGAAGTTTTTCGATAACAACTTTTCTATGGGAAAAGTTATTCGATAACAATTTTTCTACAGGAAAAATTGGTCGATAACAACTTTTTTATAGAAAAGGTTGTTTGATGACAACTTTTCTATAGAAAAGATTGCTCGATATCTACTTTTCTATAGAAAAGGTTTTTCGATAACAACTTTTGCCTAGAAAAGGATGCTTGGTAACAACGTTTCTATAGAAAAGTTTTATCGATAACAACTTTTCTTTACAAAAAGTTGTTCGATAACAACTTTTCTGTAGTAAAAATTGTTCGATAACAACTTTTCTGTAGAAAATGTTGTTCGATAACAACTTTTCTGTAGTAAAAGTTGTTCGATAACAACTTTTCTATAGAAAAAGTTGTTCGATAACAACTTTTCTATAGGAAAAGTTTTTCGATAACAACTTTTCTATACGAAAAGTTTTTCGATAACAACTTTTCTATGGGAAAAGTTATTCGATAACAATTTTTCTACAGGAAAAGTTGGTCGATAACAACTTTTTTTTATAGAAAAGTTTGTTTGATAACAACTTTTCTATAGAAAAGATTGCTCGATATCTACTTTTCTATAGAAAAGGTTTTTCGATAACAACTTTTCTATAGGAAAAGTTGTTCGATAACAACTTTTCTATAGGAAAAGTTGTTCGATAACAACTTTTCTATAGGAAAAGTTGTTCGATAACAACTTTTCTATAGGAAAAGTTGTTCGATAACAACTTTTCTATACGAAAAGTTATTCGATAACAACTTTTCTATACGAAAAGTTATTCGATAACAACTTTTATATAGGAAAAGTTGTTTGATAACAACTTATCTATAGGAAAAGTGGTTTTTTGGTAACAACTTTTCTGTAGAAAAAGTAGCTCGATAAAAAATTTTTGAAGGCCCTAATTATGTTTTAGGGCCACATTGGTGTTCCTAATTTACTTCTTGGTCCCCTGCATACCTTCCCCCCCGGATTACTTACAATTTGCTTGAACAGAATATCGTGTCGTTCCAAATTCTTAGCGAGAATCATGGCCTGTTGATAATGGACATTATCATCCAAAGTACCATGGACCAAGAGGAATTTCTTGCCCTTCAAGTTGACGGCTTTGGTGCTGAGGCGAGAGCTGGCATAACCGACTTCATTGAGGGTGGGCAGGCTCATGTAACGTTCGGTATAAATGGAATCTGAAAGAATGAAAATACCATTAAGAATTTGGGGCCTTGAAATTTCTTATATCTCCTGCAATACCATAATAGGCCCAATCGGTAACGGGTGCAATAGAGGCAGCACAACGGAAGACATTATTTTTATCATTGGCTAAGGCCATGGCGGCAGCGTAACCACCATAACTCCAACCCCAAATGCCAGAGTGTTCAGCATCAATGAAGGGATGTTTTTGTTGTAAATATCTGAAAGAGAGGGAGCGAAAAAGGGGATGATTAGTGGTTGTAAAAATGGGAAACACACGTTGACAGCTTACTGGGCCACTTCAATTTGATCGGCAATTTCCACAGTACCCAATTTAAGGTAAACAGAGTGCAGCAACTTTTCACCTCTCAGACCCGAACCGCGTCCATCAATTTTAACATAAATCACAGATTGATTTGAGGAGAGATAGGTGCCCCAATCCAGGATCCATTTGTTCACAACCTATGGGAGATAAAATTTAATTTTCGATGATCACAAGGAGTTAACAAAGGATAGCTAAGCTTACCGAATACGAATCGGGACCACCATAGACATCGACTAACATGGGGTATTTGGTTTTACCACTACGATCTAGATTGGGAGGTAGCTGCATTAGAACCTTGGCGGAGAAACCGTTAGACATTTGCACCGTTTCAATTTCAATTGTGGGCATGGCCACACCCTCCAACTTGTGGCGTAAATTATCATTGTGCTCCCAATCCATTAACTTGTTAAGGGAAACTTGATCTAAGAGAGAGAGAGAGCGACAGAAAGAGAGAAATTAAATAAAATAACCCACAAAAACAACAAAAACTTACTTCCTGAATAACTCCACTCATAGACAGAGGTAATTGGTATACTTGGTCCCATTGAGGTAATTACCACTTGATTAGCGCTATTAAAATCGGCACTATAATAGGTTTGTTCCACACCTAAAAAAGAAAGAAGAAGATATCCCATTATAAATATCTTGAAATTCTTGAAATTCCTCTCAACCCACCATTCGATGTATGTAATTTACAGGTTAAACATTTGGCAGTTTGTCCCGTTGCTGCCCTTATAGCATAGACATGTAAATATTCGGGATTTTGTTCCGTATTGGCGGTATAAAATATCACATCACTACCACTGTCCCAATGCAATATGGAGGTCACGACATATTTACCCTTGGTAATGGCTTCCGGTTTACTGTTGCTCGACGAGGTGGAAAGCAAACACAAATGGCGATAATCACCACCATCATCTTGAGTCTGGGGCAAAATCAAAGCAATGCGGGAGCCATCACGATTCTTGAAGGGTGCCGAGAAGAAGTCAACCCAACCGGTTTTCGATTCCAAACTGAAGATCTAGAGGGGATGGAAATGAAGAGAAAGGAAAATGTTAAACTTAATATTGGAATTCTTAATGAAAGTTATCGATAACACATTTTCAAGTTATCGATAACCACTTTTCAAAACGAAAAGTTGCAATAGCAACTTTTCTATGACGAAAAGTTTTTCATAACAAGTTTTCTAATAGAAGTTTTCGGTAACAAATTGTCTATATAGAAAAGTTACCGATAACAACATTTCCATGTAGCAAAAGTTGGGCTATTACCATTTTTTCATAGAAAACATGGCCGATAATAAATTTTCTATAGAAAAGGTTGGTCGATAACAAATTTCTATACAAAAAGTTTGTCACAAAATTTCTATCAAAAAAGTTGGTCGATATTAATTTTTATATAAAAAAAAACTTGATCGCGATAACAACTTTTCTATAGAAAAAGTTGATCGATAACAACTTTTCTATAGAAAAGGTTTGTCGATAACAACTTTTTTATAGGAAAGGTTGGTCGATAACAATTTTTCTATAGAAAATGTTGGTCGGTAACAACTTTTTTATTAAAACTGTTGGTCGATAACAACTTTTCTTTAGAAAAGGTTGGTCGATAACAACTTTTCTATAGAAAAGGTTGGTCGATGACAACTTTTCTATAGAAAAAGTTGGTCGATGACAACTTTTCTATAGAAAAAGTTGGTCGATGACAACTTTTCTATAGAAAAAGTTGGTCGATGACAACTTTTCTATAGAAAAAGTTGGTCGATGACAACTTTTCTATAGAAAAAGTTGGTCGATGACAACTTTTCTATAGAAAAAGTTGGTCGATGACAACTTTTCTATAGAAAAAGTTGGTCTGTAACAACTTTTCTATAGAAAAAGTTGGTCGATAACAAATTTTCTATAGAAAGTTTTGGTCGATATCAACTTTTCTATAGAAAAAGTTGGTCGATAACAACTTTTCTAAAGAAAAGGTTGGTCGATAACAACTTTTCTAAAGAAAAGGTTGGTCGATAACAACTTTTCTATAGAAAAGGTTGGTCGATAACAACTTTTCTATAGAAAAGGTTGGTCGATAACAACTTTTCTATAGAAAAGGTTGGTCGATAACAACTTTTCTATAGAAAAGGTTGGTCGATAACAACTTTTCTATAGAAAAGGTTGGTCGATAACAACTTTTCTATAGAAAAGGTTGGTCGATAAAAACTTTTATATAGAAAAAGTTGGTCGATAACAACTTTTCTATAGAAAAGGTTGGTCGATAACAACTTTTCTTTAGAAAAGGTTGGTCGATAACAACTTTTCTATAGAAAAGGTTGGTCGATAACAATTTTTCTATAGAAAAGGTTGGTCGATAACAACTTTTCTATAGAAAAGGTTGGTCGATAACAACTTTTCTATAGAAAAGGTTGGTCGATAACAACTTTTCTATAGAAAAGGTTGGTCGATAACAACTTTTCTATAGAAAAGGTTGGTCGATAAAAACTTTTCTATAGAAAAAGTTGGTCGATAACAACTTTTCTATAGAAAAGGTTGGTCGATAACAACTTTTCTATAGAAAAGGTTGGTCGATAAAAACTTTTCTATAGAAAAGGTTGGTCCATAACAACTTTTCTATCAAAAAGGTTGGTCGATAACAACTTTTCTATAGAAAAAGTTGGTCGATAACAACTTTTCTATAGAAAAAGTTGGTCGATAACAACTTTTCTATAGAAAAAGTTGGTCGATAACAACTTTTCTATAGAAAAAGTTGGTCGATAACAACTTTTCTATAGAAAAAGTTGGTCGATAACAACTTTTCTATAGAAAAAGTTGGTCGATAACAACTTTTCTATAGAAAAAGTTGGTCGATAACAACTTTTCTATAGAAAAAGTTGGTCGATAACAACTTTTCTATAGAAAAAGTTGGTCAATAACAACTTCTCTATAGAAAAGGTTGGTCGATAACAACTTTTCTATAGAAAAAGTTGGTCGATAACACATTTTCTATAAAAAAAGTTGGTCGATAACTAATTTTCTATAGAAAAAGTTGTTCGATTACAACTTTTCTATAAAAAAAGTTATTCGATAACAACTTTTCTGTAGAAAAAGTTGGTCGATAACAACATTTCTATAGAAAAAGTTGGTCGATAACAACTTGTCTATAGAAACGGTTGGTCGATAACAACTTTTCTATAGAGTCGATAACAATTTTTCTATAGAAAAAGTTGGTCGATAACAACTTTTCTATAGAAACGGTTGGTCGATAACAACTTTTCTATCGAAACGGTTGGTCGATAACAACTTTTCTATAGAAAAAAGTGGTCGATAACAACTTTTCTAAAGAAAAGGTAGGTCGATAACAACTTTCCTATAGAAAAGGTTGGTCGTTAACAACTTTTCTATAGAAAAGGTTGGTCGATAACAACTTTTCTATAGAAAAGGTTGGTCGATAACAACTTTTCTATAGAAAAGGTTGGTCGATAACAACTTTTCTATAGAAAAGGTTGGTAGATAACAACTTTTCTATAGAAAAGGTTGGTAGATAACAACTTTTCTATAGAAAAGGTTGGTCGATAACAACTTTACTATGGAAAAAGTTTTTCGATAACAACTTTACTATAGAAAAATTTGTTCGATAACAACTTTTCTGCAGAAAAATTTGTTCGATAACAACTTTTCTACAGAAAAATTTGTTCGATAAACAATTTTCTATAGAAAAAGTTTTTTTCGATAACAACTTTTTATAGATAGACAATGTTCGATAACATCTTTTCTATAGAAAAATTTGTTTGATAACACCTTTTTTATACAAAAAGTTTTTCGATAACATCGATAACTTTTCGATAACTACTTTACTATAGAAAAAATTGGTCTATAACAATTTTTTATATAAAATTATCTCCATCGAAAAAATTAGGTATCGAAAACTTATACAATAGAAAAGTTGTTATCGGTAACTTTTTCCATAGAAAAGTTGTTATCGATCATTTTTTTCAAACTAAAAGCTGTAATCGATAATCTCTCCACATAGCAAAATTATTATCGAAAAGTTGTTATCGAAAATTTTCTTCATAGAAATGTTGTTATCGACAACTTTTGTCCATAGAAAAGTTGTTATCGACAACTTTTCTCCATAGAACTGTTGTTATCGACAACTTTTCTCCATAGAACTGTTGTTATCGACAACTTTTCTCCATAGAAAAGTTGTTATCGACAAATTTTCTCCATAGAGAAGTTGTTGTCGACAAATTTTCCTCATATAAACGTTGTTATCGACATTTTTCTCCATAGAAAAGTTGTTATCGACAACTTTTCTCCATAGAACTGTTGTTATCGACAACTTTTCTCCATAGAAAAATTGTTATCGACAACTTATCCCTATAGAAAAGTTGTTGTCGACAACTTTTCTCCATAGAAAAGTTGTCGTCAACAAAATTTCCCCATAGAAACGTTGTTATCGACAACTTTCCTCCAAAGAAAAGTTGTTATCGACAATTTTTTTTTTCCAAAGAAAATTTGTTATCGAGAATATTTCTCCTTAGAAAAATCGTTATCGATAACTTTTTTCCATGGATAAGTTTTATCGATAACTTTTTTCCATATAAAAGTCTGGTTCGACAACTTTTTTGCAAATAAATCTATACTCTGTAACAAATAACATCACTTACCTCTTGTCTCCTCAGCCCATTGAAAATCTGCACATGAGCCGAATTCTGGATACGATTCATCCACACCGACAGCACATTCGTGCTATTTAGCCAATCAACTACTGTGATAATATAATCACTTTCTGTATTCAGCGCACTAGGCCTTGGTATTTCAGTCAAGTGGTCTGTATTACCAGCAGCAGCTCTTGCTAAATCCGATGTAAACAATTTCACCCGAGGATTTGGTGAACCCGCCTTAGGATAGGCCACCAAACGATTGTAGGGATATTGAAAACGTAAATCACCAGCTTCACCATAAATGGGGAAGTTAATGACAGGCGTTGGACTATCATCGAATTGTATGAAAGCCAATTGACTGCCGTCGGGACTAAACCACACTGCAGAGTTGGAGGAGAACACTTCTTCTTCGTATACCCAATCGGGAATACCATTCAAAATTGCTAAATTTGTATCATCGGTAAGGGCAATTTCTTGGGCGAAGGCAGTTGGTTTATAGTACAAGTTGCGTTGGAAATTAATGACAAGGGCATTGCCCACAGGACCCCATTGGACCATAATCAGCGGGTGGACTTGATTTTGTATGAGCAAAGGTTGAATTTGTCCCGAGCTAATGTTGTAGATATCATATTCGGCTTCATAACTGTGGCGGAAATTCTTTTTATAGTTCTTGGCCAAAAGCAGGAGTGTACCATCGGCAGATTTCTCAAAGAGAACATATTGTTGCTAAAGAGATTTTTGTTTTTCGAAAAAAAGAGAGATGAAAGGGAGGAGAAAAATGAGATGTTAAAAAATGTGGGAAATTACCGAGTAGAGATGTGATTATGTGGAACAAAACTATTACAAATGCAGCTGATTTCGCATGCAAGCCAAATTGTTTACTTTAATGTAGTGTTCTATACTTGAATGACTGATATAATTCTCATTCACATCACAAAATTTTCAAATTAACAAATTAAAAATTTTATGCTTCCACATTTTCACATGCCTTTACCCCTTCAATTTTGTTTTCCACATCCAAATTCTTCAAAATATTTATTTCTCTACTTACAGCTTCATCCATCATCAGTGTGGTTTTCGTTTTCGTCTTGACATTCAACTCCACAATTGCCTGTAAATTTTGAAAATTCTTTATGGTAGCATTTTGATTGAAATCTTATACAAATGTCACAGCATGATGACAACAACTTACATGATTCTCTTTGTAGATGACATTCTGTCCCGTCGACCAACTGCCATTAAAGGAACGCGATAACAGCTTACCCTGTAAAATATCTTCCAAATGTATGGCATTTGAACCGCCCGAACCAGAACCACCGCCATTGCCATCCGAATTGCTGTCATCTCCAGCCGTTACAATAAAATAGATACCAGTAGCCAAGAGAGCCGCAACAATAATACCGCACACAACGATTATACGAATTTTTCGTAATTTTTGTGGCGATGAAACAAGGCTCTGTGGAGAAGAGAAAGAGAGAGAGGGGGGAAGAGGGAAAGGGAAAATTTATATTATTATGATGTTAGAATATTTTTTGTAATTAAGAATAATCTTCCGATGCCTGTAGTGAGTAATTTGGGTCACATTTCTTGACCCAAAATTGAATGCCAAATCCAAAATTGAATGCCAAAATATCGTCGATAAGAACTTTCCTATAAAGAAAGTGTATCGAGCACAAAATTTCAGAGGAAAAATTCTTCGATAGCATTTTTTGCATTTTTTGTACTAAAAAGAAAAGATGTCGATAACAAGGTCCCTCAAACGAAAAGTGTTAAAAGGATAAAAGCTCTCCTTAGAACAATAGTATTGATAACAACATTTCTATAAAGAAATATTTTAGATACGGACTTTTTCTATGGAATAATTTTCGATAATAATTTGTATAAGAAAGAGCTACGGATAACACATTTTCTATAGAGCGTTCGTCGATAACAACTTTTATATCGATGAGGTTGGTCGATAACAACTTTTATAAAGAAAAGGTTGGTCGATAAACACTTTTCTATAGAAAACTTTGGTCGATAACAACTTTTCTATCGAAAAAGTTGGCCGATAACAACTTTTCTATAGAAAAATTTGGTCGATAATACATTTTTTATTGCAAAACTTGGTCGATAACAACATTTCTATGAAAAAGTTGGTCGATAACAACTTTTCTATAAAAAAGGTTCGTCGATAACAACTTTTTTGCAGAAAAGGTTGCTCGATAACAAGTTTTCTATAGAAAAGGTTGGTGGATAACAACTTTTTATAGAAAATTTTGGTCGATAACAACTTTTCTTTGAAAAAAGTTGGTCGATAACAACTTTTCTATGCAAAAAGTTGGCCGATAACAACTTTTCTATGGAAAAAGTTCGTCGATAACAACATTTCTCTTCAAAATGTTGGTCGATAACAACTTTCCTATGGAAAAAGTTGGTCGATAACAACTTTTCTATAGAAAAAAGTTGGCCGACAACAACATTTCTATTGAAAAAGTTGGTCGATATCAACTTTTCTATGGAAAAAGTTGTTCGATAACAACTTTTTTATGACAAAAATTTATCGATAACAATATTTCTCTTCAAATGTTGGTCGATAACAACTGTTCTATCGAAAAAGTTGGTCGATAACAACATTGCTCTTCAATATGTTGGTCGATAACAACTTTTCTATCGAAAAAGTTGGTCGATAACAACATTTCTCTTCAAAATGTTGGCTGATCACAACTTTTCTGTGGAAAAAAGTTGGTCGATAACAACATTGCTATGCAAAAAGTTGGTCGATAACAACTTTTCTGTCGAAAAAGTTGGTCGATAACAAATTTTTTATGCCAAAAATTGATCGATAACAACATTTCTCACTAAAATGTTGGCCGATCACAACTTTTCTATGGAACAAGTTGGTTGATAACAATTTTTTTATCGAAAAAATTGGTCGATATCAACTTTTCTATCGAAAAAGTTGGTCGATAACAACTTTTCTACCGAAAAATTTGGTCGATAACAAAATTTTTCTTCAAAATGTTGGCCGATCACAATTTTTCTATCGAAAAAGTTAGTCGATAACAACTTTTCTATCGAAAAAGTTGGTCGATAACAACTTTTCTATGGAAAAATTGGTCGATAAACACATTTCTATGCAAATGTTGGTCGAAACCAATATTTCTATGCAAATGTTGGCCGATAACAACATTTCTATAGAATAAGTTGGTAGATAACAACTTTTTTATGCCAAAAATTGAATGATAACAACATTTCTCTTCAAAATGTGGCCGATCACAACTTTTCTATGGAAAAAGTTGGTCAATAACAACTTTTCTATCGAAAAAGTTGGTCGATAACAACTTTTCTATCGAAAAAGTTGGTCGATGACAACTTTTTTATGCCAAAAATTTATCGATAACAAAATTTCTCTCAAAAATGTTGGCCGATCACAATTTTTCTATGGAAAAAGTTAGTCGATAACAACTTTTCTATCGAAAAAGTTGATCGATAACAACTTTGCTATCGAAAAAGTTGGTCGATATCAACATTTCTCTTCAAAATGTTGGCCGATCATAACATTTCTGTGTAAAAAGTTGGTCGATAACAACTTTTTTATGCCAAAAATTGATCGATAACAACATTTCTCTTCAAAATGTTGGCCGATGACACCTTTTCTATGGAAAAAGTTGATCGACGACAAAATTTCTATGGAAAAAGTCCATCGAAAAGTTGGTCGATAACAGCTTTTCTATCGAAAAAGTTGGTCGATAACAACTTTTCCATAGAAAAGTTAGGTCGATAATAACTTTTCTGTAACGAAAAATTTTCGATAACAGATTTTCTTTGGCTTACAGTTAAGAATTTTTTCGATAACAACATTTCTACAAAGAACAGTTGTCGATATCTACTTTTCTGGAAAGAAAAGTTGTCGATTATAATTTTTATGTCAAGAAAAGTTATCGATATCAAATTTTCTATAAAGAAAAGCTCTCGATAACACTTTACTATAACAAAACGTTGTCCAAATCTGCTTTTCTATAACGAAATTTTTTCAATTTATATATGTTTCGATTCCATAAAGAAGACTTTCTATAAAGCGGGGTACACATGATCAGTGTTGACTGTCGATTTTTCGAAAATATCGATAAATGTAAAACAGTCCGGCAACCACAAAATATTTTGTGGTGGCATGAGGAATGAAAAAAATGAACGGCCACACTAGAAAGCAACCGATTATTTGAGCAAAACTGACAGTCAAAACTGATCGTGTGTACCCCACTTAACAATTTTTATATAACGATAATATGTTGATAACGACTTTTTTAAACCGATAACAAAAAAATTGTGGATAACAAATTTTCTATAGGGAAAAGTTATCAATTCAACTTTTTTTGTCTTCTATGACGTAATCGATAACAACTTTTCTTGGAGAAAAATGATCGCTACAAAACATTTCTGTAGAACCCTTTTCGCAATTCTCCTTTCTTTTTTGAAACGAAGCCATTATTGGAAAGTGTGACTAATTGCTTAGCTATCGGATCGCATTACCGTTAACCATAATCGATGAACATTTCGAAATTTTTGGTCACAAAAAACTTTGTCATTGCTGGAAAAAGTTGTGTACCAAATATGGGCCTACCTCCCACTTTAATTACATCATAGCACGGAAAGCCAAATGCAATGAAATTTTTACCACTTAACAAACCAAACCTAACCCTATATGGCATTCATGATGGTGGTGGTGGCGGTGAGCTGGAACTATTGCAACAACCTAACCACGCACACACACACACACACTCATCAACCTGACCACATGGAAATGAATGGGAAAACAAAACCAGATCCGAACTAACTGACCAATATCAGCAAACATTTTAACAGGGCTTAAAAATCGGTTTTATGCCATTTTTGGTTGCAGTTGTTGTTGCTGCTGCTCTTATTGACCCAACATAGCAGAGAGACAACAGACCAGAGGATATGATAAAGTTGTGAATTTTATGTAATTATTTTGTGCAACAGCAACAAAAACAACAACAAAGAGCTTGAAGGCACTCCGCAAACAAACAGTAAGCCTCATCCTGATATGGTCAAAGTGACGGGAGTTATGCTGCTGTGCTGCTATCAGTTGGCCATTTGGTCGGTCGCTCGGTTTGGCCTGTCTTTGACCATAAAAGCTGAATTGGGTGAAGTGAGGGTTTAATTGAGATTATAGAAATTCATCTGTGGTTTGTTTTGGGGCTTTGGTTTGTTTTTCCTCATTGTTGTTGTTGTTGTCGTTGCACTCGCTATTGGTATTTTGTCTTTATTGAGTTGCCGTTGCTGTTGTTGTTGTTATTGGTTTGGCTTTATGTTTCAATGAATAGAAGTGGATTTTAATATGGTCAAAATTGCGGAAAATTCCATAAGCTGTTGTATTTACAGCAAATGATTTATGAGGCTTAAAACATGTGCAGTTGTTTTTGTTGTTGTTGTTGTTGTTGTTTCTTTGATGGTGTTTTGTACAGATGGTTTCCATAGTTTCCGGCCAGGAAAAGAATAACAAATGGATTTGAATTTGTCAATAGAGTTGGAAAATGTAATGCGATTATGATAAACAAAAACACAAACGAAACAATAAGAAGAGTAATTTGTGGTCGATTAGTAATACAAATGAGTTATCGATGTATGGAACTATTGTTATCGACAACTATTTTGTTATAGAAAAACTGTTATCGAAAACTGTTTGCAAACAAAAATTTAAAAACTAATCTTTATAGAAAAAAATTGTTATCGTCACTTATTGTTACAGAACAGTAGTCATCGACAACTTTTTTGATAGAAAAATTGTTCTCGATTTTTTTTTATAGAAAATTTGTTATTGACCACATTTTTATTTCTAGAAAACTTGTTATCGACAACTGATCATACCAGAAATGTTGTTATCGATAACTTTTCATTTGAGAAAGGTTGTTATCGACAACTTTTCGTTATATAAAGGCTGTTATCGACAAGGTTCGTTATAGAAAATTTTGTTATCGATAACTTCTCTTAATACAGAAGTGGTTGCCTTTCAGGAAGGTCCCCTAGAATCACCCTTTCTTTCAGGAAGTTCCCATAGAAGCACCCTTTCTTTCAGAAAGGTTCCCTAGACGCACCCTTTCTTTCAGAAAGGTTCTCTAGAAGCACCCTTTCTTTCAGAAAGATTCTCTAGAAGCACCCTTTCTTTTAGAAAGGTTCTCTAGAAGCACCCTTTCTTTCAGAAAGGTTCTCTGGAAGCACCCTTTCTTTCAGAAAGGTTCTCTAGAAGCACCCTTTCTTTTAGAAAGGTTCTCTAGAAGCACCCTTTCTTTCAGAAAGGTTCTCTAGAAGCACCCTTTCTTTCAGAAAGGTTCTCTAGAAGCACCCTTTCTTTTAGAAAGGTTCTCTAGAAGCACCCTTTCTTTCAGAAAGGTTCTCTAGAAGCACCCTTTCTTTTAGAAAGGTTCTCTAGAAGCACCCTTTCTTTCAGAAAGGTTCTCTAGAATCACCCTTTCTTTTAGAAAGGTTCTCTAGAAGCACCCTTTCTTTTAGAAAGGTTCTTTAGAAGCACCCTTTATTTCAGAAAGGTTCTCTAGAAGCACCCTTTCTTTCAGAAAGGTTCTCTAGAAGCACCCTTTCTTTCAGAAAAATCTCAAGAAGCACACTTTCTTTCAAAAGGGTTCTCTAGAAGCGCCCTTTCACTACAAAAAGTTGTTATCGACAAACTCTCTTAATGGAAAGTTTTCTTGATATAGAAAGAAAAGTTTTTCTTTCAGAAATGTTCTCTAGAAGCACCCTTTCTTTCAGAAAGGTTCTCTGGAAGCACCCTTTCTTTCAGAAAGGTTCTCTGGAAGCACCCTTTCTTTCAGAAAGGTTCTCTGGAAGCACCCTTTCTTTCAGAAAGGTTCTCTGGAAGCACCCTTTCTTTCAGAAAGGTTCTCTGGAAGCACCCTTTCTTTCAGAAAGGTTCTTTAGAAGCACCCTTTCTTTCAGAAAGGTTCTTTAGAAGCACCCTTTCTTTCAGAAAGGTTCTTTAGAAGCAACCTTTCTTTCAGAAAGGTTCTTTAGAAGCAGCCATTCTTTCAGAAAGGTTCTCTAGAAGCACCCTTTCTTTCAGAAAGGTTCTCTAGAAGCACCCTTTCTTTCAGAAAGGTTCTCTAGAAGCACCCTTTCTTTCAGAAAGGTTCTCTAAAAGCACCCTTTCTTTCAGAAAGGTTCTTTAGAAGCACACTTTCTTTCAGAAAGGTTCTCTAGAAGCACCCTTTCTTTCAGAAAGGTTCTCTAGAAGCACCCTTCCTTTCAGAAAGGTTCTCTAGAAGCACCCTTCCTTTCAGAAAGGTTCTCTAGAAGCACCCTCTTTTTTCAAGAGAGGTTATGTAGTTGTCGACTACTTTTTTACAGAGAAAAACTGTCGATAAACATTTTTCTACATCAAAAATTTTCGCAAACGATTTCTCGATAAAGAAAATTTGTCGACAAAAACTGAAAGGCTGCCGATAATGACTGCTGTAAGGAGTTATCGATAAAAATTTTTGTGGAGAAAAGTTATCGATAACAATTTTTCCATAAACAAAAGTTGTCGATAACAACTTTATAGAAACAACTTTTATCGATAACATTTTTTTATAAAAAAGTTGTTATCGACAACTTTTTTCATAAAAAAAATTGTATCGACAACTTTTCTTCATAGAAAAATTGTTAACGGTAGCTTTTCCTTATAGACCAACTTTTATCGATAACATTTTGTTAAAAAAGTTGTTATCGACAACTTTTTTGCATAGAACAATTTTTATCAACAATTTTTTTCATAGAATAGTTGTTAGCGACAACTTTTTGTTATAGAACAACTTTTATTGATAACATTTTGTTATAAAAAAGTTGTTATCGACAACTTTTTTTCATAGAAAAATTTTTGTCGACAACTTTTCTTCATAGAAAAATTTTTATAGACAACTTTTCTTCATAGAAAAATTGTTAGCGACAACTTTTCGTTATAGAACAACTTTTATCGACTACATTTTGTTATAAAAAAGTTGTTATCGACAAGTTTTTTCATAGAAAAATTTTTATCGACAACTTTTCTTCATAAAAAACCGGTAAACGACAACTTTTCGTTATAAAACAACTTTTATCGATAACATTTTGTTATAAAAAAAGTTGTTATCGACAACTTTTTTTCATAGAAAAATTTTTATCGACAACTTTTGTTCATAGAAAAATTGTTAACGACAACTTTCCATTATAGAACAACTTTTATCGATAACATTTTGTTATAAAAAAGTTGTTATCGACAACTTTTTTTCATAGAAAAATTTTTATCGACAACTTTTCTTCATAGAAAAATTGTTAACGACATCTTTTCGTTATAGAACAACTTTTATCGATAACATTTTGTTATAAAAAAGTTATTAACGACAACTTTTTTTCATAGAAAAATTTTTATCGACAACTTTTCTTCATAGAAAAATTGTTAACGATAACTTTTCGTTATAGAACAACTTTTATCGATAACATTTTGTTATAAAAAAGTTGTTATCGACAACTTTTTTCCATAGAAAAAATTTTATCGGCAACTTTTCTTCATAGAAAAATTGTTAACGACAACTTTTCGTTATAGAACAATTTTTATCGATAACATTTTGTTATAAAAAAGTTGTTATCAATAACATTCATTATAAAAAAATTATCGATAATTTTTCGTAAAAGAAAAACTGTCATCGATAACATTTTTCTTTTGAAAAGTTGTTATCAATTGTTTTTCTCCTTAGAAAAGTTGTTATCGATAACTTTTCTCTCGAGAATAGTTGTAATCGACAACTTTTCTCTTAAAAAAAGTTACTATGGACAACTTTGTTTCAATGAAAACTGGGCAAATTGAACAAAAAAAAACTAGTGATGGTTTCAACTTTCGGCAAAAAAACAAATCTTACAACAATTGCGGTTTGCCAACGTAATCGTCAACAACAACAACAATAACATCAACACCACAATCATTAACATGTTCATCCTCATTATGATGTTTATTTGTTGGTGTTGACATAGTCGTCATCCAACCAACTTCATTATCATCGCCAACATCATCATTGTCTTCTTTAACAATTTTTAAGTTGACAAGTCAAGTAGTTACTCGTCTTACTCGTGTGTGTCTGTGTGCGCCGGTGGTCATTATTCATACCCGGCACGTAAATCGGGAATGTTGGTTTATTGCTGCAATTGACTTGGGCGATTTTGTGCGGCTGATACCGCAACCAAAAAGAGTGACTACAAATGCGTCGCCTGTTGTTGTTATTGTTGTCTGTTTCTTTGTTTTATAAGTGGTTATGTTGCGCCTGCGCAACAATTGTTTGCTTGAAGAAAGAAGAAAAAAAAAAAAACAGTTCGTAGAAATGAAATAATATTTGCTTTGTTTTTTAGTATGCAATGAAGCGTTTTAAGGCAACTGTTGAAGAAATAAAGACATTTTTTATTGCGAGTCTTTTTGTTTTAATTTTTTTCTTTTTGGGTTTATGGCCAGTATTTACTTAAGTTGTACATAATTGCACGTTGGTGGAAGTAACTTTTATTTGTTAAATATAGTTATGGGTGGAAGAAAAGAAAGGTGTGGTAACACCCAGTTTATGGAGTTAAGTAATTTTTAAGTAAATATTTAAAACATTTTTGAAAAACAATATTATTGCGGTAGGTCAGCAAAGGTTCCCACAAGAGAAACCGGTTGTTTGTTGGCTCTTCCGCATGGCGACGTCCACAATAAGAGGGCAATTTCTAAAAACCAAATTTCATTCATCACCTTTGTAAGCAATATTTCGTGGGTGATCACTACATGTGCTGCGTGGGAAAATGTTTGTTCGGACCACATATCCATTTGCTACAGGTTCCACCGTAGCTGCATGTTGTTTTGGCCAATCATCACTTAATCTCTAATGTAATGTGCAAATTTAATTATTCAAATTAATATTGTCAAACCCACCTACCTAAAATTCATGACATTTGACACCCTCAGGCCTAATTAGTAAATATGAAAAATTATCGCTTTCATTAAAGGTATTATGGGGATTAAGGTAATACAATTATGTGGTATTGGTGTTGTTGTTGTTATAGGCAACTGCATTTTATAATAAGTTAAACAAATTAAAAGTTTTCCTTAGGACACCTCACAAATGATAATAGAACAAAAGAAGGAAGTCTTTTATAATCCCATAATAAATTAAATAATTATTGAGAGAGAGAGAGAGAGAGGGCGTATAAGTGACGATATCAATCATACGCAACCATATCCCGAAATCAAAATAAGTAGAACTCCTTCTATGGAAGACCAAGGGGTCTTTTAAAGGAAAAAAATCCCAACCAAGGTTGGGCGAATTTTTTTTCTATAGCAAAAAAGTCCCAACCAAGGTTGAGCGATTTATTTTTCTATACAAAAAAATCCAAACCAAGGTTGGGCGAATTTGGGCCAACCAAGGTTGGGCCAATTTTTTTCTATAGAAAAAATTCACACAACCTCAGTTGTGATTTTTTTCTATAGAAAAAAATTCGCACAACCTCAGTTGTGATTTTTTCTATAGAAAAAAATTCGCACAACCTCAGTTGTGATTTTTTTCTATAGAAAAAAATTCGCACAACCTCAGTTGTGATTTTTTCTATAGAAAAAAATTCGCACAACCTCAGTTGTGATTTTTTTCTATAGAAAAAAATTCGCACAACCTCAGTTGTGATTTTTTTCTATAGAAAAAAATTCGCACAACATCAGTTGTGATTTTTTTCTATAGAAAAAAATTCGCACAACCTCAGTTGTGATTTTTTTCTATAGAAAAAAATTCGCACAACCTCAGTTGTGATTTTTTTCTATAGAAAAAAATTCGCACAACCTCAGTTGTGATTTTTTTCTATAGAAAAAAATTCGCACAACCTCAGTTGTGATTTTTTTCTATAGAAAAAAATTCGCACAACCTCAGTTGTGATTTTTTTCTATAGAAAAAAATTCGCACAACCTCAGTTGTGATTTTTTTCTATAGAAAAAAATTCGCACAACCTCAGTTGTGATTTTTTTCTATAGAAAAAAATTCGCACAACCTCAGTTGTGATTTTTTTCTATAGAAAAAAATTCGCACAACCTCAGTTGTGATTTTTTTCTATAGAAAAAAATTCGCACAACCTCAGTTGTGATTTTTTTCTATAGAAAAAAATTCGCACAACCTCAGTTGTGATTTTTTTCTATAGAAAAAAATTCGCACAACCTCAGTTGTGATTTTTTTCTATAGAAAAAAATTCGCACAACCTCAGTTGTGATTTTTTTCTATAGAAAAAAATTCGCACAACCTCAGTTGTGATTTTTTTCTATAGAAAAAAATTCGCACAACCTCAGTTGTGATTTTTTTCTATAGAAAAAAATTCGCACAACCTCAGTTGTGATTTTTTTCTATAGAAAAAAATTCGCACAACCTCAGTTGTGATTTTTTTCTATAGAAAAAAATTCGCACAACCTCAGTTGTGATTTTTTTCTATAGAAAAAAATTCGCACAACCTCAGTTGTGATTTTTTTCTATAGAAAAAAATGCGCACAACCTCAGTTGTGATTTTTTTCTATAGAAAAAAATTCACACAACCTCAGTTGTGATTTTTTTCTATAGAAAAAAATTCGCACAACCTCAGTTGTGATTTTTTTCTATAGAAAAAAATTCGCACAACCTCAGTTGTGATTTTTTTCTATAGAAAAAAATTCACACAACCTCAGTTGTGATTTTTTTCTATAGAAAAAAATTCACACAACCTCAGTTGTGATTTTTTTCTATAGAAAAAAATTCACACAACCTCAGTTGTGATTTTTTTCTATAGAAAAAAATTCACACAACCTCAGTTGTGATTTTTTTCTATAGAAAAAAATGCACACAACCTCAGTTGTGATTTTTTTTCTATAGAAAAAAATTCACACAACCTCAGTTGTGATTTTTTTTCTATAGAAAAAAATTCACACAACCTCAGTTGTGATTTTTTTCTATAGAAAGAAATTCACACAACCTCAGATGTGATTTTTTTTTCTATAGAAAAAAATTCACACAACCTCAGTTGCGATTTTTTCTATAGAAAAAAATTCGCACAACCCCGGTTGCGATTTTTTCTATAGAAAAAAATTCACACAACCTCAGTTGTGATTTTTTCCAATAGAAAAAAATTCACACAACCTCAGTTGTGATTTTTTTCCTATAGAAAAAAATTCACACAACCTCGGTTGTGATTTTTTTCTATAGAAAAAAATTCGCACAACCTCAGTTGTGATTTTTTTCTATAGAAAAAAATTCACACAACCTCAGTTGTGATTTTTTTCTATAAAAAAAAAAATCACACAACCTCAGTTATGATTTTTTTTCTATAGAAAAAAATTCGCACAACCTCAGTTGTAATTTTTTTCTATAGAAAAAAATTCGTACAACCCACGGTTGTACAACCTCAGTTGTGATTTTTTTCTATAGAAAAAAATTCGCACAACCTCAGTTGTGATTTTTTTCTATAGAAAAAAATTCGCACAACCTCAGTTGTGATTTTTTTCTATAGAAAAAAATTCGCACAACCTCAGTTGTGATTTTTTTTCTATAGAAAAAAATTCGCACAACCTCAGTTGTGATTTTTTTTCTATAGAAAAAAATTCGCACAACCTCAGTTGTGATTTTTTTCTATAGAAAAAAATTCGCACAACCTCAGTTGTGATTTTTTCTATAGAAAAAAATTCGCACAACCTCAGTTGTGATTTTTTTCTATAGAAAAAAATTCGCACAAACTCAGTTGTGATTTTTTTCTATAGAAAAAAATTCGCACAACCTCAGTTGTGATTTTTTTCTATAGAAAAAAATTCGCACAACCTCAGTTGTGATTTTTTTCTATAGAAAAAAATTCGCACAACCTCAGTTGTGATTTTTTTCTATAGAAAAAAATTCGCACAACCTCAGTTGTGATTTTTTTCTATAGAAAAAAATTCGCACAACCTCAGTTGTGATTTTTTTCTATAGAAAAAAATTCGCACAACCTCAGTTGTGATTTTTTTCTATAGAAAAAAATTCGCACAACCTCAGTTGTGATTTTTTTCTATAGAAAAAAATTCGCACAACCTCAGTTGTGATTTTTTTCTATAGAAAAAAATTCGCACAACCTCAGTTGTGATTTTTTTCTATAGAAAAAAATTCGCACAACCTCAGTTGTGATTTTTTTCTATAGAAAAAAATTCGCACAACCTCAGTTGTGATTTTTTTCTATAGAAAAAAATTCGCACAACCTCAGTTGTGATTTTTTTCTATAGAAAAAAATTCGCACAACCTCAGTTGTGATTTTTTTCTATAGAAAAAAATTCGCACAACCTCAGTTGTGATTTTTTTCTATAGAAAAAAATTCGCACAACCTCAGTTGTGATTTTTTTCTATAGAAAAAAATTCGCACAACCTCAGTTGTGATTTTTTTCTATAGAAAAAAATTCGCACAACCTCAGTTGTGATTTTTTTCTATAGAAAAAAATTCGCACAACCTCAGTTGTGATTTTTTTCTATAGAAAAAAATTCGCACAACCTCAGTTGTGATTTTTTTCTATAGAAAAAAATTCGCACAACCTCAGTTGTGATTTTTTTCTATAGAAAAAAATTCACACAACCTCAGTTGTGATTTTTTTCTATAGAAAAAAATTCGCACAACCTCAGTTGTGATTTTTTTCTATAGAAAAAAATTCGCACAACCTCAGTTGTGATTTTTTTCTATAGAAAAAAATTCGCACAACCTCAGTTGTGATTTTTTTCTATAGAAAAAAATTCGCACAACCTCAGTTGTGATTTTTTTCTATAGAAAAAAATTCGCACAACCTCAGTTGTGATTTTTTTCTATAGAAAAAAATTCGCACAACCTCAGTTGTGATTTTTTTCTATAGAAAAAAATTCACACAACCTCAGTTGTGATTTTTTTATTAAGAAAAAAATTCGCCCTACTTTGGTTGGGATTTTTTTGCTATAGAAAAAAATTCGCCCAACCTTGGTTGGGATTTTTTTCTATAGAAAAAAAATCGCCCAACCTTGGTTGGGATTTTTTTCTATAGAAAAAAAAATCGCCCAACCTTGGTTGGGATTTTTTTCTATAGAAAAAAAAAAATCGCCCAACCTTGGTTGGGATTTTTTTCTATAGAAAAAAAAATCGCCCAACCTTGGTTGGGATTTTTTTCTATAGAAAAAAAATCGCCCAACCTTGGTTGGGATTTTTTTCTACAGAAAAAAATTCGCAAAACCTCAGTTGTGATTTTTTTCTATAGAAAAAAATTCGCACAACCTCAGTTGTGATTTTTTTCTATAGAAAAAAATTCGCACAACCTCAGTAGTAATTTTTTTCTATAGAAAAAAATTCACACAACCTCAGTTGTGATTTTTTTCTATAGAAAAAAATTCAAACAACCTCAGTTGTGATTTTTTTCTATAGAAAAAAATTCACACAACCTCAGTTGTGATTTTTTTATTAAGAAAAAAATTCGCCCTACCTTGGTTGGGATTTTTTTGCAATAGAAAAAAATTCGCCCAACCTTGGTTGGGATTTTTTTTCTATAGAAAAAAAATCGCCCAACCTTGGTTGGGATTTTTTTCTATAGAAAAAAAAATCGCCCAACCTTGGTTTTTCTATAGAAAAAAATCACAACCCTTGGTTGTGCGATTTTTTTTCTATAGAAAAAAATCACAACCCTTGGTTGTGCGAATTTTTTTCCATAAGAAAAAATCACAACCCTTGGTTGTGCGAATTTTTTTCTATAGAAAAAAATCACAACCTGGGGTTGTGCGAATTTTTTCCTATAGAAAAAAGAAAAATATGTCACCTCTACCTCCTTATCATCATCCATCCTCCCACCTCTTACCTTCTTCTTTCCAAATTGCGAATTATTATCCATCGAATGATGATGAAATGAATTGCCTTCACCACTTGAGGCAATGTGATAAGGCGATAGCTGAGGATAAACCAAATTTTGTAGTTGTTGCTGCTTTTGATGCAGCTGCAATTTAGTTAGACTTTTTTGTAAAGCGATTTTTTGGCCAAAATTACTTTCCATTGAGTTGTGGTTGTGATGACGATGCTGAGGATGATGATGTGGAGAAGGAGTTGCAAATTGATGCAGCTGTTGCGGATCATGTAATTTATAATTAAGAAGACCACTTGTGTGTGCATGATGGTCATTGTGCTGTTGCTGATGATGTTGGCTTAAACCATTGGCCATCAATGGTGATTCCAGGCTTGCAGATGAATGTAGTCCTCCGCCGTGTTGTATTACCTGCTGAAAATGTTGCTGATGATGGCATAGAACTCCGGTATTGTTGCTGCTGCCAATTGTGTCACACTGACACAGTGATGCTGGGTGTTTTGTTGTTCCGGTTGTTCGTATGTGCGGCATGTGTGGTTGGGGCGGTGGTGTGGGTATATCCAGGGGCACTAAATAGGTTTTCTGTTGCTGCAGTTGTTGTGGTCCACTAACAATTCCATCATCATCCATTTCCATTTCACTGCCATCATCCAAAAGGAATGTTGATGAGGCCGACATGCTGTTGTTGTTACTGTGGCGTTGGTGTTGATGATGATGGTTGTGGAGGTGGTTGAGGTGCTGCTGTTGATGGTCGTTAGTAAAACGACTCTCATACGAGTCGTTTGAATAAATGTTATGATGTAATGAATTTCTAGAGCCTAATGTATTTGTCTCCATGGAGGAGGATTTATCAAAGAGACCCAAGACCGAACCACCACCGACACCACCACCACCACTTATGGCTGCAATTGAGGTTTTATGCAAAGCCATTGAGGAGCCACCCGTTTCATTGGCAATTCTATTAGATGAATTAATTCTGATTTGTTTAAGAGCAGCAGCATGTGAAGCCTGTTTTTGCTGCAGTCTTTGGCCAAAGGCTTGCTGATTGGCCTCGCATCTTAATACGGTACCCTGTTTTTCACTAAACAAATTACAGTGTCTACCTTCGGTTAGGACAGAGTCACTGTCAAATGAAGTACCAGCACTAATGTGGCCAGCATTGTGACCACCACCATTGTGACTCCCTACTCCAATTCCTTCTCCTCCATTTTCCCGCATTTGAAAATTGTCTTCTTCGTCTTCAGGATTATTTTTATATCCGGGCAAATGATTGTTGATATTTTCATCTTCACTGCTGGCATTGTTCGGATTACTGCTGCTGCTCATAATCTCCCGTACACTGCTATCTCTGCCGCTATCACGACCACTGTCTTGACTGCTGGAATAGCCTGCTATCCTCGTGGCTCGAGACAAATTATGTTGATGATGTTGTTTCGTATTGTTGGCGCTGTTGTTGTTCAAATATTTACCATATTTGGCTAAGATTTTATTAGGGCCATAATCGAAATGACTTAACTGTGGCACGGTAGGTAGGCAGGCAGCCAGGGTGTAAAGATTGTTAATAAGAAAGCAGTTATATTTTTTTGTTTAGATAATCATGGACATAAAAATCAGGAACATAATCGAGGTAATAATTTCATCAAATATTCAGGATATTTTTAGGGGGGATTTGGGAGAGAATATTTTTTGTTGAAGGGAAATGTAAAGCAGAACTAGATATGGTAAAATTGAACAAAAATATTCGGTCTAGAAAATTTAATATTCGATTGAAACTAACTGAAAAAAAGTGCAGCAACTACAAATCAGGCAGGACATGCGAATTAAATACTTTAAAGAGGATATAAAAAAGCATTTATAATGAACTCCAAAACAACCAAAAAATGTTTTTTAAAATGACATGGGAATCAATAAACAAGAGGGTAATTATTTTTTTAATATTTTTGCATCAAAAATCTTTAAAAACAACCTCTTCTATGAGGAAAGTAGGTAGATAATTACGGTACAGGCAAAAACTAATAAAAAAAATCCTAAAACGACCGCTAGAGGTAGATTTAGTCATATTATCCTAGACACCAACCATCGATACTCTGCTTGCTATGCATATTCAAGCACGACACCTAAAACTATGCTACAAAAATCCAAATGCTTGATAGAGATTTTAAAGTTGGAGTAACAGCACACAAAGCGTAGATTTGTAAAGAATATTTTTAAAGGAAAAATATACAAAATAGACGTGAGTTTTTAAAGAAAATTTTCAAGAAAAATATTCCAAATAAAGGCCGTTTTTGAAAATAAAAATAATTTAAGAAAATAGTTGAAAAAACGTGTTTTTTTTTAAAGAAATCATTTGAAGAAAATTTTGCAAATAAACGTGAATTTTTTTAAGAAAAAATTCCAAGAAAAATTTTTCAAATAAATGCGATTTTTTAAAGAAAATAATTCAAAATAAACATGGATTTTTTAAAGAAAAAATGTCAAGAATATTATTTCAAATAAACGTGATTTTTTTAATAAAAAATCAAGAAAAACACCAAATAAAGCTGGATTTTTTTTAAAGAAAAAATTTCAAAAAAATAATTCCGAATAAACGTGCATTTTTTTTAATAAAAATTTCAAGAAAAAATCCAAATAAACGTGGATTGTTTAATAAAAAAATTCAAGAAAAAAAAAACAAAATAAAGGTGAATTTTTTTAAGAAAAAATTTATGGGAAATAGTTCCAAATAACCGTGAAATTTTTAATAAAAATATTCAAGAAAAAAATCCAAATAAATGTGGATTTTTTTTTAAAAATATTTTCAAACAGAAACAACCCATAAACCCTGGATTTTTTAAAAAAATATTTTCAAACAAAAACAACGAATAGACCGTGGATTTTTAAGGAATATTTTTCAAGGGTCATTAAACGACAAAACGTGGATTTTTTAAAGAATTTTTTCAACGATCCCAAGGCCACAAAACGAGGATTTTTTAAAAAATTTTTTCAACGATCCAAAGACCACAGAGCGCGGATTTTTTAAAGAATTTTTTTTAAGTATCCCAAGACCATAATACGTGGGACATTAGACCACAAAACGTGGATTTTATAATGAATATTTTTTCTACAGAGCATTTTTGTAGACCAGTTCTAAATGAAAAGGTGCTTCTAAAGACCCGTTCTGAAAGAAAGGCTGCTTCTATAGACCCGTTCTGAAAGAAAGGGTCTTTCTATAGACCCGTTCGAAAAGAGTGGGTTTTTCTATAGACAATGTCTGAAAGAAAGGGTGCTTCTATATACCCTTTCTGAAAGAAAGGGTGCTTCTATATACCCTTTCTGAAAGAAAGGGTGCTTCTATATACCCTTTCTGAAAGAAAGGGTGCTTCTATTTACCCTTTCTGAAAGAAAGGGTGCTTCTATATACCCTTTCTGAAAGAAAGGGTGCTTCTATATACCCTTTCTGAAAGAAAGGGTGCTTCTATATACCCTTTCTGAAAGAAAGGGTGCTTCTATATACCCTTTCTGAAAGAAAGGGTGCTTCTATATACCCTTTCTGAAAGAAAGGGTGCTTCTATATACCCTTTCTGAAAGAAAGGAGGCTTCTATATACCCTTTCTGAAAGAAAGGGGGCTTCTATATACCCTTTCTGAAAGAAAGGAGGCTTCTATATACCCTTTCTGAAATAAAGGGTGCTTCTATAGACCCTTTCTGAATGAAAGGGTGCTTCTATAGACCCTTTCTGAATGAAAGGGTGCTTCTATAGACCCTTTCTGAAAGAAAGGGTGCTTCTATAGACTCTTTCTGAAAGAAAGGGTGCTTCTATAGACCCTTTCTTAAAGAAATAGTGCTTTTATAGACTCTTTCTGAAATAAAGGGTGCTTCTATTGACTCTTTCTTAAAGAAAGGGTGCTTCTATAGACCCTTTCTTAAAGAAAGGGTGCTTCTATAGACTCTTTCTGAAATAAAGGGTGCTTCTATAGACTCTTTCTAAAATAAAGGGTGCTTCTATAGACTCTTTCTGAAAGAAAGGGTGCTTCTATAGACCCTCTCTTAAAGAAAGGGTGCTTCTATATACCCTTTCTGAATGAAAGGGTACTTCTATATACCCTTTCTGAAAGAAAGGGTGCTTCTATATACCCTTTCTGAATGAAAGGGTGCTTCTATAGACCCTTTCTGAATGAAAGGGTGCTTCTATAGACCCTTTCTGAAAGAAAGGGTGCTTCTATTGACTCTTTCTGAAAGAAAGGGTGCTTCTATAGACTCTTTCTAAAATAAAGGGTGCTTCTATAGACTCTTTCTAAAATAAAGGGTGCTTCTATAGACTCTTTCTGAAAGAAAGGGTGCTTCTATAGACCCTCTCTTAAAGAAAGGGTGCTTATATAGACTCTTTCTGAAATAAAGGGTGCTTCTATTGACTCTTTTTTAAAGAAAGGGTGCTTCTATAGACTCTTTCTGAAAGAAAGGGTGCTTCTATAGACCCTTTCTTAAAGAAAGGGTGCTTCTATAGACTCTTTCTGAAAGAAAGGGTGCTTCTATTTACCCTTTCTGAAAGAAAGGGTGCTTCTATATACCCTTTCTGAAAGAAAGGGTGCTTCTATATACCCTTTCTGAAAGAAAGGGTGCTTCTATTTACCCTTTCTGAAATAAAGGGTGCTTCTATTGACTCTTTCTGAAAGAAAGGGTGCTTCTATATACCCTTTCTGAAAGAAAGGGTGCTTCTATATACCCTTTCTGAAAGAAAGGGTGCTTCTATATACCCTTTCTGAAAGAAAGGGTGCTTCTATTTACCCTTTCTGAAAGAAAGGGTGCTTCTATATACCCTTTCTGAAAGAAAGGGTGCTTCTATATACCCTTTCTGAAAGAAAGGGTGCTTCTATATACCCTTTCTGAAAGAAAGGGTGCTTCTATATACCCTTTCTGAAAGAAAGGGTGCTTCTATATACCCTTTCTGAAAGAAAGGGTGCTTCTATATACCCTTTCTGAAAGAAAGGAGGCTTCTATATACCCTTTCTGAAAGAAAGGGGGCTTCTATATACCCTTTCTGAAAGAAAGGAGGCTTCTATATACCCTTTCTGAATGAAAGGGTGCTTCTATAGACCCTTTCTGAATGAAAGGGTGCTTCTATAGACCCTTTCTGAATGAAAGGGTGCTTCTATAGACCCTTTCTGAAAGAAAGGGTGCTTCTATAGACTCTTTCTGAAAGAAAGGGTGCTTCTATAGACCCTTTCTTAAAGAAATAGTGCTTTTATAGACTCTTTCTGAAATAAAGGGTGCTTCTATTGACTCTTTCTTAAAGAAAGGGTGCTTCTATAGACCCTTTCTTAAAGAAAGGGTGCTTCTATAGACTCTTTCTGAAATAAAGGGTGCTTCTATAGACTCTTTCTAAAATAAAGGGTGCTTCTATAGACTCTTTCTAAAATAAAGGGTGCTTCTATAGACTCTTTCTGAAAGAAAGGGTGCTTCTATAGACCCTCTCTTAAAGAAAGGGTGCTTCTATATACCCTTTCTGAATGAAAGGGTACTTCTATATACCCTTTCTGAAAGAAAGGGTGCTTCTATATACCCTTTCTGAATGAAAGGGTGCTTCTATAGACCCTTTCTGAATGAAAGGGTGCTTCTATAGACCCTTTCTGAAAGAAAGGGTGCTTCTATTGACTCTTTCTGAAAGAAAGGGTGCTTCTATAGACTCTTTCTAAAATAAAGGGTGCTTCTATAGACTCTTTCTAAAATAAAGGGTGCTTCTATAGACTCTTTCTGAAAGAAAGGGTGCTTCTATAGACCCTCTCTTAAAGAAAGGGTGCTTCTATAGACTCTTTCTGAAATAAAGGGTGCTTCTATTGACTCTTTCTGAAATAAAGGGTGCTTCTATTGACTCTTTTTTAAAGAAAGGGTGCTTCTATAGACTCTTTCTGAAAGAAAGGGTGCTTCTATAGACCCTTTCTTAAAGAAAGGGTGCTTCTATAGACTCTTTCTGAAATAAAGGGTTCTTCTATTGACTATTTCTTAAAGAAAAGGTGCTTCTATTGACTATTTCTTAAAGAAAAGGTGCTTCTATATACCTTTTCTGAAAGAAAGGGTGCTTCTATATACCCTTTCTGAAAGAAATTGTGCTTCTATATACCCTTTCTGAAAGAAAGGGTGCTTCTATATACCCTTTCTGAAAGAAAGGGTGCTTCTATAGACCCGTTCTGAAAGAAAGGATGCTACTATAGACTCTTTCTGAAAGAAAGGGTGCTTCTATAGACTCTTTCTGAAAGAAAGGGTGCTTCTATATAGCCTTTCTGAAAGAAAGGGTGCTTCTATAGACTCTTTCTGAAAGAAAGGGTGCTTCTATATACCCTTTCTGAAAGAAAGGGTGCTTCTATAGACTCTTTCTGAAAGAAAGGGTGCTTCTATTGACTCTTTCTAAAATAAAGGGTGCTTCTATAGACTCTTTCTGAAAGAAAGGGTGCTTCTATAGACCCTCTCTTAAAGAAAGGGTGCTTCTATAGACTCTTTCTGAAAGAAAGGGTGCTTCTATATACCCTTTCTGAAAGAAATTGTGCTTCTATATACCCTTTCTGAAAGAAAGGGTGCTTCTATATACCCTTTCTGAAAGAAAGGGTGCTTCTATAGACCCGTTCTGAAAGAAAGGATGCTACTATAGACTCTTTCTGAAAGAAAGGGTGCTTCTATAGACTCTTTCAGAAAGAAAGGGTGCTTCTATAGACTCTTTCAGAAAGAAAGGGTGCTTCTATTGACTCTTTCAGAAAGAAAGGGTGCTTCTATATACCCTTTCTGAAAGAAAGGGTGCTTCTATATTCCCTTTCTGAAAGAAAGGGTGCTTCTATTGACTCTTTCAGAAAGAAAGGGTGCTTCTATTGACTCTTTCAGAAAGAAAGGGTGCTTCTATATACCCTTTCTGAAAGAAAGGGTGCTTCTATTGACTCTTTCAGAAAGAAAGGGTGCTTCTATTGACTCTTTCAGAAAGAAAGGGTGCTTCTATATACCCTTTCTGAAAGAAAGGGTGCTTCTATAGACCCTTTCTGAAAGAAAGGGTGCTTCTATAGACTCTTTCTGAAAGAAAGGGTGCTTCTATATACCCTTTCTGAAAGAAAGGGTGCTTCTATTGACTCTTTCTTAAAGAAAGGTTGCTTCTATATACCCTTTCTGAAAGAAAGGGTGCTTCTATAGACTCTTTCTAAAATAAAGGGTGCTTCTATAGACTCTTTCTGAAAGAAAGGGTGCTTCTATAGACCCGTTCTGAAAGAAAGGATGCTACTATAGACTCTTTCTGAAAGAAAGGGTGCTTCTATAGACTCTTTCTGAAAGAAAGGGTGCTTCTATATACTCTTTCTGAAAGAAAGGGTGCTTCTATAGACTCTTTCTGAAAGAAAGGGTGCTTCTATAGACTCTTTCTGAAAGAAAGGGTGCTTCTATTGACTCTTTCTTAAAGAAAGGTTGCTTCTATATACCCTTTCTGAAAGAAAGGGTGCTTCTATATACCCTTTCTGAAAGAAAGGGTGCTTCTATATACCCTTTCTGAAAGAAAGGGTGCTTCTATAGACCCGTTCTGAAAGAAAGGATGCTACTATAGACTCTTTCTGAAAGAAAGGGTGCTTCTATAGACTCTTTCTGAAAGAAAGGGTGCTTCTATATACCCTTTCTGAAAGAAAGGGTGCTTCTATAGACTCTTTCTGAAAGAAAGGGTGCTTCTATATACCCTTTCTGAAAGAAATTGTGCTTCTATATACCCTTTCTGAAAGAAAGGGTGCTTCTATAGACCCGTTCTGAAAGAAAGGATGCTACTATAGACTCTTTCTGAAAGAAAGGGTGCTTCTATATACCTTTTCTGAAAGAAAGGGTGCTTCTATATACCCTTTCTGAAAGAAAGGGTGCTTCTATATACCCTTTCTGAAAGAAAGGGTGCTTCTATATACCTTTTCTGAAAGAAAGGGTGCTTCTATATACCCTTTCTGAAAGAAAGGGTGCTTCTATATACCCTTTCTGAAAGAAAGGGTGCTTCTATATACCCTTTCTGAAAGAAAGGGTGCTTCTATATACCCTTTCTGAAAGAAAGGGTGCTTCTATATACCCTTTCTGAAAGAAAGGGTGCGTCTATATACCCTTTCTAAAAGAAAGGGTGCTTCTATATACCCTTTCTGAAAGAAAGGGTGCTTCTATATACCCTTTCTGAAAGAAAGGGTGCGTCTATATACCCTTTCTGAAAGAAAGGGTGCTTCTATATACCCTTTCTGAAAGAAAGGGTGCTTCTATATACCCTTTCTGAAAGAAAGGGTGCGTCTATATACCCTTTCTAAAAGAAAGGGTGCTTCTATATACCCTTTCTAAAAGAAAGGGTGCTTCTATATACCCTTTCTCAAAGAAAGGGTGCTTCTATATATCATTTCTGAAAGAAAGGGTGCTTCTATATATCATTTCTGAAAGAAAGGGTGCTTCTATATACCCTTTCTGAAAGAAAGGGTGCTTCTATATACCCTTTCTGAAAGAAAGGGTGCGTCTATATACCCTTTCTGAAAGAAAGGGTGCTTCTATATAACCTTTCTGAAAGAAAGGGTGCTTCTATATATCCTTTCTGAAAGAAAGGGTGCTTCTATATATCCTTTCTGAAAGAAAGGGTGCTTCTATATATCCTTTCTGAAAGAAAGGGTGCTTCTATATACCGTTTCTTAAAGAAAGGGTGCTTCTATATACCCTTTCTGAAAGAAAGGGTGCTTCTATATACCCCTTCTGAAAGAAACGGTGCTTCTGTATACCCTTTCTGAAAGAAACGGTGCTTCTATATACCCTTTCTGAAAGAAACGGTGCTTCTATATACCCTTTCTGAAAGAAAGCGTGCTTCTATATACCCTTTCTGAAAGAAAGCGTGCTTCTATATACCCTTTCTGAAAGAAAGGGTGCTTCTATATACCCTTTCTGAAAGAAAGGGTGCTTCTATATACCCCTTCTGAAAGAAAGGGTGCTTCTATATACCCTTTCTGAAAGAAAGGATGCTTCTATATACCCTTTCTGAAAGAAAGGGTGCTTCTATATACCCTTTCTGAAAGAAAGGGTGCTTCTATATACCCTTTCTGAAAGAAAGGGTGCTTCTATATACCCTTTCTGAAAGAAAGGGTGCTTCTATATACCCTTTCTGAAAGAAAGGGTGCTTCTATATACCCTTTCTAAAAGAAAGGGTGCTTCTATATACCCTTTCTGAAAGAAAGGGTGCTTCTATATACCCTTTCTGAAAGAAAGGGTGCTTCTATATACCCTTTCTAAAAGAAAGGGTGCTTCTATATACCCTTTCTGAAAGAAAGGGTGCGTCTATATACCCTTTCTAAAAGAAAGGGTGCTTCTATATACCCTTTCTGAAAGAAAGGGTGCTTCTATATACCCTTTCTGAAAGAAAGGGTGCTTCTATATACCCTTTCTGAAAGAAAGGATGCTTCTATATACCCTTTCTGAAAGAAAGGGTGCTTCTATATACCCTTTCTGAAAGAAAGGGTGCTTCTATATACCCTTTCTGAAAGAAAGGGTGCTTCTATATACCCTTTCTGAAAGAAAGGGTGCTTCTATATACCCTTTCTGAAAGAAAGGGTGCTTCTATAGACTCTTTCTGAAAGAAAGGGTGCTTCTATATACCCTTTCTGAAAGAAAGGGTGCTTCTATATACCCTTTCTGAAAGAAAGGGTGCATCTATAGACTCTTTCTGAAAGAAAGGGTGCTTCTATATACCCTTTCTGAAAGAAAGGGTGCTTCTATAGACTCTTTCTGAAAGAAAGGGTGCTTCTATTGACTCTTTCTTAAAGAAAGGTTGCTTCTATATACCCTTTCTGAAAGAAAGGGTGCTTCTATAGACCCGCTCTGAAAGAAAGGATGCTACTATAGACTCTTTCTGAAAGAAAGGGTGCTTCTATAGACTCTTTCTGAAAGAAAGGGTGCTTCTATATACCCTTTCTGAAAGAAAGGGTGCTTCTATAGACTCTTTCTGAAAGAAAGGGTGCTTCTATATACCCATTCTGAAAGAAATTGTGCTTCTATATACCCTTTCTGAAAGAAAGGGTGCTTCTATAGACCCGTTCTGAAAGAAAGGATGCTACTATAGACTCTTTCTGAAAGAAAGGGTGCTTCTATATACCCTTTCTGAAAGAAAGGGTGCTTCTATATACCCTTTCTGACAGAAAGGGTGCTTCTATATACCCTTTCTGAAAGAAACGGTGCTTCTATATACCCTTTCTGAAAGAAAGGGTGCTTCTATATACCCTTTCTGAAAGAAAGGGTGCTTCTATATACCCTTTCTGAAAGAAAGGGTGCTTCTATATACCCTTTCTGAAAGAAAGGGTGCTTCTATATACCCTTTCTGAAAGAAAGGGTGCTTCTATATACCCTTTCTGAAAGAAAGGGTGCTTCTATATACCCTTTCTGAAAGAAAGGGTGCTTCTATATACCCTTTCTGAAAGAAAGGGTGCTTCTATATACCCTTTCTGAAAGAAAGGGTGCTTCTATATACCCTTTCTGAAAGAAAGGGTGCTTCTATATACCCTTTCTGAAAGAAAGGGTGCTTCTATATACCCTTTCTGAAAGAAAGGGTGCTTCTATATACCCTTTCTGAAAGAAAGGGTGCTTCTATATACCCTTTCTGAAAGAAAGGGTGCTTCTATATACCCTTTCTGAAAGAAAGGGTGCTTCTATATACCCTTTCTGAAAGAAAGGGTGCTTCTATATACCCTTTCTGAAAGAAAGGGTGCTTCTATATACCCTTTCTGAAAGAAAGGGTGCTTCTATATACCCTTTCTGAAAGAAAGGGTGCTTCTATATACCCTTTCTGAAAGAAAGGGTGCTTCTATATACCCTTCTGAAAGAAAGGGTGCTTCTATATACCCTTTCTGAAAGAAAGGGTGCTTCTATATACCCTTTCTGAAAGAAAGGGTGCTTCTATATACCCTTTCTGAAAGAAAGGGTGCTTCTATATACCCTTTCTGAAAGAAAGGGTGCTTCTATATACCCTTTCTGAAAGAAAGGGTGCTTCTATATACCCTTTCTGAAAGAAAGGGTGCTTCTATATACCCTTTCTGAAAGAAAGGGTGCTTCTATATACCCTTTCTGAAAGAAAGGGTGCTTCTATATACCCTTTCTGAAAGAAAGGGTGCTTCTATATACCCTTTCTGAAAGAAAGGGTGCTTCTATATACCCTTTCTGAAAGAAAGGGTGCTTCTATATACCCTTTCTGAAAGAAAGGGTGCTTCTATATACCCTTTCTGAAAGAAAGGGTGCTTCTATATACCCTTTCTGAAAGAAAGGGTGCTTCTATATACCCTTTCTGAAAGAAAGGGTGCTTCTATATACCCTTTCTGAAAGAAAGGGTGCTTCTATATACCCTTTCTGAAAGAAAGGGTGCTTCTATATACCCTTTCTGAAAGAAAGGGTGCTTCTATATACCCTTTCTGAAAGAAAGGGTGCTTCTATATACCCTTTCTGAAAGAAAGGGTGCTTCTACAGACCCTTTCTGAAAAAAAGGGTGCTTCTATATACCCCTTCTGAAAGAAACGGTGCTTCTGTATACCCTTTCTGAAAGAAACGGTGCTTCTATATACCCTTTCTGAAAGAAAGGGTGCTTCTATATACCCTTTCTGAAAGAAAGGTTGCTTCTATATACCCTTTCTGAAAGAAATGCTGCTTCTATATACCCTTTCTGAAAGAAATGCTGCTTCTATATACCCTTTCTGAAAGAAAGGCTGCTTCTATATACCGTTTCTGAAAGAAAGCGTGCTTCTATATACCCTTTCTGAAAGAAAGGGTGCTTCTATATTCCCGTTTCTAAAAGAAAGGGTGCTTCTATATACCCTTTCTGAAAGAAAGGGTGCTTCTATATACCCTTTCTGAAAGAAAGGGTGCTTCTATATACCCTTTCTGAAAGAAAGGGTGCTTCTATATACCCTTTCTGAAAGAAAGGGTGCTTCTACAGACCCTTTCTGAAAAAAAGGGTGCTTCTATATACCCCTTCTGAAAGAAACGGTGCTTCTGTATACCCTTTCTGAAAGAAACGGTGCTTCTATATACCCTTTCTGATAGAAAGGGTGCTTCTATATACCCTTTCTGAAAGAAAGGTTGCTTCTATATACCCTTTCTGAAAGAAATGCTGCTTCTATATACCCTTTCTGAAAGAAATGCTGCTTCTATATACCCTTTCTGAAAGAAAGGGTGCTTCTATATACCCTTTCTGAAAGAAAGGGTGCTTCTTTATACCCTTTCTGAAAGAAAGGGTGCTTCTCTATATCCTTTCTGAAAGAAAGGGTGCTTCTATAGACCCTTTCTGAATGAAAGGGTGCTTCTATATACCCTTTCTGAATGAAAGGGTGCTTCTATAGAACCTTTCTGAATAAAAGGGTGCTTCTATAGACCCTTTCTGAATGAAAGGGTGCTTCTATAGACACTTTCTGAATGAAAGGGTGCTTCTATATACCCTTTCTGAAACAAAGGGTGCTTCTATATACCCTTTCTGAAACAAAGGGTGCTTCTATATACCCTTTCTGAAACAAAGGGTGCTTCTATATACCCTTTCTGAAACAAAGGGTGCTTCTATATACCCTTTCTGAAACAAAGGGTGCTTCTATATACCCTTTCTGAAACAAAGGGTGCTTCTATATACCCTTTCTGAAACAAAGGGTGCTTCTATATACCCTTTCTGAAACAAAGGGTGCTTCTATATACCCTTTCTGAAACAAAGGGTGCTTCTATATACCCTTTCTGAAACAAAGGGTGCTTCTATATACCCTTTCTGAAACAAAGGGTGCTTCTATATACCCTTTCTGAAACAAAGGGTGCTTCTATATACCCTTTCTGAAACAAAGGGTGCTTCTATATACCCTTTCTGAAACAAAGGGTGCTTCTGTATACCCTTTCTGAAACAAAGGGTGCTTCTATATACCCTTTCTGAAACAAAGGGTGCTTCTATATACCCTTTCTGAAACAAAGGGTGCTTCTATATACCCTTTCTGAAACAAAGGGTGCTTCTATATACCCTTTCTGAAACAAAGGGTGCTTCTATATACCCTTTCTGAAACAAAGGGTGCTTCTATATACCCTTTCTGAAACAAAGGGTGCTTCTATATACCCTTTCTGAAACAAAGGGTGCTTCTATATACCCTTTCTGAAACAAAGGGTGCTTCTATATACCCTTTCTGAAACAAAGGGTGCTTCTATATACCCTTTCTGAAACAAAGGGTGCTTCTATATACCCTTTCTGAAACAAAGGGTGCTTCTATATACCCTTTCTGAAACAAAGGGTGCTTCTATATACCCTTAATGAAAGAAAGGGTGCTTCTATATACCCTTTCTGAAAGAAAGGGTGCTTCTATATACCCTTTCTGAAAGAAAGGGTGCTTCTATATACCCTTTCTGAAAGAAAGGGTGCTTCTATATACCCTGTCTGAAAGAAAGGGTGCTTCTATATACCCTTTCTGAAAGAAAGGGTGCTTCTATATACCCTTTCTGAAAGAAAGGGTGCTTCTATATACCCTTTCTGAAAGAAAGGGTGCTTCTATATACCCTTTCTGAAAGAAAGGGTGCTTCTATATGCCTTTAATGAAAGAAAGGGTGCTTCTATATACCCTTTCTGAAAGAAAGGGTGCTTCTATATACCCTTTCTGAAAGAAATACGCTTCTATATACCCTTTCTGAAAGAAAGGGTGCTTCTATATACCCTTTCTGAAAGAAATACGCTTCTATATACCCTTTCTGAAAGAAAGGGTGCTTCTATATACCCTTTCTGAAAGAAAGGGTGCTTCTATATACCCTTTCTGAAAGAAAGGGTGCTTCTATATACCCTTTCTGAAAGAAAGGGTGCTTCTATATACCCTTTCTGAAAGAAAGGGTGCTTCTATATACCCTGTCTGAAAGAAAGGGTGCTTCTATATACCCTTTCTGAAAGAAAGGGTGCTTCTATATACCCTTTCTGAAAGAAAGGGTGCTTCTATATACCCTTTCTGAAAGAAAGGGTGCTTCTATATACCCTTTCTGAAAGAAAGGGTGCTTCTATATGCCTTTAATGAAAGAAAGGGTGCTTCTATATACCCTTTCTGAAAGAAAGGGTGCTTCTATATACCCTTTCTGAAAGAAATACGCTTCTATATACCCTTTCTGAAAGAAATACGCTTCTATATACCCTTTCTGAAAGAAATACGCTTCTATATACCCTTTCTGAAAGAAAGGGTGCTTCTATATACCCTTTCTGAAAGAAATACGCTTCTATATACCCTTTCTGAAAGAAAGGGTGCTTCTATATACCCTTTCTGAAAGAAAGGGTGCTTCTATATACCCTTTCTGAAAGAAAGGGTGCTTCTATATACCCTTTCTGAAAGAAAGGGTGCTTCTATATACCCTTTCTGAAAGAAAGGGTGCTTCTATATACCCTTTCTGAAAGAAAGGGTGCTTCTATATACCCTTTCTGAAAGAAAGGGTGCTTCTATATACCCTTTCTGAAAGAAAGGGTGCTTCTATATACCCTTTCTGAAAGAAAGGGTGCTTCTATATACCCTTTCTGAAAGAAAGGGTGCTTCTATATACCCTTTCTGAAAGAAAGGGTGCTTCTATATACCCTTTCTGAAAGAAAGGGTGCTTCTATATACCCTTTCTGAAAGAAAGGGTGCTTCTATATACCCTTTCTGAAAGAAAGGGTGCTTCTATATACCCTTTCTGAAAGAAAGGGTGCTTCTATATACCCTTTCTGAAAGAAAGGGTGCTTCTATATACCCTTTCTGAAAGAAAGGGTGCTTCTATATACCCTTTCTGAAAGAAAGGGTGCTTCTATATACCCTTTCTGAAAGAAAGGGTGCTTCTATATACCCTTTCTGAAAGAAAGGGTGCTTCTATATACCCTTTCTGAAAGAAAGGGTGCTTCTATATGCCTTTAATGAAAGAAAGGGTGCTTCTATATGCCTTTAATGAAAGAAAGGGTGCTTCTATATACCCTTTCTGAAAGAAAGGGTGCTTCTATATACCCTTTCTGAAAGAAAGGGTGCTTCTATAGACCCTTTCTGAATGAAAGGGTGCTTCTATAGACCCTTTCTGAATGAAAGGGTGCTTCTATAGACCCTTTCTGAATGAAAGGGTGCTTCTATAGACCCTTTCTGAATGAAAGGGTGCTTCTATAGACCCTTTCTGAATGAAAGGGTGCTTCTATAGACCCTTTCTGAAAGAAAGGGTGCTTCTATAGACCCTTTCTGAAAGAAAGGGTGCTTCTATAGACCCTTTCTGAAAGAAAGGGTGCTTCTATAGACCCTTTCTGAAAGAAAGGGTGCTTCTATAGACCCTTTCTGAAAGAAAGGGTGCTTCTATAGACCCTTTCTGAAAGAAAGGGTGCTTCTATAGACCCTTTCTGAAAGAAAGGGTGCTTCTATAGACCCTTTCTTGGTGTCAAGGATAATATGAACAGCCTTATCAACTGAAGCGATCTCTAGTGGACATTATTGAAATTGTTTGATGGGTTTTGTATGAACCGCCAATCGCTACCTACTTTCGTCATAGAAGAGTTAGCGCTGGATCTCTCTAAACTTCACAGTAAATGGTGAATTAACTGAGAATGACAAATTCAATATCATACTATTTGGTGGAATATTTAAATTGCTTAGGTCTGGAGTATTCCCCCAATGGCTTAACTTCATCATTACTGAGAGTAATGTTGACAAAACGCACTGGAAGCCTGCAAAATTTACTTATCGCTACCAATATCATGATTTCATCCCGGCGCAGGGAATTACCAATTGCTTTTCAGTTTTTGAAATAATGATTTTTCCAGTGAAAACCTGAACTCTTTAAGCATCAAGTATTCTCGCGGTAATGAGAATGACGATTACTTTTCGGCTTTCCCAAAAAAAGCCACCAGAACAAAATATTTGCAGTTAATATTTAAATTTAAATTTATATTTAAATTTTTTTGAGGTCTCAAAACCTGTATTTTTTAATAAAAAATCAAAATAAACGTGGATTATTTAAAGAAACATTTTCAAAGAAAAAACTCCAAATTAACATGGATTTTTTAAAGAAAATTTTTCGAGGAAAATAAACCAAGTAAGCGTGGATTTTTAAAGAAAAAATTCAAGGAAAAAACTCCAAATTAACATGGATTTTTTAAAGAAAATTTTTCGAGGGAAATAAACCAAGTAAGCGTGGATTTTTAAAGAAAAAATTCCAAATAAACATAGATTTTTTAAACAACATTTTCCAAAGAAAATATTCCAAATAGGCATGGATTTCTCAGGAAAAATGTCTCTCCAGGCTTATTTTATTATACGACGCCAACTATACTTCACATTATACGGTAGGTCATTTAAGAAAAAAGATCAATAGCATACTCTTAGGCGGAATATTGAAGTTGCAATAAATATTCAGTTGTTTTCGCAGGTAAATTAAAAATTTAGGGCAGAGATTTTGTAAATCCCGAAACAGCATAAAACATAGATTTTTTATAAAGAATAGTTTTCCCCATTATCACCATCCCACAAACGTGGAATATTTCATTTCCGTCCTGGACCTTCCTCTTTCATGTTTGAATATAAACCAATTTGAGGTTAATTTAGTGTGTGTGTGTGACAAATATTTATCCACGTGTATTTGTGTTTTTACGTGCCATTAAGTCTTCATGAATTGATTCCATATCATTCAATTTGCCGTGTTGGGATTTAAGTTAAACAATTTTATCATTCATGTCATACACATTCTCCAAACTAAACCAAAAAAAAAAAGAATATCATCATCATTATCTACAAATCATTTCTGTTTTTATGCGTGCGAGAAAACAAACAAAATAAACTCCGGTAAATGTAGTGGCTGAAATACGGACCAAAAGAAGTCCTTAAATAAATACCAAGGCAATGAACAAGAAGAAATAGGAAGAAAAACTGAATTTAAGCTGTGCTAATGGACCATAAAGTAAGGCAGCAACAAAAAAAGAGAGAAAAACTCAAAATGAAAAAATAAGCCATGAAGTCTAGAGAATGCGAAATAGAAAAAACAAAAATAAACAATCATAACAATAAACCATTAGATGAAGAAACAAAATAGAACACATTATTCCTCTGTGATGTCCTTCGTCTTCGCCTCTACAACATCTGGGAGGGAAAATTCCTATTGTTTGAAAATTGAAATATACTTTAAATGTGGAAGTAATTTCCTATTATGGCCGGGGGATTTTGAATTGGATTTTTTCTTTGTGTTTTGGGTAAAATATCCTCTTTCTTTTCTTTCCTTTTTGCGTAGAAGAACGACTCTATTAAATATTCAATACGATTACGAAGAGATATTTTCAAGGGTAAGGTTAAATAAATATTAAATTGTAAAAAGATAAGCAAACGAAGTGTGAATAAATTCCCATAAAAATAAACATTAAAGAGTGGGCGAAGAGAATGTTTGTAATTTTGAATGAAAATATTTGAAAGCTTAAGGATATTAAATTTAAGGCTATTTCTAACAGATAAAAAGTCGTAGACTTGGGAGACAGAAGACAATTAATTTAGAATATTTTTGGACCAAAACATCTTAAAACAAAAATCAGCGCTAAAGTAGGTAGATATTGGCGGTACACACAAAAACAAACAAAAGTTCCTTAGAATGTCCGCTAGAGGTAGCTACAGTGATATTATCCTAGACACCAACCTTCGAAGGTCTGCATGTCAGGAATATTCAAATACAACACCTAAAATTATGCTACAAACATCCAAATTCTTAATTTTCTTTTTTAAATTCACAAAAAGCGAATATTTAAACAATATTTTTTTGAAGTAAAAAATCCCCTATAATTTGGATTTTTTAAAGAATATTTTTCAAGGACCTCAAGACCACAAAGCGTTGATTTTTTAAAGAATATTTTTCAAGGGCCACTAGAACACAAAACGTGGATTTTTTAAAGAATATTTTTCAAGGAACCAAAGCTCTCAAAACGTGGATTTTTTAAAGAATATTTTTCAAGGAACCAAAGCTCTCAAAACGTGGATTTTTTAAAGAATATTTTTCAAGCAACTCAAGACCACAAAACGTGGATTTTTTAAAGAATATTTTTCAAGCAACTCAAGACCACAAAACGTGGATTTTTTAAAGAATATTTTTCAAGCAACTCAAGACCACAAAACGTGGATTTTTTAAAGAATATTTTTCAAGCAACTCAAGACCACAAAACGTGGATTTTTTAAAGAATATTTTTCAAGCAACTCAAGACCACAAAACGTGGATTTTTTAAAGAATATTTTTCAAGCAACTCAAGACCACAAAACGTGGATTTTTTAAAGAATATTTTTCAAGCAACTCAAGACCACAAAACGTGGATTTTTTAAAGAATATTTTTCAAGCAACTCAAGACCACAAAACGTGGATTTTTTAAAGAATATTTTTCAAGCAACTCAAGACCACAAAACGTGGATTTTTTAAAGAATATTTTTCAAGCAACTCAAGACCACAAAACGTGGAGTTTTTAAAGAATATTTTTCAAGCAACTCAAGACCACAAAACGTGGATTTTTTAAAGAATATTTTTCAAGGGCCAAAAGACCACAAAACGTGGATTTTTTAAAGAATATTTTTCAAGGACCTTAAGGCCACAAAACGTGGATTTTTTAAAGAATATTTTTCAAGGGCCACTAGAACACAAAACGTGGATTTTTTAAAGAATATTTTTCAAGGGCCACTAGAACACAAAACGTGGATTTTTTAAAGAATATTTTTCAAGGGCCACTAGAACACAAAACGTGGATTTTTTAAAGAATATTTTTCAAGGGCCACTAGAACACAAAACGTGGATTTTTTAAAGAATATTTTTCAAGGGCCACTAGAACACAAAACGTGGATTTTTTAAAGAATATTTTTCAAGGGCCACTAGAACACAAAACGTGGATTTTTTAAAGAATATTTTTCAAGGGCCACTAGAACACAAAACGTGGATTTTTTAAAGAATATTTTTCAAGGGCCACTAGAACACAAAACGTGGATTTTTTAAAGAATATTTTTCAAGGGCCACTAGAACACAAAACGTGGATTTTTTAAAGAATATTTTTCAAGGGCCACTAGAACACAAAACGTGGATTTTTTAAAGAATATTTTTCAAGGGCCACTAGAACACAAAACGTGGATTTTTTAAAGAATATTTTTCAAGGGCCACTAGAACACAAAACGTGGATTTTTTAAAGAATATTTTTCAAGGGCCACTAGAACACAAAACGTGGATTTTTTAAAGAATATTTTTCAAGGGCCACTAGAACACAAAACGTGGATTTTTTAAAGAATATTTTTCAAGGGCCACTAGAACACAAAACGTGGATTTTTTAAAGAATATTTTTCAAGGGCCACTAGAACACAAAACGTGGATTTTTTAAAGAATATTTTTCAAGGGCCACTAGAACACAAAACGTGGATTTTTTAAAGAATATTTTTCAAGGGCCACTAGAACACAAAACGTGGATTTTTTAAAGAATATTTTTCAAGGGCCACTAGAACACAAAACGTGGATTTTTTAAAGAATATTTTTCAAGGGCCACTAGAACACAAAACGTGGATTTTTTAAAGAATATTTTTCAAGGGCCACTAGAACACAAAACGTGGATTTTTTAAAGAATATTTTTCAAGGGCCACTAGAACACAAAACGTGGATTTTTTAAAGAATATTTTTCAAGGGCCACTAGAACACAAAACGTGGATTTTTTAAAGAATATTTTTCAAGGGCCACTAGAACACAAAACGTGGATTTTTTAAACAATATTTTTCAAGGGCCACTAGAACACAAAACGTGGATTTTTTAAAGAATATTTTTCAAGGGCCACTAGAACACAAAACGTGGATTTTTTAAAGAATATTTTTCAAGGGCCACTAGAACACAAAACGTGGATTTTTTAAAGAATATTTTTCAAGGGCCACTAGAACACAAAACATGGATTTTTTAAAGAATATTTTTCAAGGGCCACTAGAACACAAAACGTGGATTTTTTAAAGAATATTTTTCAAGGAACTCAAGACCACAAAACGTGGATTTTTTAAAGAATATTTTTCAAGCAACTCAAGACCACAAAACGTGGATTTTTTAAAGAATATTTTTCAAGCAACTCAAGACCACAAAACGTGGATTTTATAAGAATATTTTTCAAGCAACTCAAGACCACAAAACGTGGATTTTTTAAAGAATATTTTTCAAGCAACTCAAGACCACAAAACGTGGATTTTTTAAAGAATATTTTTTAAGGGCCACTAGAACACAAAACGTGGATTTTTTAAAGAATATTTTTCAAGGAACTCAAGACCACAAAACGTGGATTTTTTAAAGAATATTTTTAAAGGGCCACTAGAACACAAAACGTGGATTTTTTAAAGAATATTTTTCAAGGGCCACTAGAACACAAAACGTGGATTTTTTAAAGAATATTTTTGGATTTTTTAAGAATATTTTTCAAGGAACTCAAGACCACAAAACGTGGATTTTTTCAAGGACCTTAAGGCCACAAAACGTGGATTTTTTAAAGAATATTTTTCAAGGAACTCAAGACCACAAAACGTGGATTTTTTAAAGAATATTTTTCAAGGGCCACTAGAACACAAAACGTGGATTTTTTAAAGAATATTTTTCAAGGGCCACTAGAACACAAAACGTGGAATTTTTAAAGAATATTTTTCAAGGGCCACTAGAACACAAAACGTGGATTTTTTAAAGAATATTTTTCAAGGGCCACTAGAACACAAAACGTGGATTTTTTAAAGAATATTTTTCAAGGGCCACTAGAACACAAAACGTGGATTTTTTAAAGAATATTTTTCAAGGGCCACTAGAACACAAAACGTGGATTTTTTAAAGAATATTTTTCAAGGGCCACTAGAACACAAAACGTGGATTTTTTAAACAATATTTTTCAAGGGCCACTAGAACACAAAACGTGGATTTTTTAAAGAATATTTTTCAAGGGCCACTAGAACACAAAACGTGGATTTTTTAAAGAATATTTTTCAAGGGCCACTAGAACACAAAACGTGGATTTTTTAAAGAATATTTTTCAAGGGCCACTAGAACACAAAACGTGGATTTTTTAAAGAATATTTTTCAAGGAACTCAAGACCACAAAACGTGGATTTTTTAAAGAATATTTTTCAAGGGCCACTAGAACACAAAACGTGGATTTTTTAAAGAATATTTTTCAAGGAACTCAAGACCACAAAACGTGGATTTTTTAAAGAATATTTTTCAAGCAACTCAAGACCACAAAACGTGGATTTTTTAAAGAATATTTTTCAAGCAACTCAAGACCACAAAACGTGGATTTTTTAAAGAATATTTTTTAAGGGCCACTAGAACACAAAACGTGGATTTTTTAAAGAATATTTTTCAAGGAACTCAAGACCACAAAACGTGGATTTTTTAAAGAATATTTTTAAAGGACCTCAATACCAAAAAACGTGGATTTTTTAAAGAATATTTTTCAAGGGCCACTAGAACACAAAACGTGGATTTTTTAAAGAATATTTTTCAAGGGCCACTAGAACACAAAACGTGGAATTTTTAAAGAATATTTTTCAAGGGCCACTAGAACACAAAACGTGGATTTTTTAAAGAATATTTTTCAAGGGCCACTAGAACACAAAACGTGGATTTTTTAAAGAATATTTTTCAAGGGCCACTAGAACACAAAACGTGGATTTTTTAAAGAATATTTTTCAAGGGCCACTAGAACACAAAACGTGGATTTTTTAAAGAATATTTTTCAAGGGCCACTAGAACACAAAACGTGGATTTTTTAAACAATATTTTTCAAGGGCCACTAGAACACAAAACGTGGATTTTTTAAAGAATATTTTTCAAGGGCCACTAGAACACAAAACGTGGATTTTTTAAAGAATATTTTTCAAGGGCCACTAGAACACAAAACGTGGATTTTTTAAAGAATATTTTTCAAGGGCCACTAGAACACAAAACGTGGATTTTTTAAAGAATATTTTTCAAGGAACTCAAGACCACAAAACGTGGATTTTTTAAAGAATATTTTTCAAGCAACTCAAGACCACAAAACGTGGATTTTTTAAAGAATATTTTTCAAGCAACTCAAGACCACAAAACGTGGATTTTTTAAAGAATATTTTTCAAGGAACTCAAGACCACAAAACGTGGATTTTTTAAAGAATATTTTTAAAGGACCTCAATACCAAAAAACGTGGATTTTTTAAAGAATATTTTTCAAGGGCCACTAGAACACAAAACGTGGATTTTTTAAAGAATATTTTTCAAGGGCCACTAGAACACAAAACGTGGATTTTTTAAAGAATATTTTTCAAGGGCCACTAGAACACAAAACGTGGATTTTTTAAAGAATATTTTTCAAGGGCCACTAGAACACAAAACGTGGATTTTTTAAAGAATATTTTTCAAGGGCCACTAGAACACAAAACGTGGATTTTTTAAAGAATATTTTTCAAGGGCCACTAGAACACAAAACGTGGATTTTTTAAAGAATATTTTTCAAGGGCCACTAGAACACAAAACGTGGATTTTTTAAACAATATTTTTCAAGGGCCACTAGAACACAAAACGTGGATTTTTTAAAGAATATTTTTCAAGGGCCACTAGAACACAAAACGTGGATTTTTTAAAGAATATTTTTCAAGGGCCACTAGAACACAAAACGTGGATTTTTTAAAGAATATTTTTCAAGGGCCACTAGAACACAAAACGTGGATTTTTTAAAGAATATTTTTCAAGGAACTCAAGACCACAAAACGTGGATTTTTTAAAGAATATTTTTCAAGCAACTCAAGACCACAAAACGTGGATTTTTTAAAGAATATTTTTCAAGGAACTCAAGACCACAAAACGTGGATTTTTTAAAGAATATTTTTCAAGCAACTCAAGACCACAAAACGTGGATTTTTTAAAGAATATTTTTCAAGCAACTCAAGACCACAAAACGTGGATTTTTTAAAGAATATTTTTCAAGGAACTCAAGACCACAAAACGTGGATTTTTTAAAGAATATTTTTAAAGGACCTCAATACCAAAAAACGTGGATTTTTTAAAGAATATTTTTCAAGGGCCACTAGAACACAAAACGTGGATTTTTTAAAGAATATTTTTCAAGGGCCACTAGAACACAAAACGTGGATTTTTTAAAGAATATTTTTCAAGGGCCACTAGAACACAAAACGTGGATTTTTTAAAGAATATTTTTCAAGGGCCACTAGAACACAAAACGTGGATTTTTTAAAGAATATTTTTCAAGGGCCACTAGAACACAAAACGTGGATTTTTTAAAGAATATTTTTCAAGGGCCACTAGAACACAAAACGTGGATTTTTTAAAGAATATTTTTCAAGGGCCACTAGAACACAAAACGTGGATTTTTTAAACAATATTTTTCAAGGGCCACTAGAACACAAAACGTGGATTTTTTAAAGAATATTTTTCAAGGGCCACTAGAACACAAAACGTGGATTTTTTAAAGAATATTTTTCAAGGGCCACTAGAACACAAAACGTGGATTTTTTAAAGAATATTTTTCAAGGGCCACTAGAACACAAAACGTGGATTTTTTAAAGAATATTTTTCAAGGAACTCAAGACCACAAAACGTGGATTTTTTAAAGAATATTTTTCAAGCAACTCAAGACCACAAAACGTGGATTTTTTAAAGAATATTTTTCAAGCAACTCAAGACCACAAAACGTGGATTTTATAAGAATATTTTTCAAGCAACTCAAGACCACAAAACGTGGATTTTTTAAAGAATATTTTTCAAGCAACTCAAGACCACAAAACGTGGATTTTTTAAAGAATATTTTTTAAGGGCCACTAGAACACAAAACGTGGATTTTTTAAAGAATATTTTTTAAGGGCCACTAGAACACAAAACGTGGATTTTTTAAAGAATATTTTTCAAGGAACTCAAGACCACAAAACGTGGATTTTTTAAAGAATATTTTTAAAGGACCTCAATACCAAAAAACGTGGATTTTTTAAAGAATATTTTTCAAGGGCCACTAGAACACAAAACGTGGATTTTTTAAAGAATATTTTTCAAGGGCCACTAGAACACAAAACGTGGATTTTTTAAAGAATATTTTTCAAGGGCCACTAGAACACAAAACGTGGATTTTTTAAAGAATATTTTTCAAGGGCCACTAGAACACAAAACGTGGATTTTTTAAAGAATATTTTTCAAGGGTTTTTAGACCACAAAACGTGGATTTTTTAAAGAATATTTTTCAAGGGCCACTAGAACACAAAACGTGGATTTTTTAAACAATATTTTTCAAGGGCCACTAGAACACAAAACGTGGATTTTTTAAAGAATATTTTTCAAGGGCCACTAGAACACAAAACGTGGATTTTTTAAAGAATATTTTTCAAGGGTTTTTAGACCACAAAACGTGGATTTTTTAAAGAATATTTTTCAAGGGCCACTAGAACACAAAACGTGGATTTTTTAAACAATATTTTTCAAGGGCCACTAGAACACAAAACGTGGATTTTTTAAAGAACATTTTTCAAGGGCCACTAGAACACAAAACGTGGATTTTTTAAAGAATATTTTTCAAGGGCCACTAGAACACAAAACGTGGATTTTTTAAAGAATATTTTTCAAGGAACTCAAGACCACAAAACGTGGATTTTTTAAAGAATATTTTTCAAGCAACTCAAGACCACAAAACGTGGATTTTTTAAAGAATATTTTTCAAGCAACTCAAGACCACAAAACGTGGATTTTATAAGAATATTTTTCAAGCAACTCAAGACCACAAAACGTGGATTTTTTAAAGAATATTTTTCAAGCAACTCAAGACCACAAAACGTGGATTTTTTAAAGAATATTTTTTAAGGGCCACTAGAACACAAAACGTGGATTTTTTAAAGAATATTTTTCAAGGAACTCAAGACCACAAAACGTGGATTTTTTAAAGAATATTTTTAAAGGACCTCAATACCAAAAAACGTGGATTTTTTAAAGAATATTTTTCAAGGGCCACTAGAACACAAAACGTGGATTTTTTAAAGAATATTTTTCAAGGGCCACTAGAACACAAAACGTGGATTTTTTAAAGAATATTTTTCAAGGGTTTTTAGACCACAAAACGTGGATTTTTTAAAGAATATTTTTCAAGGGCCACTAGAACACAAAACGTGGATTTTTTAAAGAATATTTTTCAAGGGCCACTAGAACACAAAACGTGGATTTTTTAAAGAATATTTTTCAAGGGCCACTAGAACACAAAACGTGGATTTTTTAAAGAATATTTTTCAAGGGCCACTAGAACACAAAACGTGGATTTTTTAAAGAATATTTTTCAAGGGTTTTTAGACCACAAAACGTGGATTTTTTAAAGAATATTTTTCAAGGGCCACTAGAACACAAAACGTGGATTTTTTAAAGAATATTTTTCAAGGGCCACTAGAACACAAAACGTGGATTTTTTAAAGAATATTTTTCAAGGGCCACTAGAACACAAAACGTGGATTTTTTAAAGAATATTTTTCAAGGGCCACTAGAACACAAAACGTGGATTTTTTAAAGAATATTTTTCAAGGGTTTTTAGACCACAAAACGTGGATTTTTTAAAGAATATTTTTCAAGGGCCACTAGAACACAAAACGTGGATTTTTTAAAGAATATTTTTCAAGGGCCACTAGAACACAAAACGTGGATTTTTTAAAGAATATTTTTCAAGGGCCACTAGAACACAAAACGTGGATTTTTTAAAGAATATTTTTCAAGGGCCACTAGAACACAAAACGTGGATTTTTTAAAGAATATTTTTCAAGGGCCACTAGAACACAAAACGTGGATTTTTTAAAGAATATTTTTCAAGGGCCACTAGAACACAAAACGTGGATTTTTTAAAGAATATTTTTCAAGGGCCACTAGAACACAAAACGTGGATTTTTTAAAGAATATTTTTCAAGGGCCACTAGAACACAAAACGTGGATTTTTTAAAGAATATTTTTCAAGGTCCACTAGAACACAAAACGTGGATTTTTTAAAGAATATTTTTCAAGGGCCACTAGAACACAAAACGTGGATTTTTTAAAGAATATTTTTAAAGGGCCTCAAGAGCACAAAACGTGTATCTTTTAAAGAATATTTTTCAAGGGATATTAGACCACAAACGTGGATTTTTTAAAGAATATTTTCAAGGGATATTAGACCACAAAACGTGGATTTTTTAAAGAATATTTTCAAGGGATATTAGACCACAAAACGTGGATTTTTTAAAGAATATTTTCAAGGGATATTAGACCACAAAACGTGGATTTTTTAAAGAATATTTTTCAAGGGTTATTAGACCACAAAACGTGGATTTACTAGGTACTTGTTGGAAGCACTCGCAAAAATCACAATTCCTGAAATATCCGTTAGATGTAGCTTCAGTCACAGAGTGTTCATATCATCCTAGATACCAATCTTCGATCGTCTGTCGGTAAGAATGTTCTCATAGTCCACATTATCTTAGGCAAAACCCTTCGATTACCTTATATTATTCAAATTTAAACAAAACTCCTAGTAGTATGCTATAAAAACGTTAAATGACATTTAACGACGGGTAATCAATTAATGGCTTTCTATTCGAAGACCTTTCCTCGTTTAAAAGTCCCTACTTCATCTTTGTTAGCAGGTCAATTTGGGTCTTCTGCTCAGCTCCCCAGCAAAACAACTCTGCAGTAAAGACTAATTTAATTTCCTTCTCCCTCCTCCTCTCCCTTTCGCATTAAACTTTCATCAAAGGCAAATTCCCCCGCAATCTAATAAGAGCAAATATAATTAAATCAAAGGAAAAAATAATACACAATATCCTTTGTTTAAATATTCAACATCTTTTGTTAATTACGAAGCAAACATGACCATCAGAAAATCCAAAACCATCGCCATCATTCTCATCTTTGATGGCCAACAAATATCAAACATGGCTAAATTAGTCCATAAAGGAGATAAAGTAAAAGATGAAGTAGAATGTGAAGGAGAAGAGGAGTATAAAAAAAAACTAAGCATGGAAACAAATCAAAACCAAAGTATTGCCTCAAGAAGCTTTAGTGGCATTGGAGTTTAGCTCTCCACTTACAAAGTGCCGGAGAAGACCACAAACAGTGTGGTGGGAAAAAAATAATTGCTCTAAAAAGGATATGGACGTGTGAATTCAATGTTGGCATAGCAACGAGAAAAAAAATCAAACGGATGGTCCACACATATATAACCATTATCACACACACAAGGCAAATATCATCATCTCAAGTATTTTTCTCCACTAATGAGGAACAAATAATGAAAAGTGCCAATAGATGGAGAAGAAGATGAGGAGAACAAATTACACATATGAAAGTGGAAAGGGAGATGGAAATGGAGGCTATTGCCCACAAATATTGCCAAATTAGAGCATATTGAGGTTACTTTGCTGTGTTGCTGCCTAAGATATTGACACAAAACCAATATTGGGGTAAAGACAGAAAGAAATAAAATATGAAGGGCTAAATAAATGTGGTCTAGGCTATGACAGAGCATAACCCTTTGTTGTATTATGGTGCATTTGCAGAGGGGTTCTGCAGTCTTAATAAATTAGAATCTTTGGTTAATAATTTTCAATGGAACAATTTTTTTGGGGGAAAAATGATAATGAAGTGACTAAAAAATCTATAGACATGTAGAAAACTTTCAGCTTTACTACCAAAAAAGGTCCGAAGATTATTGAAATCTTTGCTGGTTGCTATAATACTAAAAAAACCAGAGATATCTCCTTAACTGTGAAAAATGTAGGTAGTTATTGGTGGCACTAGCAAAAACTTATTAAAATAATACATTAAATTCCCTTTAGAGGTTGCTTATGTCGGTAAGGATGTGCATATTATCCCAGACACCACTCTGCTTTCATTGTTTGTCGGTAAAAATGTTCATGCAGTTTAATTGCCTTAACTGTTGTCGATAACCGTGATCATATTATCCAGGACACCATTCTTCGGTTGTTTGTCGACAAAAATGTTCATGAGATATCACAAACATCATTACCAACAAATGATAGAACCGATCTCTATCTTAAACATAAACTATTTCATATATAGGTGGCGGTAATGGTAAAGTTAACATGCTAAACATTATTACCGACAGAAGAGGCATTTCCATTAATTCTTAATGGGATATTCCGTGTGTCCCCAGTCTTAGCCTACTGGTGTGTTAATCCATACCATGTCCAGAAAGACCACATATATTCCACATGATATTTATTCAGGGGACTTCAGGTCAAATTCTCCTCTCTACGGTAGGTGGTGAATATCGCTTTGTCTCCTCCGGGGACGTATGTTAGGGGTAGACTTCCTAATAGTCTAATTTTTGTTAAATTTTGCTTCGAAAAAGTCATGTTTAGTCTTGTGGCCCCCTACGGTAGGTGATGGATACCGCTTGGCCTCCTTCAGGGTGGTATGTTAGGGGAGGCATTCAAATGGTCTCATTTTTGTTAAATTTTGTTTCGAAAAAGTCGTATTTTGTCTTGTGGCCCCACGAAATGAGTTTCAGTGTACATTGGTGGTTTCTTTATATCCCATATTATCCCGAACATCACTCTTCTTCGATTGTTTGTCAGTTAAATTGCTAATTGTTTAAACTATTTCATATATAGGTGGCGGTAATGGTAAAGTTAACATGCTAATCATTATTACCGACCGATGCGGCATTTCCATTAATTCTTAATGGTATTTTGCAAGTATCCCCCGTCTTAGCCTAATGGTGTGTTAATCCATACCATATCCAGAAAGACCACATAGATTCCGCACGATATTTATATAGGGGGCTTCTGGTCAAATTCTCCTCTCTACGGTAGGTGATGAATACCGCTTGGTCTCCTTCAGGGACGTATGTTAGGGTTCGACTTCTTAATAGTATCATTTTTGTTAAATTTTTCTTCGAAGAAGTCATATTCAGTCTTGTGGCCCCCTACTGTAGGTGATGAATACCGCTTGGCATCCTTCAGGGATGTATGTTAGGGGCTGGCATTCCCAATGGTCTCATTTTTGTTAAATTTTGTTTCGAAAAAGTCGTATTTTGTCTTGTGGCCCCCACGAAATGAGTTTCAGTGTACATTGGTGGTTTCTTTATATCCCATATTATCCCGGACATCACTCTTCTTTGATTGTTTGTCGGTAAAAATGTTCATGCAGTTTAATTGCCTTAGCTTTTCTCGATAAGCATGATCATATTATCCTGGACACCATTCTTTGATTGTTTGTCGGCAAGAATGTTCATAAGATATTACAAACATCATTACCAACAAATGATAGAACCGATCTCTATATTAAACATAAACTATTTCATATATAGGTGGCGGTAATGGTAAAGTTAATATGCTAATCATTATTACCGACCGAAGCGGCATTTCCATTAATTCTTAATGGTATTTTGCATGTATCCACGGTCTTAGCCTACTGGTGTGTTAATCCATACCATGTCCAGAAAGACCACATATATTCCACACAATATTTATTTAGGGGACTTCTGGTCAAATTCTCCTCTCTACGGTAGGTGGTAATAGTCTCATTTTTGTTAAATTTTTCTTCGAAGAAAGTCATATTTAGTCTTGTGGTCCCCTACGGTAGTCTTGTGGCCCCGCTTGGCCTCCTTCAGAGACGTATGTTAGGGGTGGCATTTCCAATGGTCTTAGTTTTGTTAAATTTTTCTTCGAATCAGTCATATTTAGCCTTGTGGCCCTCTACGGCAGATGGCCTCCTTCAGAGATGTATGTTAGGGGTGGCATTCCCAATGGTCTCATTTTTGTTAAATTTTGTTACGAAAAAGTCGTATTTTGTCTTGTTGCCCCCACGAAATGAGTTTCAGAGTACATTGGTGGTTTCTCTATATCCCACAGGCCATTTCTTCGTTACTTTAGCAAACCATTTGCTTCTTCGTGGTTGCTTTATGCAGTGTATTTGTACTCTCAATCTACATTTGTTGTCTTCACTTCCACTGGAGCCAAATACTCCTCATCAATATTCAATGGGATGTTGTGCTCCCAAGTCTCTCTTTACTGAACAAATTGTGGGATAGACGCGTCGATAGCTGCTACATCTAACAATCACAATGCTCAAAAAATTAACACAATTACAGGCGTACGATATACGGTTTGGGTCTAGGGTGTCATGAACACTTATACCCACAGATGATAGAACCGTCCTCTATCTTTAGCTATAAATATTCTTACAGATAGATGGCGATAATGGTTTCACACTGTACATCCTTATCGACATAAATTACCTATGATGACAATAATTACCGACTGTACCGACACTCAACGGCAGTTCGAGTAATTTTTAAAATGAATCTGAGTCTATTCACCTAGCAGGACTTCCATTTATAAAAAAATACCTATAGCGTACTTCAGTTCATTTCCATCTTAAGAAGCGACCTTTAAATGGTATTCTCTCTACTTTTGGAATGACTTCTTTCTACAGAAAATACTCCCCAAAGTCTTTTATCTACACAAAAGGCTAAACGAATAATAAGAGATCTTTCATCTTCCAAAAAAAAAAACCCTTGAAGAAGTCTTCCCCCTATTAATAATACCTTTGGGAGATCTTTGGGGATCTTTCGTCTATAGATAGGATGTTAAGAAGATTTTCATGTAACAGGAAAGACCTTTAGGAGGCCTTTTATCTACAGGGACTACCTTTAGAAGGACTTACTTTTAGACGTTTAGGAGCTCTTCTACATATATAAAGAAAGTGCTGAAACGAGAAGAAGAGGTCTTCCAGCTCCCGAAAAGAGCGTCTTCTCTCTAATTAGGAGAACTTTCATGTAAAGAAAAGACTTAGTAAGATTTCTATGTACAAGGAAAATTTAACCTACTGGGAAGACTCAACAGAAAACTATTAGGAAGAATTTCATCTACAAAAAAGACCTTTATGAGGTCTCCTATCTACGAAGAATACCCTGAGGAGATCTTCAGTCTGTAGAAAAAGAAAAGTGGGATAATACTTTCTATATGCAGAAAATATATTTATGAGGTATTCTACCTATAAAATACCTGCATGGAGCCTCCTACCTAAAGAGAAGACCTTTAGCAGGTCGTCTACCTACTGATAAGATTTTTAGGAAGTCTTGTATCTACGTATTGACAAGATTCTTAGGAGGTATTGTATATTTTAGGATGTCCCCTATCAACGGAGAATACCTGTAGGAGGTCTTCTGCTACAGAAATATGAATAGAGGGATTTCTGTCTATAGGACAATAACTTTAGAAGGTATTTAATCTACAGAGAAGATCTTTAATGTGACCTCTACCTACAGGAAGACCTTTAGGTGGTCTTCTATTAACAGAAAAGAGCTGTAGCTGATACATCTAACAATCTCAATGTTCAAAAAATTAACACACAGGCGTGCGATATACGGTTTGTGTCTGGGATGTCATGAGCACTAATACCGACGGACGATAGAACCGCCGTCTAACTTTAGCTATAAATATTCTTACAGATAGATGGCGATAATGGTTTCACATTATACATCCTTATCGACATAAATTACCTATGATGATAATAATTACCGACCTATTAACAGCAATATGAGTATTTTTTATGGGCATTTGAGTCTTTTTACCTAGGAGGACTTCCGTCTATAGAAAATACCTATACCGGTACTTAAATTCATTTCTTTCTTAAGAAGCGACCTTTTGGAATGACTTCTTTCTACCGAAAAGACTCCTCAAAGTCTTTAATCTACAGAAAAGGCTAAAATGAGAAGAAGAGGTTATTCGTCTCCTAAAAAACCTTGAAGAAATCTTCCCTCTATTGATAATACCTTTGGGAGATCTTAGGGGATCTCTCGTCCTTAGAAAATACCTTAAGAAGATTTCTATGTACTGGGAAGACCTTTAGGGGGCCTTTTATCTACATGCAGTAGATAAAACGTCTTGACTTATTTCTAGACGTTTAGGAGCTCTTCTATCTGCTGAGAGGACTTTTATCTGCAGTAAGACCTTAAAGCGGGGTTCTATCAAGCAGAAAATACTGTTAAGTGGACTATTATCTATAGAGGTTTGAGTAAGAGTTTTTCTATCTAGAGGAAATTTCTCTAAGAGGTTTTCTATATTCAGAAAATGCCTTAAGCAGGCCTTTTATCTACAAAAAATCTTTGGGGGTCTTCTTCTACCCTTAGAAAATAACTTTAGCGGTACTACTATTTACTTACATATGTCTACAGAAACAACCTTTGAGATGTATTCTATTTACTTTTGGTGTGACATCTTTCTACAGAAAAGACCTTGAGGAGGTCTTCTATCTACAGAAAAGGCTGAAAGGAGAAGAAGAGCTTCAAGACATCTTCTCTCTACTGATAATGCCTTTGGGAGATATTCGACCTACAGAAAAAATCCTAAGAGGTCTTTTATCTACATAGAAAATGTTTAGGAGGTCTTCTGCCGACAGAAAGTGTTAAATGTCTTCTATCTGCAGAAAAGATATGTAGAAGGCCTTCTGCCTACAGAAATAAACATATAGGAGGTATTCTATATACAATGAAGGCCTATAGAAGGCTTTTATCTACAGAAAAGACAGATAGGATTTTTTTGTATGTCTTCTATCTACATAGAAGAGCTTTTGAAGGCCTTCCAACCACAGAAATAACCCTTAAAGAAGTCGTCCATATACATAGAAGATCTGTAAAAGGCCTTCTATTGACAGAAAAAATTGTTATCTAGACCTTTAGGAGGTCTTTTATCTACAGAGAGGACCTTTAGTAGCATCTCTATATACAGAAAAACCTGTAGGAAGTCTTCTATCTGGATGAAGGCCTTTATGATGTTTTCTGTCTGCCTTAATGAGGTTTTTCTATCTGAAGGAAATAATGTTAGCAGGTCTCCTATCTAAAGCAAAAACCTTTTATACCCTTAGAAATAATGTGCACGATTTTCAGCTCTGTTACAAATGAAGGCATGAGTCGTTCACATTTCTGACATACAGATAATCAATGCTTCTGTAAATAAAACAAGTTTGTATTTTTTTTTGCCGAAGATATGACGAACATCTTTCTCGACCCAGGAAAAACTGATCTCTATCCTTAACTGTGACGATTTTCATCCATTTGAAAGGTTTGTATAGATGATATGATGAACATCTTTATCTGCAGATGATAATACTGGTCACTAGCCTTAGCTATGAACATTCTCACAGACAGATGTCGTTACAAGTCTTGTTTCGAAGATATGAAGAACATCGTTATCGACCGATGATAAGACTGATCTCTATGATGATTTTCACATACAGATGACGGGTATGTCTTCAAAGAGTCTCTAATGGGAATTAAGGTAATTGTTTAAATGGTCGATAACCACCTTGCCTACTGTGCGCCTTCGATAACTACCTACTAAAGTCGAAGATGTTCATATCTTTTGTAAAAAAGGTCGGGTTCGTTCGATGCGAAACATTTATGGATTTCTGTGATGCCGATAATCAATGCTTCTATGAATAGAAAAAGAGGTTTTTTCCGAGCCTCGGTTTTATGAAATAAATATTAAAGAGGTTTGTGTCGCAGATAAAGACAACATCTTTATCGACCGATAACAAGACTGATCTCTTATCTTATCTATGAAGATTTTCACATACAGATGGCGGAAGTGACATAAAATATTTGAGAGGTTTGATCGATGCTATAATGAACATTTTTACCGACAGATGATAAGGCCGATCTCTTATCTTAGCTATGGACATTCTCACAGACAGATGGCGTAAATGACTACAAACAGTCTCTAATGAGAATTAAGGTAATTATGTTAATGGCTTTCTGTGCGCCTTCGATAACCACCTACCTACCAAAGGCGAAGATGTTCATAACTTCTTTAAATAAAAGTCATGATCGTTCTTGTTTTCTTTAATAATAACTTTTAAAAGCTACAACTTAAAAAAACTGCATTAACTTAAAGAGTTACAAGCAGGTTGTGTGCGAAAAAAAAACTAAAACTAATCTAAAAACAACTTCTAATTACAAAAATAAACATACCGGAAGTTTGGAAAATGACAAGAGAACAAAAAAGTGGACGCAAAACAAACGAGCAAATAAACAAAAGGAAACAGGCAAGTTCTTTTTTTAAAAAATCAAAAACTTCTTGTTGTCGTCTCGTTCGTAACTTGTTCTCTGTCATAAGAACGAGAACGGCTATAACTTACCTCTGGTTGGGCACCATCTACTGTGGTATTATTTGCTGAATCTGGCACTTTGCCCAATTCCATGCTAGCCGCTGGATCATTGGAAGTCATGTTTGCAGTGATGTGGTGGTTGTTGTTATTTTGATTTTAATTTTGTTTTACAAGTAGAAGAAGAAGTTAACGAAATAACGAGAAAAAAACGTACTGGGATATTGTTCTTAAACTACAGGATATGCTGGTTGGCAGGCAGGCAGGTAAGTAGGTAGGTAGGCAGTTGTTTCTTTTTCCTCAGGAGGGTTTTGCAGGAAGACTTTTTGGCATAAAGGGATATTGCAGGAAACTTTTCCTCTATACAACTACTATTTACAGTTTCTTTGGGCTTTTCAATGGAAGAATTCTACTCAATGTGAGTGAAGTTTCTTTGTCGTTGAGGGAAAATCAAATAGCGAAGAAGAAGAAGTTTGTTCCTGTAATTATTTTGAAGAAAGACATATTTTCACTTTTGTTTCAAGTAGTTAGTGGCGGTTGATTTTAAGTTGAAGTTTATTGTGCTTGAGGATTTTCGTTTTTTCGGTCGCGCTTTGTTTCATTATTGATTTCGTTTCTTGTTTGGGTTCCTTTAGTGGAGTCCATTGGCGTTTTTAATCACTTTTCATTTGTTTGGCTGTAGTTTCATTTTCATTTCTTTCGCTGGCATTTAACACACTCCCACATGTGAGTTTTTCATCAGTCACCACCACCACCACCGGCAGTGTGGCCAGCCATTATGGCGTCTGCCAAACTATGTCTGGAGACGACTGCATTTTCAACAATTTAATGAGTTTCTTTTTTTTGTTTTTGTGTGTTTTAGAGCTCTATAAACCAATAAAGCTATTGGTTTGCTGCTTGTGTAATTCAATTGGCCTATTGCCAATTAAAAATGCGCAAAAGGATAAGGTCTGCTTTTTTTTTTTGGGAAAATTTTCGTTTGGTTTTTCTCAATGGCTTTTGAAATCTAATTAAAATTGCATTCATATATGTATGTATGAGGTTTCATTTTTCTAATTAATAGAAGACAAAACAACATTTGTTGATATTTTTTGGAGGACAAAAATGAGGGAAAATGGCGGAATTTCAGTTATTTTTGGTAAAGAAAATTAAAAAAATAGATTTTAAAGAGAAATTTGTACACAAAACTTAAAAAGTAAGCTTCTAATCAAAATATTAAGACTATTTAAAGTGAAATCTGCAATTTTCGAGGTGTGGTGAGTTGTCATGGAAATTCACCACACCTCAAAAATTGCAGGTTTGAATAAACTGAAGTAAATATCATTTCTACAAGCAATTTTTTTAAGTCTGGGTTTCCCTTTTGACTTAAAATATTGGGTAAGAGATTAAAAAAATGGTGTTTAAGAGAAATTTTTAACCAAAACCTTAAAATTTTGCTTCCAATCATAATATTTACATGATTTGATGCAATTTCAGCAATTTTCGGGGTGTGGTGAGTTTTCATGGAAATTCACCACACCTCAAATATTACGGAATTTGCATAAACTAATGTAAATATTAATGATACAAACAAAATTTTTAGGTTTGGCATACTCACTTAGTCGGTTTTGAGATCGAAAGATGGACTATCTTATCCATTGACCTCAAAAGAGGGGTCAGAGATTGAAGAAATAGGGTTTTAATACAAATTTCCAAACAAAATCTTAAAATTTTGCTTCCAATCATAATATTTATATGATTTCGTGCAATTTCAGCAATTTTAGAGGTGTGGTTAGTTTTTATGGAAATTCACCACACCTCAAATATTACTGAATTTGCATAAACCAATGTAAATATTAATGATACAAGCAACCTTTTTAGGTTTGTGATACTCACTTAGTCGGTTTTGAGATCGAAAGATGGGGTATCTCATCCATTGACCTCAAAAGAGGGGTCAGAGATTGAAGAAATAGGGTTTTAATGCAAATTTCCAACCAAAACTCTAAAATGTTGCTTCCTTTCATAATATTTACATGATTTGGTGCAATTTCAGCAATTTTAGAGGTGTGGTGAGTTTTTATGGAAATTCACCACACCTCAAATATTACTGAATTTGCATAAACCAATGTAAATATTAATGATACAAGTAACAATTTTAGGTTTGCGATACTCACTTAGTCGCTTTTGAGATCGAAAGATGGGATATCTCATCCATTGACCTCAATAGAGGGGTCAGAGATTGAAGAAATAGGTTTTTAAGACAAATTTCCAACCAAAATCTTAAAATTTTGCTTCCAATGATAATATTTACATAACTAGAAGCAAATTCAGCAATTTTTGAGGTGTGGTGAGTTTTTATAGAAATTCACCACACCTGCAAAAATGCTGGAATCGCATATTCTAATGCAAATACTTATATTACAAGCAACGTTTTTAAGTTTGGGTTACTTATTTTAATGCTTTTGTGGTCAAACGATATTAAAACCTCGTTTGCCTTAAAAAAATAAACAAATAGGGGTTCCAAGAGGATTTTTGTCAAGCAAACCCTTAAATTTTTTAACCAAAACCTCTAAAATTTGCTTCCTATTATTATATACTTACACCATTGTATGGAAATTCTGCAATTTTCGAGGTGTGGTGAGTTTTATGGAAATTCACCACACCTAAAAAAATGCTGGAATCGCATACTCTAATGCAAATATTAATAAGACAAGCAAAGTTTTAAAGTTTTGAATACACCTTTGGGTACTTTTGAGGTCAAAGGATACGAAAACCTCTTTTGGCTAATGAAATTGAAGAAGTACGCGTTTCAAGAGGCATATTTCGAACAAATCCTTAAAATTTTGAACCAAAATTTAAAAATGTTTCTTCCAATCACAATATCTAAATTATTTAATACAAATTCAGCAATTTTCGAGGTGTGGTGAATTTGGGTGGAAATTCACCACACCTGAAAAATTGCTGGATTTGTAGAAACTAAGGTTAATATTAATGGTACAAGCAATATTTTCAAGTTTTATATACCCAAAATTGAAGTTTTGAGGTTAGATGATAAAAAAAACTCAAAAACCCCAACAAAAACTAAAAAATGTTTTTTGAGAAAAATTTTCAACAAAAACCATAAAATTGTGCTTCTAATCATAATATTTTCATTATCTAATTAAAATTTTGCAATTTTGAAGAAATTCACCACACCTGGAAAATTGCGGGAATCGCATAATCTAATGCAAATATTTATAATCCAAGCGAATTTTTTTAGTTTTGGGATACTAATCCCGGATATTTCGAGGTCAACAGATACGAAACCCCCGTTTGGGTAAAGAAACTGAGGAATTTCTAATCAAACCCTTAAAATTTTGAACCAAAACCTTAAAATTCTGCTTGAAATCTTAAGTTTTACATCATTAAATGGAAATGTAGCAATTTTTAGGTGTGGTGAGTTTTGTTCGAAATTCACCACACCTAAAAAATTGCTGGAATCGCATAAACTTATTAAGATTTTAAAAATACCAGAAAAAAAATTCAAGATTTCCATGCCCCATGTTGCAGTTTTTGAGGTCAGAAGATAAGAAAACCTCGTTTGCCTGAAGAAAATAAAAAATATTCGTTTTCAAGAGAAATATTCAAACGAAACCTTAAAATTTTGCTTTCCATCATAATATTTATAACATTTGATGAAAATTCTGCAATTTCGTGGTGTGGTGAGTTTTTATAGAAATTCACCACACCTCAAAAAGTGCAGGATTTGTATAAATTAATGGATTACAAATCAAATTTGAAAGTTTTAAATAAAAATTTTGTCGTTTTCCGACATATTTTCGCTAGGGAAAGTGAAAAATTGGTTCTTCAGCGTTATTCCTGGAAAATCAAAAAAATTTAAATCTTATAAGCCAAAACGACGTTTTAAAATATTAAACAACAATATTATGTGCATTTCTTAGCGAATTACCCAATTCCCTAGGTGTGGTGAGTTTTTATGGAAACTCACCACACTACAGAAAATGTGTCAAATTCAAGTAATGTTGATTATATTTAAGGAAAACAATGTAATTTTCATTTTTTCCTCATCCAAAATCAAATTTATTGGTTACAATTTTTTTCAAATTTGGTCCTTCGACTTGAATTGAGAAATTGTGGATACTTCAAAGCCTAAACTCATTTTTAATAACGTCAGAAACCTCATTTGAGCATCTAAACATGTCTTTAGGCTTCATTTTATCTCGATTCCGCAGTTTTCAAGGTGTGGTGAGTTTTTATGGAAATTCACCACGTCTCAAAAAATGTGGCAAATTAGAGAAATTTTGCTAACATTTAAGAAAAACTACGCCATTTTTATTTTTTCCTCACTCAAATACAAATTTATTGGCAAAAAGGTTTTAAAATTTGGTCATTCGACTTGAGTGGAGAAATTGTGGACATTTCATAGCTTAAACTTAGTTTGAATGACACCAGGAACTTTTCCTGAACATTCAGACATGTTTTTGAGCTTTATTTTAGGTGGATTTCATATTTGTAAGGTGTGGTGAGTTTTGATGGAAACACACCAAACTGCAAAATTTGGTCCTTCGAATTTAATTGAGAAATTATAGATATTTTATAGCCTAAACTCAGGTTTAATGACACAGGAAACCTTTCTTTAATATTTCAACATGTTTTTAGGATTTATTTAGATCGATTCCGCAGTTTTCAAGGTGTGGTGAGTTTTCATGGAAATTCACCACACCACCTAAACATGTGTTAAATTCATGAAATGATGATTCAATCACTAAAAATATATTACTTTTAATGTTTCCTCTTATCAAATCTTATTTATGGGTTAAAAAGATTTCAAATTTTGGTCCTTCGACATGACTTGAGGAAATTTTGGAATATTCATAACCTAAACTCAGTTTTTGGAATATCCGAAACCTTTGTTGAAGGTCTAACACATTTCTAAGCTTTAGTTATCCAAAATCCACAGTTTTCACGGTGTGGTGAGTTTCGATTAAAATTCACCACACCCCAAAAAATATTCCAACTGAAAGATATTTTAATTATATGTAAGATAAATTTATTATTCTTGCATGTTGCTTATCAAATATTTTATTATTGGGTAAATATAAAAAAATTTGGTCCTTCGACTGGACTGGGAGCAATTTTTTTATATTTCGTAGAGGAAACTCACTCTTTATAATACCAGAAAATATTTTTAACGTCTTAACATGTTTATGTGCCTCATTGGAGACAATTTCCGTAGTTTCCCAGGTGTGGTGAGTTTTTATAGAAATTCACCACACCCCTAAAAAATTTGCCAAAAAGAAGAAAAATTGTTTATACGTTAGAAATGTTTACTATTTTTAAGTTTTTTTCAAAAAAGGCACATATTTCGTTTAAAATAGTTAAAAAGTTTGGTCCTTTGTCCAGATTTGAAGAATTTGCGTTATTTTGCGGAGTTAAATATGTTTTAATAACACCAACAATTTATTTGGAGGATCTTAGAACATTTGTGGGCTTAAATTTAGGCAAATTTAGAAATGAGTCAAACCTTAAAAGTGTCAAATCGAAAAAAATTTTATATGTTGGAAAATTGTATTATTTTTTAATTTTCTTCATTGAAAGAGCAATTTTTAGCTTAAATAGTCGAAAGTTGAGTCTATGGTCCATATTTGAGAAATTAGTATTATTTTACAGCTTAAACTAAGTTTTAGTAGTGTTAAAACTTAATTTAAAGATCTTAGAGCAATTGAGGAAAATTCCGTTGATTCCAAGGTGTGGTGAGTTTTCGAAGAAATTCACCACGCCTCAAAAAATGTGCCAAATTGAAGAGAATTTGTTTATATGTTAGAAAAACTTATTATTTTTAAAATTTTTATCATTAAAGATCACATTTTTTATAAAAATATTTGAAAATTTGGTCCTTCGTCCATATTAGAGAAATTCGTATTATTTTACATCTTAAGTAAAGTTTTAATAGTGCCAGAAACCTATTTTGATGATCTTAGAACATTTGTGAGCTTAAATTGAGGCAAATTCCGATGATTCTAAGGTGTGGTGAGTTTTCGAAGAAATTCACCACGCCTCAAAAAATGTGCCAAATTGAAGAGAATTTGTTTATATGTTAGAAAAACTTATTATTTTTAAAATTTTTATCATTAAAGATCACATTTTTTGATTAAAATATTTAAAAATTTGGTCCTTCGTACATATTTGAGAAATTCGTATTATTTTACAACATAAGTAAAGTTTTAATAGTGCCAGAAGCCTATTTTGATGATCTTAGAACATTTATGGGCTTAAAATGAGGAAAATTCCGTTGATTCCAAGGTGTGGTGAGTTTTCGAGGAAATTCACCACGCCTCAAAAAATGTGCCAAATTGAAGAGAATTTGTTAACTTGTTAGAAAAACTTATTATTTTAAAGTTTTCATCATTAAAAGTCACATTTCTGGATTAAAATATTTGAAAATTTGGTCCTTCTTCCATATTTGAGAAATTCGTATTATTTTACATCTTATGTAAAGTTTTAAAAGTGTCAGAAGCCTATTTTGATGATGTTAGAGCATTTTTGGGCTTAAATTGAGGCAAATTCCGTAGGTTCCAAGGTGTGGTAAGTTTTCGAAGAAATTCACCACGCCTCAAAAAATGTGCCAAATTGAAGAGAATTTGTTAATATGTTAGAAAAACTTATTATTTTTAAAAATGTTATCATTAAAGGTCACATTTTTTGTTTAAAATATTTGAAAATTTGGTCCTTCGTCCATATTCGAGAAATTCGTATTATTTTACAACTTAAGTAAAGTTTTAATAGTGCCAGAAGCCTATTTTGATGATCTTAGAACATTTATGGGCTTAAAATGAGCAAAATTCCGTTAATTCCAAGGTGTGGTGAGTTTTCGAAGAAATTCACCACGCCTCAAAAAATGTGCCAAATTGAAGAGAATTTGTTAACTTGTTAGAAAAACTTATTATTTTTAAAAATGTTATCATTAAAGGTCACATTTTTTGTTTAAAATATTTGAAAATTTGGTCCTTCGTCCATATTTGAGAAATTCGTATTATTTTACAACTTAAGTAAAGTTTTATTAGTGCCAGAAGCCTATTTTGATGATCTTAGAACATTTGTGAGCTTAAATTTAGGCAAATTGGGAAGATTCTAAGGTGTGGTGAGTTTTCGAAGAAATTCACCACGCCTCAAAAAATGTGCCAAATTGAAAAGGTTTTGTTAATAAGTTAGAAAAACTTATTATATTTAAGTTTTTATCATTAAAGGTCATATCTTTTGATTAAAAAAATTTTGCACGAAGCATATTCAAGAAATTCGTATTATTTTACATCTTAAGTAAAGTTTTAATAATGCCAGAAGCCTAGTTTGATGATCTTAGAACATTTGTGGGCTTAAATTTAGGCAAATTCAGTAGTTGCTAAGGTGTAGTTAGTTCCTGTAGAAATTCACCACAGCTCAAAAACATGTTCCAAATGGAAGAACATTTTTTTATATGTTAGAAAAATTGTTAATTTTTAAGTTTCCTTAATAAAGACACAGTTTTTGGGTAAAATAGTTGAAAATTTGGTCCTTCGTCCAGATTTTTAGGAATTTTTCATTATTTTACAGCTTAAAGTGGGATTTAATTATATCAAGCAATTATTTTTAACATCTTAGAACATTTGTGTGCTTAAAATTATTCAAATTCTAGAGTTTTCAAGGTGTGGTGAGTTTTCGTATAAATTCACCACACCTCCAAAAATGTGCCAAATGGAGGAACATATGTTTATATGTTTGAAAATTTTATTAATTCTAAGATTTCTTAATAAAGACACAGTTCTTGGGTAAAATAGCTGAAAATTTGGTCCTTCGTCCAGATTTTAGGAATTTGTATTATTTTGAAGCTTAAACTAAGTCAAAATAGTGTAAAAAACCTATTTTGATGATCTTAGAACATTTGTGGGCTTGACTTGAGGAAAATTCCGTAGATTCCAAGGTGTGGTGAGTTTACGAAGAAATTCACCACGCCTCAAAAAATGTGCCAAATTGAAGAGAATTTGTTAAAAAGTTAGAAAAACTTATTATTTTTAAGTTTTCTTAATAAACACACAGTTCTTGGGTAAAATAGTTGAAAATTTGGTCCTTTGTCCAGATTTTTAGGAATTTTTCATTATTTTAAAGCTTATACTGGGGTTTAATTATACTAAAAAATTATTTTTAAAATCTTAGAACATTTGTGTGCTTAAAATTTGTCAAATTCCAGAGTTTTCGAGGTGTGGTGAGTTTTCGTATAAATTCACCACACCTCCAAAAATGTGTCAAATGGAAGAACATTTGTTTATATGCTCGAAAATTTTATTAAATCTAAGATTTCTTAATAAAGACACAGTTTTTGGGTAAAATAGTTGAAAATTTGGTTCTTCGTCCAGATTTTAGGAATTTGTATTATTTTAAAGCTTAAACTAAATCAAAATAGTGTCAATAACCTATTTTGATGATCTTAGAACATTTATGGGCTTAAATTGAGGATAATTCCGTAGATTTCAAGGTGTGGTGAGTTTTCGAAGAAATTCACCACGCCTCAAAAGAAGCCAAATTGAAGACAATTTGTTAATATGTAAGGAAAATGTATTATTTTTAAGTTTTCATCATTAAAGGTCACATTTTGTGATTAATATATTTGAAAATGTGGTCGGTCCTTCGTCTAGATTTGGGGAATTTGTATTATTTTACAGCTTAAACTAAGTTTTAGTAGTGTTTAAAACTTAATTTAAAGATCTTAGAATATTTGTGGCCTTAAATTGAGGAAAATTCCGTATATTCCAAGGTGTGGTGAGTTTTCGAAGAAATTCACCACACCTCCAAAAATGTAACAAATGGAGGAACATTTGGTTATATGTTGAAAATATTTAATATTTTTAAGTTTTATTTATTAAAAGTCACGTTTTTTGCATAAAATAGTTGAAAACTTGGGCCAGATTTGGGGAATTTGTATTACAGCCTTAAATAAGTTTTAATGTTAGCAGAATCGAATTTTGAACATCTTAACATTTGTGGACTTAAATTTAGACAAATTCCATGGTTTCCTAGGTGTGGTGAGTTTAGGAAGAAATTCACCACACCTCAAAAAATTTCCCAATTTAAAGAAAATTGCTATTGCATGATGTAACTACCTGTCAGAAATCAAAAAAAAAAAAAAATGCTATAGGTTCGAACCGCCCTTTAGTTTAATTTATATTTCTTTTTTAAGTATTTCATGTGCTAAATATTTGTTGTGAAGTGTTTTGAGTGTGAGAAACCTTGAAACCAGTGAAACAATGTTACATTAAAATTTGAATATTGTCAGAAATTAAAAAAAGAAGAGGAAGGATAATTTGCATATACGTGGAATAAAATTAAAAAATAATTGTCATAGAACGAAGTCCTTGTTAACAGCTGTGTCACATGTTTAGGCATATGTGATTATATGTGTTTGTATGGGAGATAAGTGAATTCAAACTACTCCATTAAGTCGATTGAGATGACATAGTCCTTTGGATAAGTGCAGCAGTCAGTGGTGGTACAAGTGATTTAGAATTCCTACTGCATAGCCCTGACTTGTGATCTCTGTGAGATGAGAGTGTGGTTTGTTGTTGTAGCAATTGTTAAGATTGTTATGCAGATTTATACATTCAATTATTTGGTTGTTTGGAAACATCTAAACGGATTTGTTGCCTTTACCACACACACAAGCGGACTATTATCCTTGAAAAATGTCAAGAATATGAAATTGAAAACCTTAACGTAACGTTTGCTTTTCTTCTTCCCTTTGGGCATAAATAAATCATCATCGATATATGATGATTGGATTTTCTTGTTATTGTTATTTTTTTCTTGTTCTCCGCTTTTGAATATTGCTGTCATGAGAAACTAAAACTGAATTTACACGAATACGTGTCTCATGATGGAACAAAAAGAAAAAAACTCTGCAGGGAAACAACAATCAACAATTTTTTCAAAGATGTATGTGTGTGTATGCAAATGTTCTGTAGAAGAAACAACAAAGGAACATTTTGAAAATTGCAAAACATGCTGCCACATAAAGCCTTCTGTCTTCTGAAACATCATACCGAAGTTATGTATTTGTCATGTTTACATTTATGACTGCCAGGAGAGTGGGTATAAGAACACAAGGATAACGATACAAACAGAAAAAGAAAACAAGAAACATGAAATGCGACATTGACACTGGCACTGTCACTGAATAAAAACACACACACACAGTGGTACATAACTGTTTTAATGTCATAGAATTTGAAATACAATTTCAGTTTGGCACATAGCAACCAACCAACCATCATCATCAGCAATCAGGCGTCAGGCATCAACAGCCATCACAGTTTTTTTCTTCTCATATCCATTCAAGCGTAATGCCACCACATACTAAAATAAAAATAGCATTTTCGTAAAAAATAACTAAAACGAACATCGAAAGTGAATTTTATATTTGAAAGTTTAGCTTTGGGCATTCGTCATAATACAGGTAAGGTAGGCAAATTTTAAAAGGTTACGAAAATGTATCCATTATAGAAATGTATGCCAAGTTATTCAGAAAAAAATGAATGGAATTTTACTCTTATTTGCAAACATTGACATACATATAAATTCAACTAAATATATCCGCATAAGTAGCATGTGTGTACCTTTAACCTACATAATTTTATTTGGAGAAATTGAAGATAAAACAGTTTTGAGTTTAAATGCGTACTAAGTCAGAAAATTGGGTATTTTCAAAATTTAAAATAAAATAACTTCTCAAATCTGAACAAAGGATACAATTTTCAAATAGTTTACCCTAAAAATAATAAAACACATAAAAAAACATAACACAAAAATAAATTTTCTTCAATTTGGTACACTTTTAAAGGTGTGGTGAATTTCTTCAAAAACTCACCACACCTTGAAAACTAAGGAATTTGCCTAATTTTAAGTCCACAATTGTTGTACGATCTTCAAAACAGGTTTCTGATACTAATTAAAGTTAGTTTAAGATTTAAAATAATAAAAATTTCTCAAATATAGACGAAGGACCTATATTTCAAATATTTTAGCCACAAAATAAGACATTTAATGAAGAAAACTTAAACATAATACATATTTCGAATACATAACCAAATTGTCGTCGATTTGACACATGTTTTGAGGTGTGGTGAATTTCTTTAAAAATTCACCACACCTTGGAAACTAAGAAATTTGCCTAATTTTAAGCCCACAACTGTTGTAAGATCTTCAAAACAGGTTTCTGGCACTAACTAAACTTAGTTTAAGCTTTAAAATAATAAAAAAATTCTCAAATATAGACAAAGGACCTACTTTTCAAATATTTTAGCCACAAAATAAGAATTTTAATGAAGAAAACTTAAAAATAATACATTTTTCGAATATATAAACAAATTGTAGTCGATTTGACACATGTTTTGAGGTGTGGTGAATTTCTTCAAGAACTCACCACACCTTGGAAACTAAGAAATTTGCCTAATTTTAAGCCCACAACTGTTGTAAGATCTTAAAAACAGGTTTCTGACACTAATTAAAGTTAGTTTAAGCTTTAAAATAATAAAAATTTCTCAAATGTAGACGAAGGACCTATTTTTCAAAAATTTTAGCCACAAAATAAGACATTTATTGAAGAAAGCTTAAAAATAATACATTTTTCGAACATATAAACAAATTTTCTTCAATTTGGCACACTTTTGAAGGTGTGGTGAATTTCTTCAATAACTCACCACACCTTGAAATCTAAGGAATTTGCCTAATTTTATGCTCACAACTGTTGTTAGATCTTCAAAACAGGTTTCTGATACTAATTAAACTTAGTTTAAGCTTTAAAATAATAAAAATTTCTCAAATGTAGACAGAGGACCTATTTTTCAAATATTTTAGCCACAAAATAAGACATTTAATGAAGAAAGCTTAAAAACAATTTTTTTTTTTCGAACATATAAACAAATTGTCGTCCATTTGACACATGTTTTGAGGTGTGGTGAATTTCTACAGAAACTCACCACACCTTGGAAACTATGGAATTTTCCCAACGTTAAGCCTACAAATATTATAAGATCCTTAAAATAGGTCTTTGGCACTATTAAAACTTAGTTTAAGTGCAAAATAATGCAAATTCCCCGAATGTGAACGAAGGACCAAATTTTCAAATATTTTTCGCAAAAATGTGACTTTAATGAAGAAATCTTAAAAATAATAAATTTTTCTAACTTACAATTTCTTTCGAAAACTCACCACACCTGGGAAACTATGAAATTTTCCTAAAATTAAGCCAACAAAATGTTTTAAGATCTTCAAAATAGGTTTCTGGCACCACAAAAGTTGTTTTACACTATAAAATAATACACTGTAAAATAATGAAGAAAATGTCGAATGTGATCGAAGGAGCAAACTTTCAACTATTTTACCCAAAAATGTGACTTAAATGAAGAAAACTTAAAAAAATAATAATTTTTCTATCATATAAGCAAAATTTCTTCAAGTTGACACATTCTTGGAGGTGTGGTGAATTTCTTGGAAAACTCACCACACTTGGAGAATTGAAGAATTTGTCTAAAATAAAACACCTAAACATAGTTTTTAAAAATAGTATTTAACAAATTATAGGATTTTGAATAAAAACAAATTTTTATACAGTTTTGAGTGAAATTTCGGTTCTCATTCAAGTTTTTTAGGCTTATGATGATGTAAAGTCTTCTAGAAATCAATTTTATAAATCGTATATAGTGAGTTTTTGCAAAATCTGCAATTTTCTAGGTGTGGTGAAATTTTTTAGAAATTCACCACACTTCCAAAATTGTTGCAAATGCAAGGAATTTCATCCCTGAATACAAAAAAATTATGCTTTAGCATTTTTGGGGTCATAAAATATACGTATCTTGAACAGTAAAGTATTTTTATTTTTCTTTCTAATTTCAAATCATTTTTTAATAGAAGAAATATAGGTCATTATTTGGAATGGAATAACGTCTCTTATCAAAGATTTTTTACAAAATGAGCACTTTTTGAGGTGTGGTGAATTATTGTAGAAATTCACCACACTTCAAAAAATATTGCAAATGATAGGAAAAATAGGTTTTAACATTTTTCTTGTCTTAAAATAGACGTGTTTTGGATAGTAAAGTGTTTTTTATTAATTTTTTTAAAAGACAATTATTTTTCAATATTTTGAATGGAATTACGTAAATTCGTCAATAATTCAATTCCACAGGTTGTAGATAGTGAATTTTTGAAAAATGAATCCTTTTTGAGGTGTGGTAAGTTTTTGTCGAAATTCACCACACTTCAAAAATTTTTGGAAATGAGAGGAATTTCATATCTGAACACTAAAATCTGGGTTTTAAAAATTGTCTACCCATAAAATAGACTTATTTTGGGTAGCAATCAATTTTTTTTTTCAAAATTTCTTATCGAATTAAAGTTTAGATTTTCTGCAGCCTTCCGTCTTCAATTTTCACCAAATTTGTTGAAAATTTTGTTGAAATGATTTTTTGTTGAAATTCACCACCCTTCAAAAAATGTTGCAAATGAAAGGAATTTCAGCCCTTAACACAAACAACTACGTTGCTGTATTTTTCTTGGAATAATATCATGGTCTTTAATAAAAACAAAGAAATTTTGAGGGCACAATATTTTTCAAAATTTTGAGCGAAATTTCTGTTTTAAAAAAGTTTTCGTTGGGTCTAGGATTAGGAAATTTCATCAATAATTCATTTCCATAAGTTGTGGATAGTGAATTTTTGCAAAATGAGAAATTTTTTAAGTGTGGTGAATTTTTGTCGAAATTCACCACACTTCAAAAATTGCTGCAAATGAAAGAAATTTCACGCCAGAACACAAAAAATTATGTTTTAAAATTTTTCTAGCTATAACGGTTTTCTAGCTATAACGGAATAACGGTTTTTATCTAAGCTTGCTTGGATTTGGAATGACGTAAATCCATCAATAATTCAATTCCATAACTAGTAAATAGTGAATCTAGAAAAAATAAGCAATTTTTGTTGAAATTCACCACCCTTCAAAAAATGTTGCAAATGAAAGAAATTTCACAACAGAACACAAAAAATTATGTTTTAAATTTTTTAAGCTATGAAATAGACGAATATTTTTTTAAGAAATATATTATTCATAATTTTGAATGGAATAACGGTTTTTATCTAAGCTTCTATGGATTTGGAATGACGTAAATCCATCAACAATTCAATTCCATAAGTTGTAAATAGTGAATCTAGAAAAAATATGCAATTTTTGAATTTTTTGTTGAAATTCACCACACTTCAAAAATTGTTGCAAATGAAAGGAATTTCAGCCCTAAACGCAAAAAAACTATGTTGCAATATTTTGCTTGCAATAAAATCATGGTCTTTAACAAAAACCAAGAAATTTTGAGCGCACAATATTTTTCAAAATTTTGAGCGAAATTTCTGTTTTAAAAAAGTTTTCGTTGGGTCTAGGATTAGGAAATTTCATCAATAATTCATTTCCATAAGTTGTGGATAGTGAATTTTTGCAAAATGAGCAATTTTTTAAGTGTGGTGAATTTTTATCTAAATTCACCACACCTCCAAAAAGTTTGTAAATGAAAGGAATTTCATTGCTGAACACAAAAAAATGATGCTTTATGCCTTTTTCTAGTCATAAAATAGACAGAAACGTTTTTTTACATTTATAATTTCTATTTTCCAATCATTTTTTGAAAGAAAATGATTTTCTATTATTTTGAATGGAATACCGCCACTTATCGAAGTTTGTTTGGATTTGGAATGACGTAAAATTATCAATAATTCAATTCCACAGATTGTAGGTAGTAAATTTTTGCAAAATCAGAAATTTTTGAGGTGTGGTGAGTTTTTGTCGAAATTCACCACACCTCAAAAAATGTTGGAAATGAAAGAAATTTCACACAAGAACACAAAAAATTATGTTTTAAAAATTTTCTAGCTATAAAATAGACGTAGTTTTACCAGTAAAGAATATTAACATTCATTATTTCGAATATTTTTTAAGAAATGTGTTTTTCATAATTTTGAATGGAATAACGGCTTTTATCTAAGCTTCTTTGGATTTGGAATGATGTAAATCCATCAATAATTCAATTCCATAAGTTGTAAATAGTGAATTTAGAAAAAATGAGAAATTTTTGAGGTGTGGTGAATTTTTGTTGAAATTCACCACACCTCAAAAAATGTTGCAAATTAAAGGAATTTCAGCCCTAAACACAAAAAACTATGTTGCTGTATTTTTCTTGCAGTAATAACATGGTCTTTAAAAAAATCAAGAAATTTAGAGGGCACAATATTTTTCAAAATTTTGAGCTTCATTTTTGTTTTAAAAAGTTTTTGTTCTAGGTCTAGGATTAGGTAATTTCATCAATAATTCATTTCCATAAGTTGTGGATAGTGAATTTTTGCAAAATGAGAAATTTTTTTAAGTGTGGTGAATTTTTATCGAAATTCACCACACCTCAGAAAAGTTTGTAAATGAAAGGAATTTCATAGGGGAACACAGAAATTAAGTTCTAAACATTTTCTAGCTATAAAGTAGACGTATTTTGGCCATTAAAGTATTTTTATATTCATAATTTCTAATTTCCAATCGTTTTGTTTTTATAGAAAAATAATTTCCATTATTTTGAATGGAATAACGCCTCTTATCGAAGTTTGTTTGGATTTGGAATGACTTAAATTTATCAATAATTCAATTCCACAGATTGTAGGTAGTACATTTTTGCAAAATCAGCAATTTTTTAATTTTTTTTTGAATTTCGACAAAAATTCACCACACTTCAAAAATGTTTGTTTGGATTTGGAATGACGTAAATGTATCAATAAATCAATTCCACAGATTGTAGGTAGTAAATTTTTGCAAAATTAGCAATTTTTGAGGTGTGGTGAATTTTTGTCGAAATTCACCACACTTCAAAAAATGTTGGAAATTAGAGGAATTTTGCCCCAGAATACAAATAAATATTTTTTACAATTTTTCTACCCATAAAATAAACGTATTTTGGGTAGCAATCTATTTTTTTTCAAAATTTCCAATCGAATTAAAGTTTTGATTTTCTGCAGCCTTCCGTCTTCAATTTTTCTAACAAGATGTCATAAAAGTTTATGTAACTCCCTTACAATAAAATATAATTCATTTAATATTAACCAAGATCACAACCAAAACAAATAACCTACAACACCACATTATGGCCTCAAAGCTCTAACCAGAGTAATCTAGCAACCATAAAATTTACATAAAACCTTAAGAGAAGTTCTATTTAAATGCCCTCTAACATTTAAAACAAACCTACAAAAATAAAGAAATAGAAAAAAACGTCAGGAAAAAATGACCGACCGGTTAATCTTGATTTTGATGAAGACCCCAAAACACACACAGACGACCTTTACCCCAAAATGTGAACATCATGAAATTTACATGAATTGTAAATCTCAGCATTTAATATTTAAAAGTTAGCTTCACCCAAAAAAAAAAAAAATCGACACAACAAAAATCGCCTTACTCTACATATGTTGCTGCTGCTGGTAGGTACCATGTAAAAGAACATTGGCTTATACTCAAATGGAAAACAACATCCGTTGGAAAAGTGTATCCGTTTTATTTCAAGGCACAAATGTGGGTAGGCTATGTGTGTACGTTCGTATTTGTGTTCCTTTCCCCTACCCTACTTTAAGTACCATTTGCATGCAATTGACACAGAATTTGTTATTAACTTTTTTAGGAAAGTCGTGTTCTTTTTTTTCGCTTTCGCATCTTCGTTAACCCCTTTCGCCTAACATTTTTTTAAAGTGAATGTTTATTTGACTTCTTCATCTCATCACACATCATTTGTTGAGATTTGTAAAATAGGGCCTTATTTTGTTGTTTAGTTGTTGCTTGGCTTGGCTGGGATGGCTGACTGACTCGCCTCCTGCGGCCATAACATTGCTATGCAAACATACACACACAAAAACCGGAGAACAATCCCAGCTAACAATTTTTTCCGATTTTTTTCCGAATTCGGAACGAAACTCTGCACAAGTATGCGATTCTGATGTCGAATTCGTTCAGAAATCGGAACAAAATTGTGTGAAGTTGCCCACGAATTCGGAATGTTTTATCGGAAAAAAATCGGAAGGAATATTAGAGTTTCTTTCCGAATTCTGAACGAATTCGCAAAAAAACTCGAATGAAAAAAAGGGAAATTTTAAGGGAATTTTCGATTATCTGCACAATTTCGGAAAAAACTCGGAAGGAACATTCGAAAATCGGAAAAAATTCGGAAGATTATCGGATGTTTGATCCGATATTCGGAAAAAAATCGGAAAATTATCGGATGTTTGATCCGATATTCGGAAAAAAATCGGAAGATTATCGGATGTTTGATCCGATATTCGGAAAAAAATCGGAAGATTATCGGATATTTGATCCGATATTCGGAAAAAAATCGGAAGATTATCGGATATTTTATCCGATATATGGAAAAAAATCTGAATATTTTCGTAAGGTTTTATCCGAAAATCGGAAAAAATTCCGGTGATTTATATTTCGGAAAATGTTCCGATGTTTAATGCGAATTTTTTTATTCTTTATTTCATCATCGTCACAAGTTGGATTTAATAGTATTCATTGCTGCTGCCCGCTGATTTTGTGTGTTTGCAAAATTATAAAACACAACTTTTCCTAATAAAGTTTCCATGTGTCATCACGATGTTGTTCTTTATTCGGCGTATCTAAAATAGAATTAACAATATTTGTTATTATAAACAGCTTTTTACAAAATGTGTATGCAAACTTCCAATTTTAATTTGTTTTAAAACACACAATAATTTGTTCCGCTACGTCTTACTCACTTAACTGCTGCGAAATAACTAAAAAACAAGGTACAGCATGCAAACAAAGCAAAGAAATTTCCCTTGCCGCTGGCGTTGTTTGTATACAATTAACTCTCAACCAGAGTTCGGGATTTTTGCTCGGAGCAAAATACACAGATCAAAAATTCTTTCAGATTATGTGCAGAGTACTCGGAAACTAATCGGAAAGAAAACAAATCAAAATTTCCCTTCCGAGATTGTGCAGAACACTCGGAAAATAATCGGAAAGAAAACAAATCAAAATTTCCCTTCCGAGATTGTGCAGAGCACTCGGAAAATAATCGGAAAGAAAGGTTACGAAATCTCGGAAAAAATCTGATATCAGAGCCATCGGCAAAAATTGTTGGCTGGGATAACACGCAAAACACGCGCACAAACACATGCTCAGCCAAAGAAACAAATGCATGCCAGCAGTAGGCTGGCTCATTCATGCTGTCAATTTGATGCTGAAATGCAAAAACAACAGCGTCAAAAAAGCAGCAGCATTGGTGTTTTGTGGTGTTATGGCATTAAAAGTGTCTGCCCAGGCATGGTGTGACATGTGTGTTGATATGTCTACCGTTATGTGACATTTAAGTCTACGAGTTTTCTTAGCTATGTTTTGTTTGCTTCTTCCTCCTGTCCTCCTTGTGTATGTGTGTGTGTGCTTTGTGAAAATGTTTATGTTTACACATTGTGAATGTTGACGACGCTTCCGGCATATCACTGCTGCTGTTACGGTTATTATTTCTACTTTATAAAGAAGCTGAAGGAAAATATAATAACAACAACAAAGACATACTAATAAAGGGTGGGGGAAGCCAAATGTTCAATTTGTGAATGAAGGCTACAATTTCGGATTAGTTTCATAAAGATTTAAATTAGCCCCATTAAATAAAAAACTTATTTCAAATCTGGAGCTCAGTTCTTGTTCTATGAAAATTTTAAATGAAAACTTTTATGAAGGAAATAAATGTCAAATGAAAAAAAATATAAAGAAAATATTTTTCATTCCAAATTTTCATAGAACAAGAATCCAGCCCCTATATTTGCCTTATATGGTATTAAAATTACAAAATTTTATTTTTTCCATACTCCCAGACCTCAGATTATGCAAAATAAAGAATTTCCAAGGTGTGGTGAATTTTTCAAGAAATTCACCACCCCCTGAAAAATGTGGAAATTGGCAGGAAATTTGCCATACAATCGTTTTATGCTCAAACAAATATTCTAAAATCATCCTATAAGAGCCATAAACCAATAATAATATTCCAAATTTATTTTTTTTTTTGGGTAACCTTCAATTTAATTTAAAACGAAAGATTATTTCCTTCTCCATTTAATGCCAAATATGCTAATTTTTCATTTTAACATACTCCGAGACCTCTAATTATGCACATTTTACAATTTTCAAGGTGTGGCGAGTTTTTCGAGATATTCACCACTCCTCGAAAAATGTGAAAATCGATAAGAAATTTGTCATAGAATCGATCTACGGATAAAAAAAATTTTAGATAATAATATCAGCACCATTACCACAAATAATATTAGAAATATCAGTTGCGTTGGCAAGCCTAAAACTAATTGAATAATAATGTGATTATCCTCTTCAATTACCGCCAAATATGCACATTTTTTATTTTACATACTCCCAGACCTCTTATTATGCAAATTCTACAATTTCCTCCTACGGAGGTCTCCTATTCTACAGGAGCCTTCTAAGGAGGTCTCCTATTCTATAGGAGCTTCCTAAGGAGATCCTCCTGCGGAGTTCTCCTATTCTATAGGAGCCTCCTGCGGAGTTCTCCTATTTTATAGGAGCTTCCCGCGGAGTTCTCCTATTCTATAGTAGCCTCCTACGGAGCTCTTCTATTATATAGGAGCCTCCTACGGCGCTATCCTATTCTATAGGAGCCTCCTACGGAGCTCTCCTATTCTATAGAAGCCTCCTACGGAGCTCTCCTGTTCTATAGGAGCCTCCTACGGAGCTCCCCTATTCTATAGGAGCCTCCTACGAAGCTCTCCTATTCTATAGGAGCCTCCTACGGAACTCTGCTATTATATAGGAGCCTCCTACGGAGGTCTCCTATTCTATAGAAGCCTCCTACGGAGGTCTCCTATTCTATAGGAGCCTACTGCGGAGCTCTCCTATTCTATAGGAGCCTCCTACGGAGCTCTCCTATTCTATAGGAGCCTTCTACGGAGCTCTCCTATTCTATAGGAGCCTCCTACGTAGGTCTCCTATTCTATAGCAGCCTCCTACGGAGCTCTCCCATTCTATAGGAGCCTCCTACGGAGCTCTCCTATTCTATAGGAGCCTCCTACGGAGCTCTCCTATTCTATAGGAGCCTTCTACGGCTCCCCTTTTTATAAGAGCTTCCTACGGAGGTCTATTGTTCTGTAAGAGCCTCCTACAGAGGTAACCTATTCTACGGAGGTCTCTTATTCTATAGGAGCCTCCTACGGAGGTCTCCTGTTCTATAGGATCCACTTCTGAGGTCTTATATTGTATAGGAGCCTCCTATGGTCTTGTCTTGTTCTATAGGAGCCTCCTATGGTCTTGTCTTGTTCTATAGGAGCTTCCTACGTTCTTGTCTTATTCTATAGGAGACTCCTACGGAGGTCTCCTGTTCTATAGGATCCACCTACTGAGGTCTTATATTCTATAGGACCTTCCTACGGAGGTATCCTATTCTATAGAAGCCTCCTACGGAGGTCTCCTGTTCTATAAGAGCTTCCTACGGAGCTCTACTATTCTATAGGAGCCTCCTAGGGAGCTCTCCTATTCTATAGGAGCCTCCTACGGAGCTCTTCTATTCTATAGGAGCCTCCTACGGAGCACTCCTATTCTATAGGAGCCTCCTACGGAGCTCACCTATTATAGAAGAGTCTCCTACCGGGATCTCCTATTATATAGGAGCCTCCTTCGGTGGTCTCGTATTCAATAAAAGCCTTTTACGGAGGTCTCCTATTCTATAGGAGCCTCCTTCGGTGGTCTCGTATTCAATAGGAGCCTCCTACGTAGGTCTCCTATTCTTTAGGAGCCTCCTACGGAGCTCTCCTATTCTATAGAATCCACCTACTGAGTTCTCCTATTCTACAGGAGCCTCCTACAGAGTCTCCTATTCTAAAGAAGCCTCCTACGGTGGTCTCCTGTTCTGTAAGAGCTTCCTACGGAGCTCTACTATTCTATAGGAGCCTCCTACGGAGCTCTACTATTCTATAGGAGCCTCCTAGGGAGCTCTCCTATTCTATAGGAGCCTCCTAGGGAGCTCTCCTATTCTATAGGAGCCTCCTACGGAGCTCTCCTATTCTATAGGAGACTCCTACGGAGCTCTCCTTTTCTATAGAAGCCTCCTACTGAGCTCTCCTATTCTATAGGAGCCTCCTAGGGAGCTATCCTATTTTATAGGGGCCTCCTAGGGAGCTCTCCTATTCTAAAGGAGCCTTCTACGGAGCTCTCCTGTTCTATAGGAGCCTCCTACGGAGCTCTCCTACTCTATAGGAGCCTCCTACGGAGCTCTCCTATTCTATAGGAGCCTCCTAGGGAGCTCTCCTATTCTATAGGAGCCTCCTACGGAGCTCTCCTATTCTATAGGAGCCTCCTAGGGAGCTCTCCTATTCTATAGGAGCCTCCTACGGAGCTCTCCTATTCTATAGGAGCCTCCTACGGAGCTCTCCTATTCTATAGGAGCCTCCTACGGAGCTCTCCTATTCTATAGGAGCCTCCTACGAGCTCTCCTATTCTATAGGAGACTCCTACGGAGCTCTCCTATTCTATATGTTCTTTCAAATTAAATTCAGCATTTATGCACCAACACTTTCAATTTCCAACTGTAGACATAAAATAAAAAAGAGAACTTCTAATTCCCCTTCGTTAATTAGATTATATATGTGGTGGAAAAAAAATAATATTGCTGACATTGCAAAACTAGAAAATCGGTTAATTATTGCCAGCTAGCAGCGTGCATTGGCTTCCCCTATTTTCCAATTATATTTTTGCTGACATTTCAAGCAGCCAGCCAGGCAAACAACCTCCAGCAGCCACCTTAGCTACGATAACAAACCCCACAGTCCTTGCAGGAAAAAAAAATAGCTCGGGAATGGAAAAAAGGCGTTGAAGAGAATTCCGTCTCTACACAAAGCCATTCACAATTATTAAAAATGATTTACAAAAAGATTAAAATTTCATTTCAATTTTGTAGGATAGCATACGCATACTGCTCCCCATGGCAGGGAAATAAAAATTCAAAGGCAACAAAATGGAAATTGTAGAAAAAATAACTGAGAAAAATATGAAAGCCAAGGAAGACTAGGGTTTCCCTTGTGACCAAGGCAATGCAGAAGAAGAAAACGTTACTACTTGGGCCATCAATAATGCTTTCGCAGCTATGACTTACTTACTTCGACTAGTCTCGTACTACTTGTTTGACTCATGGCACTTTATTTGTTATTTATGGTTCAACAGACAGAAATTGTAAAAAGCCATTCGTTCGCCTGCACCACCCGCACACCTACACATTTTTCGCATTTATATATTTATTTCCCACTTGGTTGTGGCGGTGGCGGTGTTGCATGGTGTATGTATGAGTGATATTTTTATTACCGATACGCTGCTGTGGTGGTATATTGCTCAATGTCATCACTCATACGCATTGGGGTCCTCTAGTAAATTTTAAAATTTCCCCATGGGCGAAAGAGGGACAAAAAACGAAGTGAATTGAAATGAAATGGTATTTTTCTGCAAGTTCTTCTTCCCCCTTGTAAGTTGAGTTATGTCCGGGAAGAAGCTTAGGGAGATTTGGGTAGAATGCAAAATAATACAACATAACTTATTCGGTGACATTTTGAAGGACCCTCTCATTCAGCAAGTGTCTTTAGAAGCAACCTTAGAAGCACCTTTCCATTAGAGGTCTCCTACAGAGGTCTCCTGTAGGAGGTTTCTATAAAATGGGACACCCACGAAGGAGGCTCCTATAGAATAGGAAACCTCCGTAGGAGGTTCCTACAGAATAGGAGACTTCCGTGGGAGGCTCCTATAGAATCGAAGACCTCCGTAGGAGGCTCCTAGAGAATAGAAGACCTCCGTAGATGGCTCCTATAGAATAGGAGACCTCCGTAGATGGCTCCTATAGACTCAAAGAACTCTCTAGGAGGCTCCTGTAGAATAGGGGACCTCCGTAGGAGGCTTCTATAGAATAGGATACCTCTGTAGGAAGCTCCTATAGAATAGGAGACCTCCGTATTTGGTTCCTATAGAATAGGAGACCTCCGAAGGAGGTTCCTGTAAAATGGGAGACCTCCGTAGAAGGTTCCCATAGCATAGAAGACCTCCATAGGAGGTTCCAATAGAATAGGAGACCTCCGTAGGAGGCTTCTATAGAATAGAAGACCTCCGTAGGAAGCTTCTGTAGAATAGAAGACCTCCGTAGGAGGCTTCTGTAGAATATAAGACCTCCGTAGGAGGCTTCTGTAGAATATAAGACCTCCGTAGGAGGCTTCTATAGAATAGAAGACCTCCGTGGGAGGCTTCTATAGAATAGAAGACCTCTGTGGGAGGCTTCTATAGAATAGAAGACCTCAGTAGGAGGCTTCTATAGAATAGAAGACCTCCGTAGGAGGCTTCTATAGAATAGAAGACCTCCGTAGGAGGCTTCTATAGAATAGAAGACCTCCGTAGGAGGCTTCTATAGAATAGAAGACCTCCCTAGGAGGTTTCTATAGAAAAGAAGACCTCGTAGGAGGTTCTTATAGAATATGAGACCTTCGTAGGAGGTTCCTATGGAATAGGAGACCTCCGTAGGAGGTTCCTATAGAATAGGAGACCTCCGTAGGAGGTTCCTATAGAATAGGAGACCTCCGTAGGAGGTTCCTATAGAATAGGAGACCTCCGTAGGAGGTTCCTATAGAATAGGAGACCTCCGTAGGAGGTTCCTATAGAATAGGAGACCTCCGTAGGAGGTTCCTATAGAATAGGAGACCTAAGTAGGAGGTTCCTATAGAATAGGAGACCTCCGTAGGAGGTTCCTATAGAATAGGAGACCTCCGTAGGAGGTTCCTATAGAATAAGAGACCTCCGTAGGAGGTTCCTATAGAATAGGAGACCTCCGTAGGAGGTTCCTATAGAATAGGAGACCTCCGTAGGAGGTTCCTATAGAATAGGAGACCTCCGTAGGAGGTTCCTATAGAATAGGAGACCTCCGTAGGAGGTTCCTATAGAATAGGAGACCTCCGTAGGAGGTTCCTATAGAATAGGAGACCTCCGTAGGAGGTTCCTATAGAATAGGAGACCTCCGTAGGAGGTTCCTATTGAATAGGAGAACTCCGTAGGAGGTTCCTATAGAATAGGAGACCTCCGTAGGAGGTTCCTATAGAATAGGAGACCTCCGTAGGAGGTTCCTATAGAATAGCAGACCTCCGTAGGAGGTTCCTATAGAATAGGAGACCTCCGTAGGAGGTAGGAGGCTCCTATAGAATAGGAGACCTCCGTAGGTGGCTGCTATAGAATAGGAGACCTCCGTAGGTGGCTCCTATAGAATAGGAGAACTCCGTAGGGGGCTCCTATAGAATAGGAGACGTCCGTAGGAGGTTCCAATAGAATAGGAAAACTCCGTAGGAGGCTTCTATAGAATAGAAGACCTCCGTAGGAGGCTTCTATAGAATAGATCCTATATAATAGGAGACCTCCGTAGGAGGATCCTATAGAATAGGAGACCTCCGTAGAAGGTTCCTATAGAATAGGAGACCTCCGTAGGAGGTTCCTATAGAATAGGAGACCTCCGTAGGAAGTTCCTATAGAATAGAAGACCTCCGTAGGAGGCTTCTGTAGAGTATAAGACCTCCGTAGGAGGCTGCTATAGAATAGGAGACCTCCGTGGTAGGCTGCTATAGAATAGAAGACAACCGTGTGAGGCTTCTATAGAATAGACGATCTCTGTAGGAGGCTTCTACAGAATAGACGATCTCCGTAGGAGGCATCTATAGAATAGAGATCTCCATAGGAGGCTTCTCTGGAATAGAAGACCTCCGTAGGAGGCTTCTATAGAATAGGAGACCTCCGAATGAGGCTCGTATAGGATAGGAGACATACGTAGGAGGCTCCTATAGAATAGAAGACCTCCGTAGGAGGCTTCTAAAGAATAGAAGACCTCCGTAGAATAGCAGAGGCTCCTAAAGAATAGGCGACCGACGTAGGAGGCTTCTATAGAATGGAAGACCTCCGTAGGAGGCTTCTATAGAATAGAGGACCTCCGTAGGAGGCTTCTATAGAATAGAAGACCTCCGTAGGAAGCTTCTATAGAATAGAAGACCTCAGTAGGAGGTTCCTATAGAATAGAAGACCTCTGTAGGAGGCTCCAATAGAAAAGGAGAACTCCGCAGGAGGTTCCTATAGAATGGGAGAACTCCGTAGGAGGCTTCTATAGAATAGAAGACCTCCGTAGGAGGCTTCTATAGAATAGAAGAATTCCGTAGGAGGTTCCTATAGAATAGGAGACCTCCGTAGGAGGTTCCTATATAATAGGAGACCTCCGTAGGAGGTTCCTATATAATAGGAGACCTCCGTAGGAGGCTTCTATAGAATAGGGGACCTCCGTAGGAGGCTCGTATAGTATAGGGGACCTCCGTAGGAGGTGAAAAGTGGGCATATTTAAGCGAGAAAGAATGAGAACTCAAATCAGATAACAATAAATTACACTTTCGACCTAGGGTTAATTACAAAATCCCAATAAAATACACTATTCTACGTATGTGGAATCTCATAAAAAGCTTTCTCCAATATAATAAACGATCAGTTTTCTTTTAAAACCACAAACACTAATACAAAATGTGTCAAAGCAATCCAATTGGACATTTTAATAAATCATAATGAAACTATCACAATAATCCCATGTTATCATCCTCCAAATCTAAACGTAACAAACTTTATTGACGAAATTGATCAACCAAAAACAAGAAATTAAAATCGTGGGCGACATGAATATTATTGACATAAACACGCATAATATATCAGCGAAAAAGTATCTAGATATGTTAGCTTCCCATGGTCTTCACTGCCTCATAACCGGAACAACTAGAGAAGATGACACAATTCGAAGCGTGATGTAAGTTCTGCAATAATCACAACAACAATTTCGGACCATTTCACCATAATTGGCTGTATTAAAAATTAAGAAATAAACAAAAATAAATGTCCCACAAATCTACAACAAAAACTAAACTCAATAATAAAAAAATAGTAGATCACCGAATCAAAAATGTTGACAGAAGTAAAATTGCTGAAGAAACCAATGGATCGAACCATGATGTTTGGAGAAAATTCACAATAAATTTTGTGAAATTTACGATAACTCAGCCGAAACGAAGAAAGTGAAAATTGTTATACTTTTAATTAAATATTATTCCATACTGAGTCAAAATCTCCTAAAATACTTCACTTTTTGGGGGTTGTGCCAAAAGAAGAAATGTTCCAAATCAAATTTCATTATGAGTCTCTGAACAAAAGAAATTTGTAGCTATAATATTTAACATCTCCAGAAGCTTTCGCTTTTTTATATATGATTTAGGACCAAATCCTGCGTAGGAGGCTTCTATAGAATAGAAGATCTCCATAGGAGGCTTTTATAGAATAGAAGACCTCCATAGGAGGCTTCTATAGAATAAAAGACCTCCGTAGTAGGCTTCTATAGAATAGAAGACCTCCGTAGTAGGCTTCTATAGAATAGAAGACCTCCGTAGGAGGCTTCTATAGAATAGAAGACCTCCGTAGGAGGCTTCTATAGAATAGAAGATCTCCGTAGGAGGCTTCTATAGAATAGAAGACCTCCGTAGGAGGCTTCTATAGAATAGGCGACCTCCGTAGGAGGCTTCTATAGAATAGGCGACCTCCGTAGGAGGCTTCTATAGAATAGAAGACCTCCGTAGGAGGCTTCTATAGAATAGAAGACCTCCGTAGGAGGCTTCTATAGAATATAAGACCACCGTGTGATGCTTCTATAGAATAGAAGACCTCCGTAGGAGGCTTCTATAGAATAGAAGACCTCCGTAGGAGGCTTCTATAGAATAGAAGACCTCCGTAGGAGGCTTCTATAGAATAGAAGACCTCCAGGAGGCTTCTATAGAATAGAAGACCTCCGTAGGGGGCTTCTAGAGAATAGAAGACCTCTGTAGTGGGCTTCTCTAGAATAGAAGACCTCCGTAGGGGGCTTCTATAGAATAGAAGACCTCCATAGCAGGCTTCTATAGCATAGAAGACCTCCGTAAGAGGCTTCTATAGCATAGAAGACCTCCGTAGGAGGCTTCTATAGCATAGAAGACCTCCGTAGGAGGCTTCTATAGCATAGAAGACCTCCGTAAGAGGCTTCTATAGCATAGAAGACCTCCGTAGGAGGCTTCTATAGCATAGAAGACCTCCGTAGGAGGCTTCTATAGCATAGAAGACCTCCGTAGGAGGCTTCTATAGCATAGAAGACCTCCGTAGGAGGCTTCTATAGAATAGAAGACCTCCGTAGGAGGCTTCTATAGAATAGAAGACCTCCGTAGGAGGCTTCTATAGAATAGAAGACCTCCGTAGGGGGCTTCTATAGAATACAAGACCTCCGTGGGAGGCTTCTATAGCATAGAAGTCCTCCGTAGGAGGCTTCTATAGAATAGAAGACCTCCGTAGAAGGCTGCTATAGAATAGAAGACCTCTGTATTAGGCTTCTATAGAATAGAAGACCTCTGTATTAGGCTTCTATAGAATAGAAGACCTCCGTAGGAGGCTTCTATAGAATAGCATACCGCCGTAGGAGGCTTCTATAAAGTAGAAGACCTCCGCAGGAGGCTTTTATAGAATAGAAGACCTCCGTAGTAGGCTTCTATAGAATAGAAGACCTCCGTAGTAGGCTTCTATAGAATAGAAGACCTCCGTAGTAGGCTTTTATAGAATAGAAGACCTCCGTAGTAGGCTTCTATAGAATAGAAGACCTCCGTAGGAGGCTTCTATAGAATATAAGACCTCCGTAGTAGGCTTCTATAGAATAGAAGACCTCCGTAGTAGGCTTCTATAGAATAGAAGACCTCCGTAGGAGGCTTCTATAGAATAGAAGACCTCCGTAGGAGGCTTCTATAGAATAGAAGACCTCCGTAGGGGGCTTCTATAGAATACAAGACCTCCGTAGGAGGCTTCTATAGCATAGAAGTCCTCCGTAGGAGGCTTCTATAGAATAGAAGACCTCCGTAGAAGGCTGCTATAGAATAGAAGACCTCTGTATTAGGCTTCTATAGAATAGAAGACCTCTGTATTAGGCTTCTATAGAATAGAAGACCTCCGTAGGAGGCTTCTATAGAATAGCATACCGCCGTAGGAGGCTTCTATAAAGTAGAAGACCTCCGCAGGAGGCTTTTATAGAATAGAAGACCTCCGTAGTAGGCTTCTATAGAATAGAAGACCTCCGTAGTAGGCTTCTATAGAATAGAAGACCTCCGTAGTAGGCTTTTATAGAATAGAAGACCTCCGTAGTAGGCTTCTATAGAATAGAAGACCTCCGTAGGAGGCTTCTATAGAATATAAGACCTCCGTAGTAGGCTTCTATAGAATAGAAGACCTCCGTAGGAGGCTTCTATAGAATAGAAGACCTCCGTAGGAGGCTTCTATAGAATAGAAGACCATCGCATGGGGGCTTCTATAGAATAGAAGACCATCGCATGGGGGCTTCTATAGAATAGAAGACCACCGCAGGAGACTTCTATAGAATAGAAGACCTCCGTAGGAGGCTCCTATAGTATAGGAGACCTTCGTAAAAGTTCTTACATTTTTATTTGTTAAAAATACGTATTTCCTATTTCGCAAACAACAAGTTAACTTCTATATTACGTCTTATTTCTCCTGTTCGCATTTCAAGGCCCCCCTCTAAATTCCATTTCCATCACTTTGACAGTCGCACACACACTTTACACAACAAAAACAAGAATGAACTGGCCGAGGTATTCAACTGGTAAACAGACATTTGTCAATTTACACAAAAACCCATTTGTAAAACGTCACATCTATAAAGTAATTTTTCTTTGATGGCGGCGATACTAAAATGAAATGAAACCAAAAGGAAACAGCAGCGGCTAACGCTAAAAACAGGAAATAGCCAACCAAGCATGGACTTGACTTCTGTGTTTTCTTTTTCTATTTCTTCTTTTCAATTCCACAAATGAATGATGATGGATGGATGGATGACTGACTAGATGATTGGAAAGGGAGTGGGTGGGAGAGTGAGAGGGAAATGGGAACAAATAAATAAACAATACTCTGACGGATCAAATGACATATAAATGGTTTGAAAAATAAATTCAGGTTTTGAATTTGTTCTTTCAAAATAAATATAATTCAAATCCTGCCATGCATATTTACTTAGCTTCTTGGGAATGATTTAAGAGCTTTCTCCTGCTGCTTAGCAGAGGTAATAAATTATGTTTTGTTACACTTTCCTTGGTCAAATTTGTCATAAAACTGTTTACCTTTAGCAGGATATATACTTTATCAAGAACATCATTTGTTTTTATGGTCCTCCCTCCCTCTTTCTCTTTGGCATTATAAGAAAGTTGTTGTTATTTTGTCCAGGTAAATACTCCCCATCCCAATTTCCCATTTGTAGAAATGTAAAGCCATTTTAATAAAATGAAATTACCAAAAACTGCTGACGTTAACTATGATGATGAGTCCGGCCAGCCACCTTACCCAAAACCATACAACATTTCTAATTGATTTACATCCTCCGAAGCAATCAGCTTAAGAAACTTGGAAGATGAAGTAGATTCATTCATTTTATTAATGTTATTTCAGGGCTGGTTGCCTTGGGCCAAATAATTAATCTGGTTTATTGGTTTTAAGTTGGGAATGATAAATATTATCGCCCAGGAGGAGGAGCATGAATAAGATAGCAAAATTAATTAATAAAATTATTCTCTAGGAGAAGGAAATAAATTTAAAATAACAAATTGATATTTATGATATTTTTAATTTTAATGCCAACGGAGCCATTTGCGGAGGTCTCCTATACTATAGAAAACATATGGAGATCTCCTATTCTATAGGAGTATCCTAAGGAGGTTTTCTATTCTATTGGAGCCTCCTCACGAGATCTTCTATTCTATAGAAGCCTCCTAGGAGGTCTTCTATTCTATAAAAGCCTGCTACGGAGGTCTTCTATTCTACAGAAGCCTCCTACGGAGGTCTTCCATTCCATAGAAGCCTCCTACGGAAGTCTTCTATTCTATAGAAGCCTCCTACGGAGGTCTCCTATTCTATAGGAACCTCCAACTGAGGTCTCCTATTCTATAGGAACCTCCAACGGAGGTCTTCTATTCTATAGAAGCTTCCTACGGAGGTCTTCTATTCTATAGAAACCTCTTACGGAGGTCTCCTTTTCTATAGGAACCTCCTACGGAGATCTCCTATTCTATAGGAACAACCTACGGAGGTCTCCTATTCTATAGGAACCTCCTACGGAGGTCTCCTATTCTATAGGAACCTCCTACGGAGGTCTCCTATTCTATAGGAACCTCCTACGGAGGTCTCCTATTCTATAGGAACCTCCTACGGAGGTCTCCTTTTCTATAGGAACCTCCTACGGAGGTCTTCTATTCTATAGAAGCTTCCTACGGAGGTCTCCTATTCTATAGGAACATCCTACGGAGGTCTCCTATTCTATAGGAACCTCCAACGGAGGTCTCCTATTCTATAGAAGCCTCTTACGGAGGTCTCCTTTTCTATAGGAACCTCCTACGGAGGTCTCCTATTCTATAGGAACCTCCTACGGAGGTCTCCTATTCTATAGGAACCTCCTACGGAGATCTCCTATTCTATGGGAACCTCCTACGAAGGCCTCCTAAACTATAGGAACCTCATATGGAGCCTCCGAGGGAGGTCTCCTATTCTATAGGAATCTCCAACGGAGGTCTTGTATTGTATAGGACCTCTTACGGTGGTCTTCTATTTCATAGGAGCCTCTTTCGGAGGTCCCCTATGCTATAGAAGCCCCCTACGGAGGTCTCTAATTCTGTATGAGCCAACAACGGAGGTCTCCAATTCTGTAGGAACTTCCAACGGAGGTCTCCTATTCTGTAGGAGCCTCCTACGGAGGTCTCCTATTCTATAGGAACCTGTTACGGAGGTCTCCTATTCTATAGAAACTTCCTACGGGGGTCTTCTATTCTATAGAAACCTCCTAAGGAGGTCTCCTATTCTATACAAACCACCTACGGAAGTCTCCTATTCTATAGGAACCTCCTCATATTCTATAGGAACCTCCTCCTATTCTATGGGAACCTCCTACGGAGGACTCCTATTCTATAGAAACCTCCTATGGAGGTCTCCTATTCTATAGGAACCTCCTACGGAGGTCTCCTATTCTATAGGAACCTCCTACGGAAGTCTCCTATTCTATAGGAACGTCCTACGGAGGTCTCCTATTATATAGGAACCTCCGACGGAGGTCTCCTATTCTATAGGAACGTCCTACGGAGGTCTCCTATTATATAGGAACCTCCGACGGAGGTCTCCTACTCTATAGGAACCTCCTACGAAGGTATCCTATTCTATAAGAACCTCCTACGAAGGCCTCCTATTCTATAGGAACCTCCTACAAAGGTCTCCTATTCTATAGGAACATCCTACGGAGGTCTCCTATTCTATGGGAACGTCCTACGGAGGTCTCCTATTATATAGGAACCTCCTACGGAGGTCTCCTACTCTATAGGAACCTCCTACGGAGGTCTCCTATTTTATAGGAACATCCTACGGAGGTCTCCTATTCTATAGGCCTCCTACGGAGGTCTTCTATTCTATAGAAGCCTCCTACGGAGGTCTTCTATTCTATATAAGCCTCCTACGGAGGTCTTCTATTCCATAGAAGCCTTCTAAGGAGTCCTTCTATTCTATAGAAGCCTCCTAAGGAGTTCTTCTATTCTGTAGAAGCCTCCTACGGAGGTCTCCTATTCTATAGGAACATCCTACGGAGGTCTACTATTCTATAGGAACATCCTACGGAGGTCTACTATTCTATAGCAACCCCCTACGGAGGTCTCCTATTCTATGGGAACCTCCTACGATAGCCTCCTATTCCATAGGAACCTCCTGCGGAGGTCTCATATTCTATAGGAACCTCCTACGGAGGTCTCCTATTCCATAGAAGCCTTCTAAGGAGTCCTTCTATTCTATAGAAGCCTCCTACGGAGGTCTCCTATTCTATAGGAACATCCTACGGAGGTCTACTATTCTATAGGAACATCCTACGGAGGTCTACTATTCTATAGCAACCCCCTACGGAGGTCTCCTATTCTATGGGAACCTCCTACGATAGCCTCCTATTCCATAGGAACCTCCTGCGGAGGTCTCATATTCTATAGGAACCTCCTACGGAGGTCTCCTATTCAAAATTGTTGGTGTGGTAAATTTTCATCGAAATTCACCACGACCCAAAAATTGCTGCAAATGAAAGTTAATCTCCAATAAACAATGTAGCTGACATTGATTCGTGTTTTTTTTTATCTCAAATTACATGATTTGATTAAAATGACATCATTTTTGGGGTGTGGTGAGTTTCTAAAGAAATTCACCACACCTGAAAAATTGCTGTAAATTAAAGTTAAACTCCCGTAAACAACGTAGCTGACCTTTATTCATCTAGTTTCTATCAAAAGACTACATTTTTGGGTATGGTGAATTTCCAAAGAAATTCACCACGACCCAAAAGTTGCTGAAAATGAAAGTTATATTCAAATACAACCCATCTATGACATTTATTTATGTTTCTCTTTCGAATTTCCACCCAAAAAGAACCCAAACTTCCTAATTTCAACAATCCTGACATCGCGTGTCACAAAAATTCAACAAATTTCAAATGTATACCCCATTTATAAAAATATCATAATAATTTCTTTATATTACATGTCACAATTTTGATGTGATGATGTCTCATCACATGAAGCAGGCATGGCATTTGACAGCATCTGCATAACCTAGACCAACAAAAAAATTTTATCCTTGAGAGGCAAGAAACATGAATTTCTTCAAGGAGAAATTTTGTGTTAACAGCACATCAGGGCAGAACCGAACATGAACTCAAATTTGTTTAAAGATTGACAATAACAAAAAATCAAAACCTTGACACAAAGACCCACAAAATAATGGCCTCTCGGAAAATTAAGCGCCACTACCATTGGATAAGAAATTCAGTTTCTTTTTAAGAATTTTCTTCTTCCACATTTGGTTTTTTCGCTTTAATAAAAAAATCCATCGAAAATTGTTATTTAAACAAAATTTTTCCATAGCTTTCGCTGTTCTTTACATTTTCCATCTTGGAAAAACAAAGAAAAATATCTTAAAGCACCTTAACATTGTTCCATTATCCGTGGGGTAACACCGATTCACTTGCAGCTTTTTGTATAAAAATCTATAAAAGCATTTTAAACCATACCGCCAGCACTATCACCTTCAGAACCACCCACCCACCCTCTCTATCAAAAATCGTTTATATTTAAAAAAAGAGAATGAACGAGTGCTGAGACTCTTCATAGCTGAACAGACATTGAATGGATTTGGGGTTTATTTGTTGTTGTTCAAACTGTGCATCTCTTTTGTGTGATACTTAAGAAGCGTTTACCCGTTCTGGGAGCAGCAATATCGCTTGTCGTTTTTCTTTATTGTACTGAATTGTCGGATAATAAAGAAAGATGTTTTGCTTGTAAGTGTGTGTGTGTGTGTAAATGATTTAAAGGAGCAAAGATGTTAACACTTTCCTTTTAGTATTTTTTTTTTGTTGTTTGTGCTGCTGTCTGTGTTAACGAACGCACCACCACCACCATGATTGTAGATGACAATATTTCTATGAAATGTTAAATGCTTTAGAATTGTATGAGGCGGGAGAAGTAGGGATCTTTAAATCACCCACTGATTGTTTCAAGATTTGTTAACAATAATGACATTTATATAGGGAATTAAAAATCATCTACTGGCAAAACTTACTCATAAAGTACATATGAAACCCATTTATTTTACCTCTAGGGTTGTCAAAATGGAGAAATTTTAGCTTTTACACGTTTCCTGTCATCAGATAATGTGAATTCCACAATTTTTCAGGTGTGGTGAATTTCCGTAGAAACTCACCTCACCCCAAAAATGGTTAAAAATGAAAGAATGTGATGCGGTAATTACATAAAAGTATATATTTCCTAAAATGTTGCAGACATTAGTGATAATTTAAATAGAAAATCAATAAGACAAGTTGTCCAAAGTGACCCATTAGGACAGTGGGAGAAAAAGTTCGAATTTCGACCTTTAAAGCACTGAAGTTATTGAAATTTAAGTTTTAACACATTTGTCGCTGGAAAATAATAAGAATCCAACAACTTTTCAGGTGTGGTGAATTTCCATAGAAACTCACCACACCCTAGAATTTGTTGGAAATGAAAGAAAAAAGCTTTTAAGACGATTTAAAATGAAAATCCAAACGATTGTCTTCTATTAGCATAATTTTCAAAGGAGTGACAAGTTTTTTAAGAAATTCACCACGCCCCAAAAAATATTGCACTGGAAAGTCGACGTCCTATAAAGAACACATTAAACTTTGATTCGTGTTATTCCTGTCATATAGAGGGTCTTCTGTAGAAATTCTTTATTTCTAAAAGGGTCAATAGGAACACCCTTTCTTTTAGAAAGTGTCAATAGAAACACCCTTTCTTTAAAAAAGGGTCAATAGGTGCACCCTTTCTTTAAGAAAGAATCAATAGGTGCACCCTTTCTTTCTGAAAGGGTCAATAGGAACACCCTTTCTTTTAGAAATAGTCAATAGGAACACCCTTTCTTTTAGAAAGGGTCAATAGGGGCACCCTTTCTTTTAGAAAGGGTCAATAGGGGCACCCTTTCTTTTAGAAAGGGTCAATAGGGGCACCCTTTCTTTCAGAACAGGGTAAATAGGAGCACCCTTTCTTGCAGAAAGGGTTAATAGGAGGACCCATTCTTTCAGAAAGGATTAATAGGAGAATCCTTTCTTTCAGAAAGTGTCAATAGGAAAGAAGACCTCCGTAGGTGGTTCCTATAGAATAGAATAGGAGACCTCCGTAGGAGGTTCCTATAGAATAGGAGACCTCCGTAGGAGGCCGCCGTAAGAGATGCCTATGGAATAGGAGACCTCCGTAAGAGGTTCCTATAGAATAGGAGACCTCCGTAAGAGGTTCCTATAGAATAGGAGACCTACGGAAGAGGTTCATATAGAATAGGAGTCCCCCGTAGGAGGTTCCCTTAGAATAGGAGATCTCCGTAGGAGATTCCTATAGAATAGGAGACCTCCGTAAGAGGTTCCCATGGAATCTTTAGAACCCCTTTCTGAAAGAAAGGGTGCTCTTATTAACCCTGTCTGAAACAAAGGGTGTTCCTATTAACCCTTTCTGAAACAAAGGGTATTCCTATTAACCCTTTCTGAAAGAATGGGTGTTCCTATTAACCCTTTCTGAAAGAAAGGGTTATCCTATTAACTCTTTTTGAAAGAAAGGGTGCATGTGTTAACGCTCTCTGAAAGAAAGGGTGCCCTTATTAACACTTTCTGAAAGAAATTGTGCTCCTATTAACCCTTTCTGAAAGAAAGGGTGCTCTTATTAACCCTTTCTGAAACAAAGGGTGCTCTTATTAACCCTTTCTGAAACAAAGGGTGCTCTTATTAACCCTTTCTGAAACAAAGGGTGCTCTTATTAACCCTTTCTGAAACAAAGGGTGCTCTTATTAACCCTTTCTGAAACAAAGGGTGCTCTTATTAACCCTTTCTGAAACAAAGGGTGCTCTTATTAACCCTTTCTGACAGAAAGGGTGCTCTTATTAACCCTTTCTGACAGAAAGGGTGCTCTTATTAACCCTTTCTGACAGAAAGGGTGCTCTTATTAACCCTTTCTGAAACAAAGGGTGCTCTTATTAACCCTTTCTGACAGAAAGGGTGCTCTTATTAACCCTTTCTGAAACAAAGGGTGCTCTTATTAACCCTTTCTGAAAGAAATTGTGCTCCTATTAACCCTTTCTGAAAGAAAGGGTGCTCTTATTAACCCTTTCTGAAACAAAGGGTGCTCTTATTAACCCTTTCTGAAAGAAATTGTGCTCCTATTAACCCTTTCTGAAAGAAAGGGTGCTCTTATTAACCCTTTCTGAAACAAAGGGTGCTCTTATTAACCCTTTCTGAAACAAAGGGTGCTCTTATTAACCCTTTCTGAAACAAAGGGTGCTCTTATTAACCCTTTCTGACAGAAAGGGTGCTCTTATTAACCCTTTCTGACAGAAAGGGTGCTCTTATTAACCCTTTCTGAAACAAAGGGTGCTCTTATTAACCCTTTCTGAAACAAAGGGTGCTCTTATTAACCCTTTCTGAAACAAAGGGTGCTCTTATTAACCCTTTCTGAAACAAAGGGTGCTCTTATTAACCCTTTCTGAAACAAAGGGTGCTCTTATTAACCCTTTCTGAAACAAAGGGTGCTCTTATTAACCCTTTCTGAAACAAAGGGTGCTCTTATTAACCCTTTCTGAAACAAAGGGTGCTCTTATTAACCCTTTCTGAAACAAAGGGTGCTCTTATTAACCCTTTCTGAAACAAAGGGTGCTCTTGTTAACCCTTTCTAAAAGAAAGGGTGCTCTTATTAACCAGTTTTGCTTCTATAGTCCCTTTGCTACCATTATTCAGAAAGTTTTTTAAAACCAACCATCCTTAACCTCCCTCATTCCTTTCTCCCTGTTATCCCTTGGGTAAGATAACAATTTAACGAGACAATTTTCTTTAAGGATAAAGGAAGTAGAAAAAAGTATGTGCAAAAATTCCCCGAAAAGCCACTTGTCATAGCTTCACAATGGGGGAAAGTTGAGCGACGCATCGGCATCACTTGAATGGCTTATTTTTTGTTGGAGCAAAGCCCACACCAATCCAAAATCTTTAGCCACTTTTTACGAACGGATGAACGAACCTAGTTAATATAAAGAAAATATGACAAAGTGTTTCCAAATGAAGTGAAGAAAGATGTTGAAGAAAGAAAGTCGTAGAGAAAAAATATGACAAAAAAACTCCAGTTCAGCTAAAACTTGTCATAAATGCGGTTAAAAGTAAGTCAAAAAATGTGAGTGTGTGTGGAAATCTCAAGAAGACATGATAAAAAGGAGGCATTTTCCACATGATGAAGATGATGACCCAGCTAAAACTATGACACTGCTGAGCTGAACTGAAAAAAAGGGGTATTAGGCCAAAGCCTCTGCCATCGCCGTTAGATGATGCTAATGTGAATGGTGTGCTGCTGATGATATTAAAAAGGATGTCATGTTTAACTCCTTGAGTAGAAGATGTAGTTATGTGTATGTGTGTGTGATGGTTTATGTGTGTGGTGGAAAAAGTGAAATCAAGAAAATGAAATTTTGTTGGGTTTTTGGGGTTTTCACATCTCATTTCTGTTTATACTGCACATTCTTCAGGGTCAGTGGAAGAGTTGTTGTTTTTTTTTCTCGAAATACTTATAATTGGATTTTGAAAGTGATGCCAAAAAATGTTTGGTTGCAGGACCACTTACTCGGTCATTTGCCAGTTTGCTGATGCTGCTGCTGCGGCTTGTCAAAGAATTTATGTGGCATTTGTAGAAAGCCCAAAGGGCAAGTTGACTATCGGAGTTGGGGATGACTATCGATAAAATGCCATTGACAAGTGTTGCTTTTGGCCGATGATGTGTCCTTTCAAATGTTGTGTTTTTATTTACCCACATTTGTTCGTGTGTTGTGTGTGTGTTTGTCGTTTTTATAACACATAAAACAAATTCTAAATAAACTCTAAAATCAAATAGCCCCAGTCAAAGGACCTTCGTTCTAATCAAACAAACGAACAAACCGACCAACAAACACATGCCTCTCGGATTATGTTTGCTATTGAGTAGTCAGTCCTTCCTTCCATGTCATGGCATATCTGTGCCAGTGTGTGTGTGTTTGACTTTGTGTGTTTATTCATTTATGGTCATTTTTCGAAATAAATCATAACTATGGAGCTTTTAAAGCCATAAAATTTCAAGTTTGGGGTTTTTCAATACGCCATAATGAAGATTTAATGGCAAATCCATTTAAGACCATTTAGTTTAGGGATCGGGGGAGGTATTACAACAGTTTCAATTAAAGGTGGCAGGTACTAAGCATAGACAAAGATTTTCAAAAAAATTTATGATGCCAATGAGGAGCCTTGGAAAAATGGTAGATAAGCTTCAAACTATTAGGAATTCAACTCAAACAACAAACAAGAGCTGAGGTTAGCAAACTAGTTAAAGATTTTAGAGGATTATTTAGGATGATCACAAAAGTTCATTGGTGAACATTTTTCTATAGAAAAAGTTCATTGGTGAAAATTTTTTTATAGAAAAAGTTCATTGGTGAAAATTTTCATTGGTGAACATTTTTCTATGAAAAAAAGCTCGTTGGTGAACATTTTTCTATAGAAAAAGTTCATCAGTGAACCTTTTTCTATAGAAAAAGTTCATCAGTGAACCTTTTTCTATAGAAAAAGTTCATCAGTGAACCTTTTTCTATAGAAAAAGTTCATCAGTGAACCTTTTTCTATAGAAAAAGTTCATCAGTGAACCTTTTTCTATAGAAAAAGTTCATCAGTGAACCTTTTTCTATAGAAAAAGTTCATCAGTGAACCTTTTTCTATAGAAAAAGTTCATCAGTGAACCTTTTTCTATAGAAAAAGTTCATCAGTGAACCTTTTTCTATAGAAAAAGTTCATCAGTGAACCTTTTTCTATAGAAAAAGTTCATCAGTGAACCTTTTTCTATAGAAAAAGTTCATCAGTGAACCTTTTTCTATAGAAAAAGTTCATCAGTGAACCTTTTTCTATAGAAAATGTTCATCAGTGAACCTTTTTCTATAGAAAAAGTTCATCAATGAACCTTTTTCTATAGAAAATGTTCATCAATGAACCTTTTTCTATAGAAAAAGTTCATTGGTGAACCTTTTTCTATAGAAAAAGTTCATTGGTGAACCTTTTTCTATAGAAAAAGTTCATTGGTGAACCTTTTTCTATAGGAAAAGTTCATCAGTGAACATTTTTCTATAGAAAAAGTTCATCAGTGAACATTTTTCTATAGAAAAAGTTCATCAGTGAACATTTTTCTATAGAAAAAGTTCATCAGTGAACATTTTTCTATAGAAAAAGTTCATCAGTGAACATTTTTCCATAGAAAAAGTTCATCAGTGAACCTGTGAACTTTTTCTATAGAAAATGTTCAGCAATGAACTTTTCTATAGAAAAATGGTCACTAATGAATTTTTTCTATAGAAAAATTTTCACCAATGACGCTTTTCTATAAAATAATGATCACCAATGAACTTTTTCTATAGAAAATGTTCAGCAATGAACTTTTTCTATAGAAAAATTGTCGCTAATGAATTTTTTCTATAGAAAATTTTTCACCAATGAACTTTTTCTATAGAAAAATTTTCACCAATGAACTTTTTCTATAGAAAAATGTTCAATAATGAATTTTTTCTATAGAAAATATTTCACCAATGACACTTTTCTATAAATAATGATCACCAATGAATTTTTCTATAGATAAGTGTTCACCAATGAACTTTTTCTATAGAAAATGTTCAGCAATGAACTTTTTCAATAGAAAAATTGTCGATAATGAATTTTTTCTATAGAAAAATTTTCACCAATGAACTTTTTCTATAGAAAAATTTTTACCAAATAACTTTATCTATAGAAAAATGTTCAGCAATAAACTTTTTCAATAGAAAAATGGTCACTAATGAACTTTTTTTTATAAAAAAATGTTCACCAATGAACTTTTTCTATAGAACAATGTTCACCAATGAACTTTTTCTATAGAAAAATGTTCACCAATGAACTTTTTCTCTAGAAAAATGTTTACCAATTAACTTTTTCTATAGAAAAATTTTTACAAATGAACTTTTTCTATAGAAAAATTTTCACCAATGAACTTTTTCTCTAGAAAAATGTTCAACAATGATCTTTTTCTATAGAAAAATGTTCACCAATGAACTTTTTCTATAGAAAAATGTTCAGCAATGAACTTTTTCTATAGAAAAATGTTCACCAATGAACTTTTTCTATAGAAAAATGTTCACCAATGAACTTTTTCTATAGAAAAATGTTCACCAATGAACTTTTTCTATAGAAAAATGTTCACCAATGAACTTTTTCTATAGAAAAATGTTCACCAATGAACTTTTTCTATAGAAAATGTTAGCCAATGAACTTTTTCTATAGAAAATGTTCACCAATGAACTTTTTCTATAGAAAAATGTTCACTAATGAACTTTTTCTATAGAAAGATGTTCACCAATGAACTTTTTCTATAGAAAGATGTTCACCAATGAACTTTTTCTATAGAAAAATGTTCACCAATGAACTTTTTCTATAGAAAAATGTTCACCAATGAACTTTTTCTATAGAAAAATGTTCACCAATGAACTTTTTCTATAGAAAAATGTTCACCAATGAACTTTTTCTATGTTCAGCAATGAACTTTTTCTATAGAGAATGTTCAGCAATGAACTTTTTCAATAGAAAAATGGTCACTAATGAATTTTTTCTATCGAAAAATGTTCACCAATGGAATTTTTCTATCGAAAAATGTTCACCAATGAACTTTTTCTATATAAAAATGTTCACCAATGAACTTTTTCTATAGAAAAATGTTCACCAATGAACTTTTTCAATAGAAAAATGTTCACCAATAAACTTTTTCTATAGAAAAATGTTCACCAATGAACTTTTTCAATAGAAAAATGGTCACTAATGAATTTTTTCTATAGAAAAATTTTCACCAATGAACTTTTTCTATAGAAAAATGTTCAACAATGATCTTTTTCTATAGCAAATGTTCAACAATGATCTTTTTCTATAGAAAAATGTTAACCAATGAACTTTTTCAATAGAAAAATGGTCACTAATGAATTTTTTCTATAGAAAAATTTTCACCAATGAACTTTTTCTATAGAAAAATGTTCAACAATGATCTTTTTCTATAGAAAAATGTTCAACAATGATCTTTTTCTATAGAAAAATGTTCAACAATGATCTTTTTCTATAGAAAAATGTTAATCAATGAACTTTTTCTATAGAAAAATGTTAACCAATGAACTTTTTCTATAGAAAAATGTTCACCAATGAACTTTTTCTATAGAAAAATGTTCACCAATGAACTTTTTCTATAGAAAAATGTTCACCAATGAACTTTTTCTATAGAAAAATGTTCACCAATGAACTTTTTCTATAGAAAAATGTTCACCAATGAACTTTTTCTATAGAAAAATGTTCACCAATGAACTTTTTCTATAGAAAAATGTTCACCAATGAACTTTTTCTATAGAAAAATGTTCACCAATGAACTTTTTCTATAGAAAAATGTTCACCAATGAACTTTTTCTATAGAAAAATGTTCACCAATGAACTTTTTCTATAGAAAAATGTTCACCAATGAACTTTTTCTATAGAAAAATGTTCACCAATGAACTTTTTCTATAGAAAAATGTTCACCAATGAACTTTTTCTATAGAAAAATGTTCACCAATGAACTTTTTCTATAGAAAAATGTTCACCAATGAAGTTTTTCTATAGAAAAATGTTCACCAATGAACTTTTTCTATAGAAAAATGTTCACCAATGAACTTTTTCTATAGAAAAATGTTCACCAATGAACTTTTTCTATAGAAAAATGTTCACCAATGAACTTTTTCTATAGAAAATGTTAACCAATGAACTTTTTCTATAGAAAAATGTTCACTAATGAACTTTTTCTATAGAAAGATGTTCACTAATGAACTTTTTCTATAGAAAGATGTTCACCAATGAACTTTTTCTATAGAAAGATGTTCACCAATGAACTTTTTCTATAGAAAAATGTTCACCAATGAACTTTTTCTATAGAAAATGTTCAGCAATGAACTTTTTCTATAGAGAATGTTCAGCAATGAACTTTTTCAATAGAAAAATGGTCACTAATGATTTTTTTCTATCGAAAAATGTTCACCAATGGAATTTTTCTATCGAAAAATGTTCACCAATGAACTTTTTCTATAGAAAAATGTTCACCAATGAACTTTTTCAATAGAAAAATGTTCACCAATGAACTTTTTCAATAGAAAAATGTTCACCAATGAACTTTTTCAATAGAAAAATGTTCACCAATGAACTTTTTCTATATAAAAATGTTCACCAATGAATTTTTCTATAGATAAGTGTTCACCAATGAACTTTTTCAATAGAAAAATGGTCACTAATGAATTTTTTCTATAGAAAAATTTTCACCAATGAACTTTTTCTATAGAAAAATTTTTAACAATGAACTTTTTCTATAGAAAAATGTTCAGCAAAGAACTTTTTCTATAGAAAAAGGTTCACCAATGAACTTTTTCTATAGAAAAATGTTCACCAATGAACTTTTTCTATAGAAAAATGTTCACCAATGAACTTTTTCAATGTTCACCAATGAACTTTTTCTATAGAAAATTTTTCCCCAATGAAATAATGATCACCAATAAATTTTTCTATAGATAAGTGTTCACCAATGAACTTTTTCTATAGAGAAAGTTCAGCAATGGACTTTTTCAATAGAAAAATGGTCACTAATGAATTTTTTCTATAGAAAAATTTTTACCAATGAACTTTTTCTATAGAAAAATTTTTAACAATGAAATTTTTCTATAGAAAAATGTTCACCAACGAGTTTTTTCTATAGAAAAATGTTCACCAATGAACTTTTTCTATAGAAACATTTTCACTAATGAACTTTTTCTATAGAAACATTTTCACTAATGAACTTTTTCTATAGAAAATTTTTCCCCAATGAACTGTTTTTATAGAAAAATGTTCACCAATGAACTTTTTCTATAGCAAATTGTTCACCAATGACCATTTTCTATAGAAAAATTTTCACCAATGATTTTTTCTATAGAAACATTTTCACCAATGAACTTTTTCTATAGAAACATTTTCACCAATGAACTTTTTCTATAGAAAAATTTTCCCCAATGAACTTTTTTTTATAGAAAAATATTCACCAATGAACTTTCTCTATAGAAAATTTTTCACCAATGAACTTTTTCTATAGAAACATTTTCACTAATGAACTTTTTCTATAGAAAAATGTTAAGCAATGAACTTTTTCTATAGAAAAATATTCCCCAATGAACTTTTTCTATAGAAAACTGCTCATCAATTCACTTTCACTAAGTAAAATGTTCACCAATGAACTTTTTCTATAGAAAAATGTCCACCAATAAACTTTTTCTATAGAAACATGTTCACCACTGAACTTTTTCGATAGAAAAATGTTCACCAATGAACTTTTTCGATAGGAAAATGTTCACTTTGTCTATAGAAAAATGTTCACCAATGAACTTTTTCGATAGAAAATTGTTCACAAATGAACTTTTTCAAAAAAAAAAAAAAAAAAAAAAATGTTCACCAATGACCAATGTTCACCATTGAACTTTTTCTATAGGAAAATGTTCACTAATGAACTTTTTCATTCCATTCATTCATTGGTGAACATTATTCTATAGAAAAAGTTCATTAGTGAACATTTTTCTATATATAAAAATTTTCACCAATGAACGTTTTTTATAGAAAAATGTTCACCAATGAACTTTTTCTATAGATAAGTGCTCTTCAATGAACTTTCACCAATGAATTTTTCTGTATACAAATTTTCACCAATGAACTTTTTTTATAGAAAAATGTTCACCGATGAGCAGTGCGCTTTTTCTATAGACAAAAATTTCAACAATGAACTATTCCTATAAAAAAATTTTACCTATAGAAAAAATTCATTATAGAAAAAGTTCATTGGTGAATGTTTCTCTATAGCAAAACGTTATTGATTAACATTTGGTGCACATTTTCATAGAAAAACTTAAATGGTGAACATATTTCTATAGAGGAAATTTATTGTTAAATATTTTCTATAGAAAACGTTCATTGTTAAATAATATTTTAGAGAAGAGTTAATTTTTGAACATTTTTCTACAGAAAGAGTTTATTGGAAAAAGTTCATGAGTGTACAGTTTCCTATAAAACAATTTTATTGGTAGAATTTACATTTTTCTTTAGAAACAGTTCATTTGTAAACTTTTTTCTACAGAAAAAGTTCATAGCTGAACAGTTTTCTATAGAAAAAGTTCATTGGTGAACAGTTTTCAATAGAAAAAGTTCATTGGTGAACATTTTTTAGAGAAAAATTCATTGGTGAAGATTTTTCCATAGAAAAGTAGTTAAAGAACATTTTTCTATAGAAAAAGTATATCAGTGAACGTTCTTCCATAAAAAAGTCCATCAGCTAAAATATTGCGCCATTGGAGCTCTCTTAAAATTCTTAAAATTCCACGCCTATTGGCATTAGAGTCCTCTTAAAATTCTTTAAAATATCCGCAACTATCGTGGCATTAGTGTCCTCTTTAAATGCTTTAAAAAATCCATGCCTATTGTAGCATTAGAGGCCCCTTCGAATTCTTTACAAATCCACGCGTATTGCCGCAAAAAACGCTCCGCAACATCGCCGATAACTCGTTATCGGAATACGGAATAGACCCATTAACAAAAAGGGTTACTGTGCGTATAACTGTGGCCGTTAGTTATACGCCCACATTGTATTATTTTATTTAAGGTTTCAGTTTGGAAATAATAAAATGTGTATAAATTTCAAAGAAATGCTTCTAAAAATTTGTTCTTCGCTCCATAATCGTTTTATAAAATTACTACAAAACGATATTTTTCAATCCCCTTAATAAATTAGCGATATCTTGGTGAGCTTTATCGCTTGTAGAGTGCTATATTACCAATGCGAGAGATTAATGACATTATGACGTTTATCTTTAAAACTCATAGAGAAGAAATCTAATCAAATGGCAATAAGTCTAGCTAGCAGCTGATAAGTTTAACACAAATTGCTAGCTAGAGATTAGATTTCAAACTATTTTAGTTCAGAAAATTATAGTTTTCAATCAATAAATTTTAATAGTATCAATTTTACAAGCTATTGATTGTATTTCATTTGTTGTTGAAGATTTGAAATATTTTCTGTTTAAAAATCTATATATATAACAAGTGAACCAAGGCTATAGTCGGGTCGGGGCCGACTATGTGATACCCTACACCACTACCCCTGTTCATAAGCTTTTGACTAATAAAATTCAAAATATTAACATTGGGATAGCTTAGCGCCTTTGCTCTGAATGTCTTCATTAACACAGGTCAATTATTTTGAAACGCATTTAAGTGCATCGACAGTACAACCTAAATAAAAAATGGAAAAGTGGGATGTATGCCAACAATCAATAGGCTTCTTTCTCTGTTAGACCCCCATCAACCCCCAAAATTTCGTGAGGATCCGATCAAAATTTCGTAGTGTGATTGCACAAAAATGGAAAAAGGGATGCATTACCGACTATTGCGATATCTCTGTTGTTTGACCACCTATGACAACCTACTTCACATCGTTGTAAAGGTGATATTTTCTACTTGCCTCCTGTAGGAGGTATACAGAAGGCAGATATTAACTTTGAAATAAAACGTTGGTCTTTTTTCCAAATATTTTTTTTTTTTGTCACATTCCGACCCCTGAATAACATCCGACCATTATCAAAAATCAAAAGGTTTTTCCTCTGTGGGACCCCCAATAACACCCAAAATTTCGTGACGATCCAATTAAAATTGCGACCTGTAGCGTGATTTCCAAAAAAGTGGAAAAATGGGATGTATTACCGACTATTGCGATATCTCCGTTATTTGGATACCTACGCCAACCTGCTTTACATCATTGTAATGATGGGATTTTTTACTTTCATTGTCAGACTTTGCTTTTGGAAGGTCCGGAACAAAAGCTGTGATATTCGTCATTATTATTAAAATCGCAAAAATGAAAAGTTGTGTTCTATTAGCGGCTTTTGTGATATCTTCGTTGTTTGACCACCTACGACAACCTACGTAACATCGTTGCAAAGGTGATATTTTCTACTTTCATTAGCAGGTTTTGCTTTTGATATGAAATGGAAATGGAAAAAGGGATGCATTACCGACTATTGCGATATATTCGTTGTTTGATCACCTACGAGAACCTACTTTACACCATTAGAAAGGCGATATTTTCTACTTTCATGGTCAGGTTCTACTTTTGGTATACCCCATATTGAAGCTGAGATATTCGCTTAGGAAAAAAACGTTGTATTTTTCTCCAAGTAAGTTTTTTGCCCATTACGACCCCTAAATATTATCCGACCATCACCAAAATCAATAGGCTTCTTCATCTGTGTGACCCCCTTTAACCCTCAAAATTTCGTGACGATCCGATCAAAATTGAGACCTGTAACGTGATTTCCAAAAAAGTGGAAAAATGGGATGTATTACCGACTATTGCGATATCTACTTTATTTGGTCACCTACGCCGACCTAGTTTACACCATTGTAAAGATGGGATCTTCTACTTTCATAGCCAGGCTTTGCTTTTGGAAAGTCCCCAACCAAAGCTGTGATATTCGTCATTATAATTAAAATCGCAAAAATGAAAATTTGGGTTTTATTTGCGACTATTGTGATATCTTCGTTGTTTGATCACCTACGAGAACCTACCTTACATCATTAGAAAGGTGATATTTTCTACTTTTATTGTCAGGTTTTGCTTTTGGTATACCCAATACAGAAGCTGAGATATTCGCTTTGGAAAAAAACGTTGTCTTTTTATCCACATAAGTTTTTTGCCCATTCCGACCCCTAAATATTATCCGACCATCACCAAAATCAATAGGCTTCTTCCCCTCCGGGACCTCCACCAATATGCAAAATATCGTGACGATCCGATCAAAATTGCGACCTGTAGCGTGATTACAAGGTTTAGATGGACAGACGGACAGACGGACAGACGGACGGACGGACGGACGGACGGACTGACGGACGGACACACATAGCCAGATCGACTCAGCTCGTCGATACATTAATTTTGGTATATATAAGTATGGGTCTACGACCATTATTTCGATGCGTTACAAACTTTTTGGCCAAAACCAACTTATAATACCCTCCCCACATAGTGGTGTAGGGTATAAAAATGGTGTAAAAAATGTATAGTAATTCATAAAATGAGAACGGCTAGGCCGATTTCTGTAAAATTTTTTGTCAGTTATTCGTATTTTCGAGGAGAAGGTCTTTACAGAAGAAAATTTTGGAAAATCTCTCTGGAAAAGTCGGAAAATTGGAAAAATCGAAAATTGAGTTTTTGTATGAAATTTTATTCCTTAATAGCGAGACGAAGTTTGCCGGGTCCGCTAGTACATATATATTTTTCCTGTTAGAAAAATTTTTGTATCTTAGTAAAAGTATCAATACAAAATGAACTTTGTGTCAGGAATTTAAATTCCTTAGTTTTGTGGGTCCTTTTGTGTTTGGCCATAAAAAATTTCCTTTTCGAAGCAGAAAAGCCATTGCAATAAATCTCTGTTTTTAAAATTGCTTGAATTGATTTAAGTTGTTTTTATGGGAGTTTTTGTTGCATTTCAAAGGTAGTATTGCTTGCAGTCAGTCAGCTAGCCAACCAGCCAGCCAGCCAGTCAGTCGACCTGCAGCAGAACTGAAGGCATTCAAATTGAATGCAGTTTAAATAAAAAATGCAGCACCAATAATTTTTTCTCTTTATTGAGAGGCTATGAAATTCTTATTCAAGCATTTCCATGTGAACAGATTTCAAGAAGAATGAACACTTTTTATTTATGTTGTTGTTGGTGTATTTATTCTAGTGTTTACAAGCCAACATTCGAGATATTTGCCCATAACCTTAGCCTCGAACGACCAAACGCCCTCACATCCGCCCCTCCACCCATTTTAATGTCTGCATATATTTCTATTCAATAACAAAGTGAAGAATTCAAGAGAAAAAACACACACACACACTCACTTCAGCACTTGCAGATGCATCCATTCATTCAGCCATTCAGCCTTTGAAAAGGACCATATGGATATATCAAATAAATCTGATATATATTGATTGAATGACGATGAAGACCATCAGCAGTTTGTTTCGGTATAAATGGTAACTGCATCATTTTTATTGCCATCGGGCAACAGTTAAAGTTTGTTTAAATAACATTTGAAATTGTTATTTAAACTTAAAGAAGGATATTTTTAGTTCAGGACTTGAATAAGATATGGAAATCGTGAAGAGAAAAATAGAATTCTAAGTAACTATGATTTATAATGATTTATTCATAGCTTAAAAAGTAAATTTACATATTTGAGGGGATGTGGCGTATAAGTAGTGACAACAATCATACGCACTGGGGGCAACTCAAGGATGGACTCAATGGGGAAATATGAATATATGAATTAAAGAAATTAAAGAAGCCTCTAGGGTCACAATAGGCGTGGATTTTTTAAACAATTTTAAAACACCTCTAATGCCACAATAGGCGTGGATTTTTTAAACAATTTTAAAACACCTCTAATGCCACAATAGGCGTGGATTTTTTAAACAATTTTAAAACACCTCTAATGCCACAATAGGCGTGGATTTTTTAAACAATTTTAAAACACCTCTAATGCCACAATAGGCGTGGATTTTTTAAACAATTTTAAAACACCTCTAATGCCACAATAGGCGTGGATTTTTTAAACAATTTTAAAACACCTCTAATGCCACAATAGGCGTGGATTTTTTAAACAATTTTAAAACACCTCTAATGCCACAATAGGCGTGGATTTTTTAAACAATTTTAAAACACCTCTAATGCCACAATAGGCGTGGATTTTTTAAACAATTTTAAAACACCTCTAATGCCACAATAGGCGTGGATTTTTTAAACAATTTTAAAACACCTCTAATGCCACAATAGGCGTGGATTTTTTAAACAATTTTAAAACACCTCTAATGCCACAATAGGCGTGGATTTTTTAAACAATTTTAAAACACCTCTAATGCCACAATAGGCGTGGATTTTTTAAACAATTTTAAAACACCTCTAATGCCACAATAGGCGTGGATTTTTTAAACAATTTTAAAACACCTCTAATGCCACAATAGGCGTGGATTTTTTAAACAATTTTAAAACACCTCTAATGCCACAATAGGCGTGGATTTTTTAAACAATTTTAAAACACCTCTAATGCCACAATAGGCGTGGATTTTTTAAACAATTTTAAAACACCTCTAATGCCACAATAGGCGTGGATTTTTTAAACAATTTTAAAACACCTCTAATGCCACAATAGGCGTGGATTTTTTAAACAATTTTAAAACACCTCTAATGCCACAATAGGCGTGGATTTTTTAAACAATTTTAAAACACCTCTAATGCCACAATAGGCGTGGATTTTTTAAACAATTTTAAAACACCTCTAATGCCACAATAGGCGTGGATTTTTTAAACAATTTTAAAACACCTCTAATGCCACAATAGGCGTGGATTTTTTAAACAATTTTAAAACACCTCTAATGCCACAATAGGCGTGGATTTTTTAAACAATTTTAAAACACCTCTAATGCCACAATAGGCGTGGATTTTTTAAACAATTTTAAAACACCTCTAATGCCACAATAGGCGTGGATTTTTTAAACAATTTTAAAACACCTCTAATGCCACAATAGGCGTGGATTTTTTAAACAATTTTAAAACACCTCTAATGCCACAATAGGCGTGGATTTTTTAAACAATTTTAAAACACCTCTAATGCCACAATAGGCGTGGATTTTTTAAACAATTTTAAAACACCTCTAATGCCACAATAGGCGTGGATTTTTTAAACAATTTTAAAACACCTCTAATGCCACAATAGGCGTGGATTTTTTAAACAATTTTAAAACACCTCTAATGCCACAATAGGCGTGGATTTTTTAAACAATTTTAAAACACCTCTAATGCCACAATAGGCGTGGATTTTTTAAACAATTTTAAAACACCTCTAATGCCACAATAGGCGTGGATTTTTTAAACAATTTTAAAACACCTCTAATGCCACAATAGGCGTGGATTTTTTAAACAATTTTAAAACACCTCTAATGCCACAATAGGCGTGGATTTTTTAAACAATTTTAAAACACCTCTAATGCCACAATAGGCGTGGATTTTTTAAACAATTTTAAAACACCTCTAATGCCACAATAGGCGTGGATTTTTTAAACAATTTTAAAACACCTCTAATGCCACAATAGGCGTGGATTTTTTAAACAATTTTAAAACACCTCTAATGCCACAATAGGCGTGGATTTTTTAAACAATTTTAAAACACCTCTAATGCCACAATAGGCGTGGATTTTTTAAACAATTTTAAAACACCTCTAATGCCACAATAGGCGTGGATTTTTTAAACAATTTTAAAACACCTCTAATGCCACAATAGGCGTGGATTTTTTAAACAATTTTAAAACACCTCTAATGCCACAATAGGCGTGGATTTTTTAAACAATTTTAAAACACCTCTAATGCCACAATAGGCGTGGATTTTTTAAACAATTTTAAAACACCTCTAATGCCACAATAGGCGTGGATTTTTTAAACAATTTTAAAACACCTCTAATGGCACAATAGGCGTGGATTTTTTAAACAATTTTAAAACACCTCTAATGCCACAATAGGCGTGGATTTTTTAAACAATTTTAAAACACCTCTAATGCCACAATAGGCGTGGATTTTTTAAACAATTTTAAAACACCTCTAATGCCACAATAGGCGTGGATTTTTTAAACAATTTTAAAACACCTCTAATGCCACAATAGGCGTGGATTTTTTAAACAATTTTAAAACACCTCTAATGCCACAATAGGCGTGGATTTTTTAAACAATTTTAAAACACCTCTAATGCCACAATAGGCGTGGATTTTTTAAACAATTTTAAAACACCTCTAATGCCACAATAGGCGTGGATTTTTTAAACAATTTTAAAACACCTCTAATGCCACAATAGGCGTGGATTTTTTAAACAATTTTAAAACACCTCTAATGCCACAATAGGCGTGGATTTTTTAAACAATTTTAAAACACCTCTAATGCCACAATAGGCGTGGATTTTTAAACAATTTTAAAACACCTCTAATGCCACAATAGGCGTGGATTTTTTAAACAATTTTAAAACACCTCTAATGCCACAATAGGCGTGGATTTTTTAAACAATTTTAAAACACCTCTAATGCCACAATAGGCGTGGATTTTTAAACAATTTTAAAACACCTCTAATGTCACAATAGGCGTGGATTTTTTAAACAATTTTAAAACACCTCTAATGTCACAATAGGCGTGGATTTTTTAAACAATTGTAAAACACCTCTAATGCCACAATAGGCGTGGATTTTTTAAACAATTTTAAAACACCTCTAATGTCACAATAGGCGTGGATTTTTTAAACAATTTTAAAACACCTCTAATGTCACAATAGGCGTGGATTTTTTAAACAATTTTAAAACACCTCTAATGTCACAATAGGCGTGGATTTTTTAAACAATTGTAAAACACCTCTAATGCCACAATAGGCGTGGATTTTTTAAACAATTTTAAAACACCTCTAATGTCACAATAGGCGTGGATTTTTTAAACAATTTTAAAACACCTCTAATGCCACAATAGGCGTGGATTTTTTAAACAATTTTAAAACACCTCTAATGCCACAATAGGCGTGGATTTTTTAAACAATTTTAAAACACCTCTAATGCCACAATAGGCGTGGATTTTTTAAACAATTTTAAAACACCTCTAATGCCACAATAGGCGTGGATTTTTTAAACAATTTTAAAACACCTCTAATGCCACAATAGGCGTGGATTTTTTAAACAATTTTAAAACACCTCTAATGCCACAATAGGCGTGGATTTTTTAAACAATTTTAAAACACCTCTAATGCCACAATAGGCGTGGATTTTTCAAAAGAATTTTAAAACACCTCTAATGCCACAATAGCCGTGGATTTTTTTAAAGAATTTTAAGAGGCCTCGAATGATACCAGAAACGTGTTTACCAATGAATAGGCGTGGATTTTTTAAACAATTTTAAAACACCTCTAATGCCACAATAGGCGTGGATTTTTTAAACAATTTTAAAACACCTCTAATGCCACAATAGGCGTGGATTTTTTAAACTATTTTAAAACACCTCTAATGCCACAATAGGCGTGGATTTTTTAAACAATTTTAAAACACCTCTAATGTCACAATAGGCGTGGATTTTTTAAACAATTTTAAAACACCTCTAATGCCACAATAGGCGTGGATTTTTTAAACAATTTTAAAACACCTCTAATGCCACAATAGGCGTGGATTTTTTAAACAATTTTAAAACACCTCTAATGCCACAATAGGCGTGGATTTTTTAAACAATTTTAAAACACCTCTAATGCCACAATAGGCGTGGATTTTTTAAACAATTTTAAAACACCTCTAATGCCACAATAGGCGTGGATTTTTTAAACAATTTTAAAACACCTCTAATGCCACAATAGGCGTGGATTTTTTAAACAATTTTAAAACACCTCTAATGCCACAATAGGCGTGGATTTTTTAAACAATTTTAAAACACCTCTAATGCCACAATAGGCGTGGATTTTTTAAACAATTTTAAAACACCTCTAATGCCACAATAGGCGTGGATTTTGTAAACAATTTTAAAACACCTCTAATGCCACAATAGGCGTGGATTTTTTAAACAATTTTAAAACACCTCTAATGCCACAATAGGCGTGGATTTTGTAAACAATTTTAAAACACCTCTAATGCCACAATAGGCGTGGATTTTTTAAACAATTTTAAAACACCTCTAATGCCACAATAGGCGTGGATTTTGTAAACAATTTTAAAACACCTCTAATGCCACAATAGGCGTGGATTTTTTAAACAATTTTAAAACACCTCTAATGCCACAATAGGCGTGGATTTTGTAAACAATTTTAAAACACCTCTAATGCCACAATAGGCGTGGATTTTTTAAACAATTTTAAAACACCTCTAATGCCACAATAGGCGTGGATTTTGTAAACAATTTTAAAACACCTCTAATGCCACAATAGGCGTGGATTTTTTAAACAATTTTAAAACACCTCTAATGTCACAATAGGCGTGGATTTTTTAAACAATTTTAAAACACCTCTAATGCCACAATAGGCGTGGATTTTTTAAACAATTTTAAAACACCTCTAATGCCACAATAGGCGTGGATTTTTTAAACAATTTTAAAACACCTCTAATGCCACAATAGGCGTGGATTTTTTAAACTATTTTAAAACACCTCTAATGCCACAATAGGCGTGGATTTTTTAAACAATTTTAAAACACCTCTAATGTCACAATAGGCGTGGATTTTTTAAACAATTTTAAAACACCTCTAATGCCACAATAGGCGTGGATTTTTTAAACAATTTTAAAACACCTCTAATGCCACAATAGGCGTGGATTTTTTAAACTATTTTAAAACACCTCTAATGCCACAATAGGCGTGGATTTTTTAAACAATTTTAAAACACCTCTAATGTCACAATAGGCGTGGATTTTTTAAACAATTTTAAAACACCTCTAATGCCACAATAGGCGTGGATTTTTTAAACTATTTTAAAACACCTCTAATGCCACAATAGGCGTGGATTTTTTAAACAATTTTAAAACACCTCTAATGTCACAATAGGCGTGGATTTTTTAAACAATTTTAAAACACCTCTAATGCCACAATAGGCGTGGATTTTTTAAACAATTTTAAAACACCTCTAATGCCACAATAGGCGTGGATTTTTTAAACAATTTTAAAACACCTCTAATGCCACAATAGGCGTGGATTTTTTAAACAATTTTAAAACACCTCTAATGTCACAATAGGCGTGGATTTTTTAAACAATTTTAAAACACCTCTAATGCCACAATAGGCGTGGATTTTTTAAACAATTTTAAAACACCTCTAATGCCACAATAGGCGTGGATTTTTTAAACAATTTTAAAACACCTCTAATGCCACAATAGGCGTGGATTTTTTAAACAATTTTAAAACACCTCTAATGCCACAATAGGCGTGGATTTTTTAAACAATTTTAAAACACCTCTAATGCCACAATAGGCGTGGATTTTTTAAACAATTTTAAAACACCTCTAATGCCACAATAGGCGTGGATTTTTTAAACAATTTTAAAACACCTCTAATGCCACAATAGGCGTGGATTTTTTAAACAATTTTAAAACACCTCTAATGCCACAATAGGCGTGGATTTTTTAAACAATTTTAAAACACCTCTAATGCCACAATAGGCGTGGATTTTTTAAACAATTTTAAAACACCTCTAATGCCACAATAGGCGTGGATTTTTTAAACAATTTTAAAACACCTCTAATGCCACAATAGGCGTGGATTTTTTAAACAATTTTAAAACACCTCTAATGCCACAATAGGCGTGGATTTTTTAAACAATTTTAAAACACCTCTAATGCCACAATAGGCGTGGATTTTTTAAACAATTTTAAAACACCTCTAATGCCACAATAGGCGTGGATTTTTTAAACAATTTTAAAACACCTCTAATGCCACAATAGGCGTGGATTTTTTAAACAATTTTAAAACACCTCTAATGCCACAATAGGCGTGGATTTTTTAAACAATTTTAAAACACCTCTAATGCCACAATAGGCGTGGATTTTGTAAACAATTTTAAAACACCTCTAATGCCATAATAGGCGTGGATTTTTTAAACAATTTTAAAACACCTCTAATTCCACAATAGGCGTGGATTTTTTAAACAATTTTAAAACACCTCTAATGCCACAATAGGCGTGGATTTTTTAAACAATTTTAAAACACCTCTAATGCCACAATAGGCGTGGATTTTGTAAACAATTTTAAAACACCTCTAATGCCACAATAGGCGTGGATTTTTTAAACAATTTTAAAACACCTCTAATGTCACAATAGGCGTGGATTTTTTAAACAATTTTAAAACACCTCTAATGCCACAATAGGCGTGGATTTTTTAAACAATTTTAAAACACCTCTAATGCCACAATAGGCGTGGATTTTTTAAACAATTTTAAAACACCTCTAATGTCACAATAGGCGTGGATTTTTTAAACAATTTTAAAACACCTCTAATGTCACAATAGGCGTGGATTTTTTAAACAATTTTAAAACACCTCTAATGCCACAATAGGCGTGGATTTTTTAAACAATTTTAAAACACCTCTAATGCCACAATAGGCGTGGGTTTTTTAAACAATTTTAAAACACCTCTAATGCCACAATAGGCGTGGATTTTTTAAACAATTTTAAAACACCTCTAATGCCACAATAGGCGTGGATTTTTTAAACAATTTTAAAACACCTCTAATGCCACAATAGGCGTGGATTTTTTAAACAATTTTAAAACACCTCTAATGCCACAATAGGCGTGGATTTTTTAAACAATTTTAAAACACCTCTAATGCCACAATAGGCGTGAATTTTTTAAACAATTTTAAAACACCTCTAATGCCACAATAGGCGTGGATTTTTTAAACAATTTTAAAACACCTCTAATGCCACAATAGGCGTGGATTTTTTAAACAATTTTAAAACACCTCTAATGCCACAATAGGCGTGGATTTTTTAAACAATTTTAAAACACCTCTAATGCCACAATAGGCGTGGATTTTTTAAACAATTTTAAAACACCTCTAATGCCACAATAGGCGTGGATTTTTTAAACAATTTTAAAACACCTCTAATGCCACAATAGGCGTGGATTTTTTAAACAATTTTAAAACACCTCTAATGCCACAATAGGCGTGGATTTTTTAAACAATTTTAAAACACCTCTAATGCCACAATAGGCGTGGATTTTTTAAACAATTTTAAAACACCTCTAATGCCACAATAGGCGTGGATTTTTTAAACAATTTTAAAACACCTCTAATGCCACAATAGGCGTGGATTTTTTAAACAATTTTAAAACACCTCTAATGCCACAATAGGCGTGGATTTTTTAAACAATTTTAAAACACCTCTAATGCCACAATAGGCGTGGATTTTTTAAACAATTTTAAAACACCTCTAATGCCACAATAGGCGTGGATTTTTTAAACAATTTTAAAACACCTCTAATGCCACAATAGGCGTGGATTTTTTAAACAATTTTAAAACACCTCTAATGCCACAATAGGCGTGGATTTTTTAAACAATTTTAAAACACCTCTAATGCCACAATAGGCGTGGATTTTTTAAACAATTTTAAAACACCTCTAATGCCACAATAGGCGTGGATTTTTTAAACAATTTTAAAACACCTCTAATGCCACAATAGGCGTGGATTTTTTAAACAATTTTAAAACACCTCTAATGCCACAATAGGCGTGGATTTTTTAAACAATTTTAAAACACCTCTAATGCCACAATAGGCGTGGATTTTTTAAACAATTTTAAAACACCTCTAATGCCACAATAGGCGTGGATTTTGTAAACAATTTTAAAACACCTCTAATGCCACAATAGGCGTGGATTTTTTAAACAATTTTAAAACACCTCTAATGCCACAATAGGCGTGGATTTTTTAAACAATTTTAAAACACCTCTAATGCCACAATAGGCGTGGATTTTTTAAACAATTTTAAAACACCTCTAATGCCACAATAGGCGTGGATTTTTTAAACAATTTTAAAACACCTCTAATGCCACAATAGGCGTGGATTTTTTAAACAATTTTAAAACACCTCTAATGCCACAATAGGCGTGGATTTTTTAAACAATTTTAAAACACCTCTAATGCCACAATAGGCGTGGATTTTTTAAACAATTTTAAAACACCTCTAATGCCACAATAGGCGTGGATTTTTTAAACAATTTTAAAACACCTCTAATGCCACAATAGGCGTGGATTTTTTAAACAATTTTAAAACACCTCTAATGCCACAATAGGCGTGGATTTTTTAAACAATTTTAAAACACCTCTAATGCCACAATAGGCGTGGATTTTTTAAACAATTTTAAAACACCTCTAATGCCACAATAGGCGTGGATTTTTTAAACAATTTTAAAACACCTCTAATGCCACAATAGGCGTGGATTTTTTAAACAATTTTAAAACACCTCTAATGCCACAATAGGCGTGGATTTTTTAAACAATTTTAAAACACCTCTAATGCCACAATAGGCGTGGATTTTTTAAACAATTTTAAAACACCTCTAATGCCACAATAGGCGTGGATTTTTTAAACAATTTTAAAACACCTCTAATGCCACAATAGGCGTGGATTTTTTAAACAATTTTAAAACACCTCTAATGCCACAATAGGCGTGGATTTTTTAAACAATTTTAAAACACCTCTAATGCCACAATAGGCGTGGATTTTTTAAACAATTTTAAAACACCTCTAATGCCACAATAGGCGTGGATTTTTTAAACAATTTTAAAACACCTCTAATGCCACAATAGGCGTGGATTTTTTAAACAATTTTAAAACACCTCTAATGCCACAATAGGCGTGGATTTTTTAAACAATTTTAAAACACCTCTAATGCCACAATAGGCGTGGATTTTTTAAACAATTTTAAAACACCTCTAATGCCACAATAGGCGTGGATTTTTTAAACAATTTTAAAACACCTCTAATGCCACAATAGGCGTGGATTTTTTAAACAATTTTAAAACACCTCTAATGCCACAATAGGCGTGGATTTTTTAAACAATTTTAAAACACCTCTAATGCCACAATAGGCGTGGATTTTTTAAACAATTTTAAAACACCTCTAATGCCACAATAGGCGTGGATTTTTTAAACAATTTTAAAACACCTCTAATGCCACAATAGGCGTGGATTTTTTAAACAATTTTAAAACACCTCTAATGCCACAATAGGCGTGGATTTTTTAAACAATTTTAAAACACCTCTAATGCCACAATAGGCGTGGATTTTTTAAACAATTTTAAAACACCTCTAATGCCACAATAGGCGTGGATTTTTTAAACAATTTTAAAACACCTCTAATGCCACAATAGGCGTGGATTTTTTAAACAATTTTAAAACACCTCTAATGCCACAATAGGCGTGGATTTTTTAAACAATTTTAAAACACCTCTAATGCCACAATAGGCGTGGATTTTTTAAACAATTTTAAAACACCTCTAATGCCACAATAGGCGTGGATTTTTTAAACAATTTTAAAACACCTCTAATGCCACAATAGGCGTGGATTTTTTAAACAATTTTAAAACACCTCTAATGCCACAATAGGCGTGGATTTTTTAAACAATTTTAAAACACCTCTAATGCCACAATAGGCGTGGATTTTTTAAACAATTTTAAAACACCTCTAATGCCACAATAGGCGTGGATTTTTTAAACAATTTTAAAACACCTCTAATGCCACAATAGGCGTGGATTTTTTAAACAATTTTAAAACACCTCTAATGCCACAATAGGCGTGGATTTTTTAAACAATTTTAAAACACCTCTAATGCCACAATAGGCGTGGATTTTTTAAACAATTTTAAAACACCTCTAATGCCACAATAGGCGTGGATTTTTTAAACAATTTTAAAACACCTCTAATGCCACAATAGGCGTGGATTTTTTAAACAATTTTAAAACACCTCTAATGCCACAATAGGCGTGGATTTTTTAAACAATTTTAAAACACCTCTAATGCCACAATAGGCGTGGATTTTTTAAACAATTTTAAAACACCTCTAATGCCACAATAGGCGTGGATTTTTTAAACAATTTTAAAACACCTCTAATGCCACAATAGGCGTGGATTTTTTAAACAATTTTAAAACACCTCTAATGCCACAATAGGCGTGGATTTTTTAAACAATTTTAAAACACCTCTAATGCCACAATAGGCGTGGATTTTTTAAACAATTTTAAAACACCTCTAATGCCACAATAGGCGTGGATTTTTTAAACAATTTTAAAACACCTCTAATGCCACAATAGGCGTGGATTTTTTAAACAATTTTAAAACACCTCTAATGCCACAATAGGCGTGGATTTTTTAAACAATTTTAAAACACCTCTAATGCCACAATAGGCGTGGATTTTTTAAACAATTTTAAAACACCTCTAATGCCACAATAGGCGTGGATTTTTTAAACAATTTTAAAACACCTCTAATGCCACAATAGGCGTGGATTTTTTAAACAATTTTAAAACACCTCTAATGCCACAATAGGCGTGGATTTTTTAAACAATTTTAAAACACCTCTAATGCCACAATAGGCGTGGATTTTTTAAACAATTTTAAAACACCTCTAATGCCACAATAGGCGTGGATTTTTTAAACAATTTTAAAACACCTCTAATGCCACAATAGGCGTGGATTTTTTAAACAATTTTAAAACACCTCTAATGCCACAATAGGCGTGGATTTTTTAAACAATTTTAAAACACCTCTAATGCCACAATAGGCGTGGATTTTTTAAACAATTTTAAAACACCTCTAATGCCACAATAGGCGTGGATTTTTTAAACAATTTTAAAACACCTCTAATGCCACAATAGGCGTGGATTTTTTAAACAATTTTAAAACACCTCTAATGCCACAATAGGCGTGGATTTTTTAAACAATTTTAAAACACCTCTAATGCCACAATAGGCGTGGATTTTTTAAACAATTTTAAAACACCTCTAATGCCACAATAGGCGTGGATTTTTTAAACAATTTTAAAACACCTCTAATGCCACAATAGGCGTGGATTTTTTAAACAATTTTAAAACACCTCTAATGCCACAATAGGCGTGGATTTTTTAAACAATTTTAAAACACCTCTAATGCCACAATAGGCGTGGATTTTTTAAACAATTTTAAAACACCTCTAATGCCACAATAGGCCTGGATTTTTTTTAAAGAATTTTACGACCCCTCTAATGCCACAATAGGCTTGGATTTTTTAAACAATTTTAATAGCTCTCTAATGCCACAGTAGGCTTGGTTTTTTAAAACAATTTCAAGACCCCTTTAATGCCACAATAGGCGTGGATTTTTTAAACAATTTTAAAACACCTCTAATGCCACAATAGGCGTGGATTTTTTAAACAATTTTAAAACACCTCTAATGCCACAATAGGCGTGGATTTTTTAAACAATTTTAAAACACCTCTAATGCCACAATAGGCGTGGATTTTTTAAACAATTTTAAAACACCTCTAATGCCACAATAGGCGTGGATTTTTTTAAACAATTTTAAAACACCTCTAATGCCACAATAGGCGTGGATTTTTTAAACAATTTTAAAACACCTCTAATGTCACAATAGGCGTGGATTTTTTAAACAATTTTAAAACACCTCTAATGCCACAATAGGCGTGGATTTTTTAAACAATTTTAAAACACCTCTAATGCCACAATAGGCGTGGATTTTTTAAACAATTTTAAAACACCTCTAATGCCACAATAGGCGTGGATTTTTTAAACAATTTTAAAACACCTCTAATGCCACAATAGGCGTGGATTTTTTAAACAATTTTAAAACACCTCTAATGCCACAATAGGCGTGGATTTTTTAAACAATTTTAAAACACCTCTAATGCCACAATAGGCGTGGATTTTTTAAACAATTTTAAAACACCTCTAATGCCACAATAGGCGTGGATTTTTTAAACAATTTTAAAACACCTCTAATGCCACAATAGGCGTGGATTTTTTAAACAATTTTAAAACACCTCTAATGCCACAATAGGCGTGGATTTTTTAAACAATTTTAAAACACCTCTAATGCCACAATAGGCGTGGATTTTTTAAACAATTTTAAAACACCTCTAATGCCACAATAGGCGTGGATTTTTTAAACAATTTTAAAACACCTCTAATGCCACAATAGGCGTGGATTTTTTAAACAATTTTAAAACACCTCTAATGCCACAATAGGCGTGGATTTTTTAAACAATTTTAAAACACCTCTAATGCCACAATAGGCGTGGATTTTTTAAACAATTTTAAAACACCTCTAATGCCACAATAGGCGTGGATTTTTTAAACAATTTTAAAACACCTCTAATGCCACAATAGGCGTGGATTTTTTAAACAATTTTAAAACACCTCTAATGCCACAATAGGCGTGGATTTTTTAAACAATTTTAAAACACCTCTAATGCCACAATAGGCGTGGATTTTTTAAACAATTTTAAAACACCTCTAATGCCACAATAGGCGTGGATTTTTTAAACAATTTTAAAACACCTCTAATGCCACAATAGGCGTGGATTTTTTAAACAATTTTAAAACACCTCTAATGCCACAATAGGCGTGGATTTTTTAAACAATTTTAAAACACCTCTAATGCCACAATAGGCGTGGATTTTTTAAACAATTTTAAAACACCTCTAATGCCACAATAGGCGTGGATTTTTTAAACAATTTTAAAACACCTCTAATGCCACAATAGGCGTGGATTTTTTAAACAATTTTAAAACACCTCTAATGCCACAATAGGCGTGGATTTTTTAAACAATTTTAAAACACCTCTAATGCCACAATAGGCGTGGATTTTTTAAACAATTTTAAAACACCTCTAATGCCACAATAGGCGTGGATTTTTTAAACAATTTTAAAACACCTCTAATGCCACAATAGGCGTGGATTTTTTAAACAATTTTAAAACACCTCTAATGCCACAATAGGCGTGGATTTTTTAAACAATTTTAAAACACCTCTAATGCCACAATAGGCGTGGATTTTTTAAACAATTTTAAAACACCTCTAATGCCACAATAGGCGTGGATTTTTTAAACAATTTTAAAACACCTCTAATGCCACAATAGGCGTGGATTTTTTAAACAATTTTAAAACACCTCTAATGCCACAATAGGCGTGGATTTTTTAAACAATTTTAAAACACCTCTAATGCCACAATAGGCGTGGATTTTTTAAACAATTTTAAAACACCTCTAATGCCACAATAGGCGTGGATTTTTTAAACAATTTTAAAACACCTCTAATGCCACAATAGGCGTGGATTTTTTAAACAATTTTAAAACACCTCTAATGCCACAATAGGCCTGGATTTTTTAAACAATTTTAAAACACCTCTAATGCCACAATAGGCGTGGATTTTTTAAACAATTTTAAAACACCTCTAATGCCACAATAGGCCTGGATTTTTTTTAAAGAATTTTACGACCCCTCTAATGCCACAATAGGCTTGGATTTTTTAAACAATTTTAATAGCTCTCTAATGCCACAGTAGGCTTGGTTTTTTTAAAACAATTTCAAGACCCCTTTAATGCCACAATAGGCGTGGATTTTTTAAACAATTTGAAGACCCCTCTAATGCCACAATAGCCGTGGATTTTTTTAAAGAATTTTAAGAGGCCTCGAATGAGACCAGAAACGTGTTTACCAATGAATTTTTTAAGAAAAATGTTCACCAATGAAATTTTCAAATGAAAAAATATTCACCAATGAACTTTTTCTATAGAAAAATGTTCATCAATGAACTTTTTCTATTGAAAAAGGTTCACCAATGAACTTTTTCTATAGAAAAATGTTCACCAATGACCTTTTTCTATTGAAAAAGGTTCACCAATGAATTTTTCTTTACAAAAATGTTCACCAATGAACTTTGTCTTTAGAAAAATATTCACCAATGAACTTTTTCTATAGAAGAATGTTCACCAATGAACTTTTTCTATAGAAAAATGTTCACCAATGACCTTTTTCTATAGAAAAATGTTCATCAATGAACTTTTTCTATTGAAAAGGTTCACCAATGAACTTTTTCTTTAGAAAAATGTTCACCAATGAACTTTTTCTATAGAAAAATGTTCACCAATGAACTTTTTCTTTAGAAAAATGTTCACCAATGAACTTCACCAATGAACTTTTTCTATAGAAAAAGGTTCACCAATGAACTTTTTCTGTAGAAAAGGTTTCACCAATGAACTTTTTCTATAGAAAAAGGTTCACCAATGAGTTTTTTCTATAGAAAAAGGTTCACCAATGAGTTTTTTCTATAGAAAAAGGTTCACCAACGAACTTTTTCTGTAGAAAAAGGTTCACCAATGAACTTTTTCTGTAGAAAAAGGTTTACCAATGAACTTTTTCTGTAGAAAAAGTTTACCAACGAACTTTTTCTATAGAAAAAGGTTCACCAATGAACCTTTTCTCTAGAAAAATGTTCACCAATGAAAAAATTTTCACCAATGAACTTTTTCTATAGAAAAAAAGATCACCAACGAACTTTTTCTGTAGAAAAAAGTTCACCAATGAACTTTTTCTATAGAAAAGGTTTCACTAATGAAACAAAAAAAAACAATTTTAAAACACCTCTAATGCCACAATAGGCGTGGATTTTTTAAACAATTTTAAAACACCTCTAATGCCACAATAGGCGTGGATTTTTCAAAAGAATTTTAAAACACCTCTAATGCCACAATAGGCCTGGATTTTTTTTAAAGAATTTTACGACCCCTCTAATGCCACAATAGGCTTGGATTTTTTAAACAATTTTAATAGCTCTCTAATGCCACAGTAGGCTTGGTTTTTTTAAAACAATTTCAAGACCCCTTTAATGCCACAATAGGCGTGGATTTTTTAAACAATTTGAAGACCCCTCTAATGCCACAATAGCCGTGGATTTTTTAAAGAATTTTAAGAGGCCTCGAATGAGACCAGAAACGTGTTTACCAATGAATTTTTTAAGAAAAATGTTCACCAATGAAATTTTCAAATGAAAAAATATTCACCAATGAACTTTTTCTATAGAAAATGGTTCACCAATGAACTTTTTCTATAGAAAAAGGTTCACCAATGAACTTTTTCTATAGAAAAAGGTTCACCAATGAACTTTTTCTATAGAAAAAGGTTCACCAATGAACTTTTTCTATAGAAAAAGGTTCACCAATGAACTTTTTCTATAGAAAAAGGTTCACCAATGAACTTTTTCTATAGAAAAAGGTTCACCAATGAACTTTTTCTATAGAAAAAGGTTCACCAATGAACTTTTTCTACAGAAAAAGGTTCACCAATGAACATTTTCTATAGAAAAATGTTCACCAATGAGCATTTTCTATAGAAAAATGTTCACCAATGAACATTTTCTATAGAAAAATGTTCACCAATGAACATTTTCTATAGAAAAATGTTCACCAATGAACTTTTTCTATAGAAAGATGTTCACCAATGAACTTTTTCTATCGAAAAATGTTCACCAATGAACTTTTCCTATGGAAAAATATTCACCAATGAACTTTTTCTATAGAAAAATGTTCATCAATGAACTTTTTCTATTGAAAAAGGTTCACCAATGAACTTTTTCTATAGAAAAATGTTCACCAATGACCTTTTTCTATTGAAAAAGGTTCATCAATGAACTTTTTCTATAGAAAAATGTTCACCAATGACCTTTTTCTATTGAAAAAGGTTCACCAATGAACTTTTTCTATAGAAGAATGTTCACCAATGAACTTTTTCTATAGAAAAATGTTCACCAATGACCTTTTTCTATAGAAAAATGTTCATCAATGAACTTTTTCTATTGAAAAGGTTCACCAATGAACTTTTTCTATTGAAAAGGTTCACCAATGAACTTTTTCTTTAGAAAAATGTTCACCAATGAACTTTTTCTATAGAAAAATGTTCACCAATGAACTTTTTCTTTAGAAAAATGTTCACCAATGAACTTCACCAATGAACTTTTTCTATAGAAAAAGGTTCACCAATGAACTTTTTCTGTAGAAAAGGTTTCACCAATGAACTTTTTCTATAGAAAAAGGTTCACCAATGAGTTTTTTCTATAGAAAAAGGTTCACCAATGAGTTTTTTCTATAGAAAAAGGTTCACCAACGAACTTTTTCTGTAGAAAAAGGTTCACCAATGAACTTTTTCTGTAGAAAAAGGTTTACCAATGAACTTTTTCTGTAGAAAAAGTTTACCAACGAACTTTTTGTATAGAAAAAGGTTCACCAATGAACCTTTTCTCTAGAAAAATGTTCACCAATGAAAAAATTTTCACCAATGAACTTTTTCAATAGAAAAAGGTTCACCAATGAACTTTTTCTATAGAAAAAAAGATCACCAACGAACTTTTTCTGTAGAAAAAAGTTCACCAATGAACTTTTTCTATAGAAAAGGTTTCACTAATGAACTTTTCTGTAGAAAAAGGTTCTCCAATGAACTTTTTCTATAGAAAAGGTTTCACTGATGAACTTTATCTGTAGAAAAAGGTTTACCAATGAACTTTTTCTATAGAAAAAGGTTAACGAATGAACTTTTTCTGTAGAAAAAGGTTCACCAATGAATTTTTCTTTAGAAAAATGTTCACCAATGAACTTTTTCTATAGAAAAATGTTCACCAATGAACTTTTTCTATAGAAAAAGGTTCACCAATGAACTTTTTCTGTAGAAAAGGTTTCACCAATGAACTTTTTCTATAGAAAAAGGTTCACCAATGAGTTTTTTTCTATAGAAAAAGGTTCACCAACGAATTTTTCTGTAGAAAAAGGTTCACCAATGAACTTTTTCTGTAGAAAAAGGTTCACCAATGAACTTTATCTATAGAAAAATGTTCACCAATGAACTTTTTCTATAGAAAAATGTTCACCAATGAACTTTTTCTATAGAAAAATATTCACCTATGACCATTTTCTATTGGAAACTGTTCACCAATGAACTTTTTCTATAGAAAAATGTTCACTGATGAACTTTTTCTATTGAAAAATGTTCACTGATGAACTTATTTTATAGAAAAAGGTTCACCAATGAACTTTTTCTATAGAAAAAGGTTCACCAATGAATTTTTCTATAGAAAAAGGTTAACCAATGAATTTTTCCTATAGAAAAAGGTTCACCTATGAACTTTTTCTATTGAAAAATGTTCACCTATGAACTTTTTCTATTAAAAAATGTTCACAAATTAACTTTTTCTATAGAAAATGTTCACCAATAATTTTTTTGTAGAAAAATGTTCACCAATGAACTTTTGCTATAGAAAAATGTTCACCAATGAACTTTTGGTATAGAAAAATGTTCACCAATGAACGTTTTCTATAGAAAAATGTTCACCGATAAACTTTTTTTATAGAAGAATATTCACCAATTAACTTTTTCTATAGAAAAATGTTCACCAATAACCTTTTTCTATAGAAAAATGTTTACCAATGAACTTTTTCTATAGAAAATTTTTCACCATTGAACTTTTCTGTAGAAAAATGTTCACCAATGAACTTTTTCTACAGAATAGTGTTCACCAATGATTATTTTCTGTAGAACAATTTTGATCAGTGGTCGTTTTCAATAGCAAAATGTTCACCAATGAAAAATTTCACAATGTCTTTAAATAAAAGACCATAAGTTAAAGTTTTCCTTAACATTATTTTTTTACATCTCCATAGAAGAGATGTATCCACTAACTGCTCCTTGTAAATCTCAATTTGTCATCATTAAAAACATCTTTAATATGCCGTCCACCCCCTGTGGATGGCTGACACAATGCCTTCCAAACACAAATTATCTCAAAATATTTCACAAACAGCTCTCATCAGTCTTTAAATTATTTCCTGTCATAGTTCTCCCCCCACCTACCTACCACCAGACAATAAGGACAAGTGATACAACTGTGACCCTTAAGATAATCACGTCGTCGTCGCGACAACGTGATAAGTATTTTAAAACAAAGACCCAAAACGGGCAAAAAGGCAATGCGGCCAACAGAAGTGAACTTGTGTGGTTTGTGTGTGTGTGTTTGGGTTTGAGCGGCGGCATCACATGCTGGAAATGGCCGATTATGTTAATCGCCCTCAAAAGGATATTCAAGGACAAGAATAGTGATTGAGTCATGTGTGTGTGTGAGTTTGTGTTTAGATAGTCTTAATATATTATCGAATGGAATGACCCAACAAAATAGGCCGAGTAGCAAGAAATCAATAACTCAGCTTAGGCAGAGTATCAACAAAAACAACATTGCGAATTCCAAACATGTTGTAATGCCCAATAATTTCATGGATCCTTCTAATTGAATGATTTAATAGGTTTAGTTTATAAAATGTATGTTGTTGTTTTGTTCTTAAGTGGGTCGTGTTTTGTGTGGGGAAGAGGCTCTAGGCTCCCCTCCCTGTAGCTTAAATTCCAAAGCTGCATTTTTGGTGTGATTTTTCTTGTTCATCTTTATAAGCGATGGAATATTTTTGTACTACGGTTTTTTTCACATGTTATATTAGCATGTTTTTGTCGTTGTTGTCTTGACATATTTTGCATTGTTTTAAGTTTTTGTGTGAATTTTCACCCCTTGGCGAACATGGTCAGTTAGTCAAGTCAGTCAGTCAACCAGTCATTGGGTCCACTGGCAATTCACAGCGTGTTTTTGTGTGCTCAGGCTGCAATTGTTTGTTGCTGCAGCAGTTAGTACTGCTACTGGTGCTGCTGCTGTGAGGAATGTCAGTATCATGGCTGTGGCTGTTGTCATTTCGACAACTACATCCTCACACAAACCCCGAGTAGTGTATGAATTTCAAACATCGAGCCCACTTAACGTTTGGCAGGCCATCTCTCTGTCTCCTTATCTCATCTGCTGAATTTAAAGTCAATGTCATGTGACACATAATGGCATAAAACATGGTCTCAACAGCAGCAGCAAAGGACATTCATCCTTTTGTTATTTGTCTTGGCTACTTATACAACAAATACACACACACATACACATGTTTTCACACGCACACATATCACTGACAACCACATTTTGTTGTTGTTTGCTGGGAC